>NC_134462.1:9273295-9596629 GCF_047948215.1 Lycorma delicatula
GTTATTTTGTTATTTTATTGTAGATATTTTATTAACTTGTTATAATTATGTAAAATTATATATATATAGAATCATGTAAGTTGAATTTTCTTTATTTTTTTATTATGTAGCAAATGTTCTCACAGCAATCTCCTGATCAGCTTACCTTTTTTTTTATTTTTCTATCTATTGTTTATGGCTAAATACATTTTCAGTAAATATAATCTCTGACAACAGTGTTCTATTTACACAGGTAAAGTGCTGCATTATACAATTTCTTTTATTCTTGCTTAAGATACAATTTAAATATATTTGATTTTCATATCTGGTATTTTAAGTAAAAACTCTTAAACTTTATGGCAAAAAAACTGTCACTAAGTGTCATAGAAAAAATCTTTAGTAACAGCTAAGTAATAATAAATTTTAAACAATGATTAACATTTATTAAATCGCTATATGTAGTTGGCAGGTCAGAAATAGAGAATAAATTAATTCAATCATTTATATCAGGGGTTTGCTGTGATTTAAACTAATTAATTTTATTAATTAAAAGTTACCGGTAGTCAATTTATTTTACTATAGATTAGTGTAATTAATTTTTAATATTTATACACGAAGGAAATATACAACCACATTGTCGGTGCTGCTCTTCCACTGTAATAATTTAATATATGACATTTTTAAAGATGTTGGGATCATTTTTTCTACTTTGTACACTAAAGTTAGTTATTGTTTGTAATTTATGTACAAGTAATAAATGTAATTTAAAGAAAAACATTGTTATTAAAAAAAAAAACAAATAAAAAGAAATGTCATATCGTATATAATATTCATTAATACCTAATATAACAATAATAATACATAACACATTAATACATTAAGTATAATACATAATAATATTAATATAATGTGTATTATTACTATTATTATCAATGAATGTTTTAAGTTAAGATATTAATATTAATTATATATTTGAAATTATAAAGAACAGCCATGAAGTCATGTTTTGATATATTACCTCATTTACAAAATGTTTTCTCATTTGTTTACTTTTTAATATTACAGCAGATATATATACTTTTTTTTATTAAATCAAGTAAACATGGAATGTGGATTTTGATTTTTTTGTCTTAAAACAATAAGGTTTTTTTTACCAAGGATTTAAATCATATTTTTATATGCAACTATGAACAGAAATTTATTATTACACCAAGAGACAAAATTTATTATCATTTATTGTCTCAAATAAAATTAGAAGGCATTCCTTTACAAATAAAAGCAAAAAAAAATTACTTTTTAATTAAAAAATAGTATTTGTAAAATGTTAATTATAGCATGCCAATCCAAGAATGTTGTAGTAGAAATGTATTATGCTAAAACTTAAGTTTTCATACAATTTATTGTGATAAAATACGATATAAAAGAAAATTGTTTAATATTTTTTAGATCTACTGTGATAATATTTGATTTTTCAAAGCATTTCATTCTTTTCTTTTTTTTTACAAAAACAAAGATATAGCTCATGGGTACACCCCATTAAAATTTATATTTGGATATTTGAAAGAGAGAGAGAAGCATACTAACAGACATAGAAATCTAGCCTCTCAGCCAGTGCATTATTGCAGCGATTACTCTTTAAACATCAGGGGGAAAGTATGATAAATACTTTTTAAATTTGAAAAGAATTTAGTTTCTTTTTTTATACAGCTTTCCAAATCATAACTTCACCATCACCAGTAGGATTTTCTGGCCATAATGTTTAGGAAAAAGCCTAAGTAAAACTGGTGTGAAATTGCATTCATACCTTTTATATAATTATTTTCTGTTGATAACAGGATGGTTATTTGCCCACAAACAGAAATTACGGCCATTCTCCCTCGGTATCATGTTATATCAGTAATGTAAAATGCTATTTTAAACAGCACAATTTTTTTTTAATTTAAAGATAAAACTTAAATTACCAATCTCCATGGCCGAGTAATAGCATCTCGGTCTTTCACTCAGAGGTCCTGGATTCGAATCTTGGTCAGGTGTGGCATTTTTCATACACAGCAAATCTCCATTTTCATATTCCCATGTAAGCTTCTTTGTAGGTTTCTGAGTGAATTAATTCAACAGTAATTAATTTATCCTAATCTTTAAATTTTCAATTACATTGAAAAAAAATCTGTCTCAAGTGCAAATGAGCGATCAATTATTTTGTCATTTATGAATTCAGAAAGAATGACACACATATCCTTAACAGTTATACTGTTATGTTAATTTTAATAATCATCAGTAAAATTAATGATTATGATTAAAATTCAACTGACTTTAGTTTCAAAAGTAAAAAATCTCTGAAAAAAGAATTATTTTTGTCAAAACTTGACTTACTGGTCTACACCTTTATTTGTCAAATAAATATAGGCTATATAATAAAACTATTTATCTACGTATTATATATGTTAAAAAATATATATACATATATATATATATATCAGTCATTATTATTTTTATATAATGCTGGATATGCAGTAAATAGATAAATAAAAATATATATAGTTAATTTATTTTAGTTAATGTATACATAATAATAATAAATATATAAAAAATATATATATATACTGTAGTTAAAAAAATTGTAATAAAATATTATAACAAAGGCAGCAGTTTGGAATTAAATTTGTATTTATTAGTTTGTACCTTTTTTAATCTATATACCACTATTAAAATATGTGTAAAAAAGATAGATTATTTTCTGGAAATGTATTATTACTGTGCAACAGATCATTGTATTAATAGTGCTATAGCCTAACATAGAAACCATATCTTGTGACCTCCTGTCGATTATATTAAATAGTATGAAGAACAGTATTTAATTTATAAGCATTGAATCATCAGATCATATTATATATTACAAATTTAAGATAGTTAAATCACATACAATAATGTAATGCTTTGAACAGTATATTGATAAACTACCACTAAAAATGTTATCTAATAAAATAAAAGGTTATATAAGATAATGGTTAGCTAAAAGATCCTTGTCTCGAAGTAACTACAAAAGAATCACAGTACCAGTATTGAATTTTGGAAATAATAAAATAACTTTTTTTTTTAATGAAAATTAAATTATAAATTTAAAAATGTGTCCATGTAGGAATAAAATAATTTAACCTGAGGATTGGTGGGCATGTCGACACAGCTTTTATAAATATGGTATTTATTAGTTACTTTATATTTTATTATAAAATATAAATTAATGATTTTTTCAAATTCATTTTATGTTAAATTTTTATTTCATATCTTCTTACTTAGAAAGCAGATTTTATTTTGAACTCAAGATGTATAAACTTTAGACATTTAATGCCTTGTTTTTTTAAACTTACTAATATTAATGAATTTCAATAATTTAACACGTACATAACACTCTGGCATAAGAAGTGTAATAATTAAAATGATCACAATGAAGAAAGTTGTTGAAAAAAATACTGATGAATTACGTGATACTGAACAATTGACCAAAAATGAATTTATAAGAAATGGTTTATGTTTTCTGAAAAAATTAATAGAACTACATATGAATTTAGTAAGTATAATTGTGGTCTCTTCATTTTTACTTAATGATAAATCTATTTTCTTAATTTTTTTTTATTAAAGATTTAAGAAATTTCCTATTATGATACTACTGTAACTTGTGCAGTTTTATGGATCAACATAAAAAAAATCATCACAAGTATTTATGTATTCACGTCAATTGAGAAAATATTTTCTGTCTGCGTTAGATTTTATTTTAAAAATTCAACAAACTCCATAATAGTAATAAATGTGAAACCTGCTTTAAACTGCAACCTGACGGTTCTACAACATTTTATACATCTCAGAATAACATCTTGGAAATTTAAGGGTATGAATCAAGCTGTTGAATGGCAACAACTAAAGTCGTATTTAAAACCTGTTCCTGTACATCCTCAAAGTTAAATTATAATATTTATTGTATAATTTTTCCATTGATTAATAGCTAATTAATCACAATTAAAGGACGTTATATTCAGCAGCCTATTTTTGCCTTTGCCTACTTATGAATGCTTTGCTGAAACTTGTTTTTTCCACATTTCCTTGTTCATTATATTGACATTCTGATTTATTTGCACATCATCATCTCTGGCCAATCAGTCTCTGTTTCTAATGAAAAAAAAGAAGTCACATCAACAATCAGCACTAAGAAGAATAGTTTAACGCATTTCATTGACTTCTTGCTAGTATTAATATTAGGTGAAAGAAATGCAATTGACTATACATTGAATATTTGGGACTCTTCTATGTATATTTGTAACATAATCTAGTGATTTCCTTCCTGGTTTACTTTTTGTTTTACAAACTTAAAAAAAAAATTAGTAAAATATAATTTAAAAAAAAGCTTTTTAAATAATTTACTATGTAACACAACGCAATATAAAAGCACATATTCAAAGGCAAGTTACTTAATAAACAAGTTCTAAATACAATTAAAAATGACAAGTTAACAAACAATCCAAAATTGACCGAGTCACATGCATAGAGTTCTGTGTTGAAAAAACTGAATATAGATTACAAAAATTAATCATAGAGCAGTTTTTTATCAGAAGGAAACCTTTTACAGGCTAGGGAACTGCCCCAAGGGAAACTCAGAAAAAATTATTCACCCTTGGATCATCTGAACTTTGTTCAGATGATCTCAACCAACATTGCCATAATCGTTCGATCTGTAGCGTAGTTCCAATGATGTTCTCCTGCATGCTTTCAGAACCAGTCGCACATGAACACCATGTATTCTGCAGTATCCTCCTTTCTGCAATAATCACTTTCCATGGAAGGTCTCAGCACTTGCACGCACAAGTATGTCTTAAAAAACCTGTGACCAGTAATTCCTCATGGTTTTGGCATAGCCATCTCTGAAAGTCCACAATTAATTTATACATCTATCTGTCTTTCATCTACTGATCCCATCTCTCTTGCCACCTGCAGACAAGCGATGGCTCTGTATCCACATTACCCAATCCACTGCACATCTCCTCCCTCTTCTGAACAAGAGCCAGGGCACAAGTCCAGCCACTAGCCTGGCAGCATCACCTGAGATGAATCTGTACCTGCAGCATACCCAAAGAGAGACGACTGGCTTTTTTATCAATGCCTTACTTTTTATTATGGCACTGTAAAAACATAATTTTTATAACTCATGCTCTAACTAAATCAGCATGATAAATAATCCTTACTGATCACTTGTTTTAAAATCTTGGATCTGCACAGACCAATATTTCTTAACTTTAAAATCTTCAATCAAATGAAATCAAGAGTATAGTTTTATGCAGAGTAAAGATGCCATTATCTCAATATTTGGATGAGTATAGTGTAGCTTCACTGTTTAATTTACTTATATAAACAAGGTTTTGAAAAAAGACAGTAAATACAAAATATTAAATTGAATATTGCACGATTCATAGAAATATAGAGAATAATATTAAAATATGTGCCCACCTTGGTTTTATTATTTCAGTGATTAGTAGATTCATATTATCTCCGACATAATTGTAATTTAATCTTTATAACAATTTTCAATTGAAAAAATGTTTAATTTAATGATGTTATTCTAAATCATACCATTATATACAATGAATTATAGAAATTAGATTTACTAGTTACAAAATTAATGGCATCGCATTTAAATTTGTTTCTGAAATTCATACAAAGGTACTGTGAAGCATGAACAAGAAAAATTTTTTTGCTATCTGTTTTATTTCAGACAAAAGAGTATATACAACAAATAACACAGTAATAAAGATACTTATAATGTATTTGTATAAAAAAAATAATCAAAATAAATCTCACAAACATAAAATGAAAAATTTGCTTATTAATTTATAAATTGTAATATTTTTTCTATTATATTCATTTAGTAGGAAAATATTAATCGACAGTTTATTTTAATTTTATTTATTTAGTAGGAAAATATTAATCGACAGTGTATTTTAATTTTAATTATATTATAATCAATAAACCAAGTATATTTTTCATAAAATTATTTATTTTATTTACTGGCTTCCTTACTTTTTGATTTTTAATTACTACTTTTATTTTACATAGATACTCATACAAAGAAAATATTAAATATTTATATTATTATCTTTAATGTTAAAGGTGAGAGTATATTATTTAAATTTAAAATTTTAATGAAAAATGTAAATGGAGCTGAATAAAAGAAAGAAACAGTTTCAAAAATTTACAATTATCCGATAACTATGATACAAGATCATCAGGTAATCTAGAATTCAGTAAGCTAACCACTAAATCAATTACCTCTCTCCATTAGGCAAGATCTCCTTTTCTAGTAGTTTAAAAGACAAAGGCCCCTCCCAGACAGATAGTACAACTTTCTTTTTAATTTCATAGTATCATTCCAGATTCAATAATGTTAAGAACTTTCGATAACTAAATATACATTTTTTTTAAAATCAATACTTGTTCTCTATATGAGAAATTCTATTTTGTTTTCTTCTTTTATAAACTCATAAAAATCTACCCAATGAATGCCTTTCATTATTCACTGATGGTAGACTGATTCTGCCCATCACCTCATAAAGGCCATGAATATTACACTCTAGCAGCTCTTGAGACACTATGCACCAGATAATATCTGTTATGTCTTGATATAATATGATGATGATATAGCAATGATATAATTAGTGATGACAGGAAAGTGATCTTCCACTGTTCTTTCAATGTTAACACTTTTACTTAATATACATGCATGCTGAGACTACCAAAACTACAACTGAACATTGTTCTTATTCCAATTTGCCTAAATTATTTAAAATACAATGCAGTACCAAACTCCCTAACATAGTATCTAACTGCTGCTCACTCCTCATCAGTAAATACATCCTCGCCAATACAGTTCTTCATCAGTATGTTGTCAATTAATGATAGTTAGTCAAACTCACCTATACAAGTAAAATTATATAATGATAAATTCAAATTATCAGATTTGCTAATGAAAAAAGGAAAATACAACTTACTATTGACAGAGGGTGAGTTTGCAAGGCTGGTGCACCACTGTTGTATTTGTTCTATACAACCTAATAATATTTCCCTATTAAATAGCACAGTCGATTCGATACATTACTGCACAATGTGGGTACAATACTATACTTTTATTCAATAGTATTAAAGTTAATGTAAAGAAGTAATATTTATTAACTCTTACTATTATTACAGTAAATATTGCTGTATTTGTGTAAGTAAGCTTATTGTGTCCACTACTTGAATGTAATTTTTAAATTATTATATTTTTGTTCATTAAGCTGAAAACTATTATTTTAATAGCAGTCTTTACTGTACATAATAAAACCCTTTGTAAAGTATATTTTTATGTTTTTAGTCTGAGCAGTATGTTTTGTAGTTTTATAAAAAGTATATAATTAGACACAACACAGCAAATCATCTCCTTCATTTGCTTGGTTTGTACTCTTATTTAGAATCATTATCGCTGTTACATTAGTGCTTGAAGTAAGACCATTAACTTATTTGCAATTTTCTTTACATGATCAAAAGAAGCCTTTCAGTCATCGGCAGTTACAGCAGCTTTTTCTGATTGTTTTTTTAGATTAATTATGGAATAATCGGAATGAATATTAGTACCCCTGACAATTTTCTTCAATTCTGCCTAGCTAATTCAATCACATTCAGTTCCCAATTAAAAGTTTTAATATAGTAGGACCAAGTGATCTTCCTATATTTTTCTGTCAGGAATGAATTTTGTTATCAGCTGAAATAATCCAAATTTTTTCATATCACTACAATGTGAAACATTTACTACTAGTAAGATACTTGTCATTTGTGATTTTGTTATAAATTTAGACAAGGAATTTGTTTTCTTAACAGAATGATACAAAGCATTTTCTAAAACTACAACACTTTTGACTGAATATAAAGTAAGAACTTTTAGAAACCTATTTAAGAAAACTGCAGGCATTTATTTGACTAAAATAGTCTCCTGTAGGTAAACCACTTTTAAAAATTAGTAGACTAGAAAAATTTTAAATATACTTTATTTTATTATGCAAATACAATATTACAAATATTTATTAATGAAAAAATTAACAATACGGTAAGAAAACAAATGAATTACTTAATTTTCATTGTTTAAAAAAATTACTTTTTTGTGATCAGTTTACTTAAAAAAAAAAATACTTTATATTATTTTACTAAGTAATTTCAAAAATATGATTTATTATATAATATAGTATAAATATAATGAGTCAACTTCACTTCACATATATAAAAAGTAATGCCATTAATGACACTTTCGACAAAAATATAAAAGAACAAATATTTTATATTTTTTTTTTTATATATTCCAAACTTAAACATGCAAGACAAAATAAAAAGGTAACTCTGTTTAAAAAAAAAAAATATATATATATGACATAAATTATAAACACATGAATAGAGATCTATCCTTCAGTCAGTGATGAAAATTATACAAAATGATCAACATTAATGACAAACTAAATAACAAAAATAAAATGTAATTAAAATGTCAATATATCAAATTGAAAATATTTTGACTTTATTAAAAAAGGTTTACACGTTTAAATTTGTCATTAATCATTTTATATAATCTAAATAAATAACAAACAAAAGGCTAATGAGAATGGTAATAAGTAATGACAATGACATAAATAAAATATATGCAATTCTATGAACAGAATATTTTTTCTAAGAAAAAGTGTCAGGAAATAAAAAAAGGGTTATATGAAAAAGATTATTACACTCGCATTAAAAATTAAAAATGAATACATTTTACTTTCCCAGCAAATATAGAATACAGGATAAAAAGGAAAAGGGGATCATGACAAAAATGGGGTATCAGTTTTTTTCTCTAAAGTATATAATACTGTGAGAAAAATTTTTACAACATAATGTTGAAGCTGTTTGTATAACTAATAAGAATTAAATACTATTATATTACTTCTTTTAACTGTAAATACTTTATCAAGATTTGAAACATATATTTTTTAATTTTGATATTAAACAAACTGTTTTTATCTCAATCACAGCTTGAAAATAAATTTCAAATGGATTTAGGCCTACCAGTACTGAGATATTGTTATTAAAATATATCCTGACCAAAGCATACCAGTAATGTAAGCATTTAAATCTGATTATAATTATACCTGAATGAACATACTACAGCTGTCATATTAGCTGCTTATCATGAGTAAACAATCTTCATAAGTATATCAATTCTTATATGTGTATGCAAAAACAAACTTGTAATAAGACAACTTGTGATTATGGCTAACAGACAAAAACGTTTATTTTAACAATTTTTCTAATAAAATTACATAAAAAATCTGTGAAAGAGAAGTCAAAAAATGTTCAATTGTTGCTGCTGTAATATTACAGCAAGCTGATTCTTAGATAACACTTATTACAAATTTTGTCCATTTCTCAGAGAGACTGTTAAACTCCCAGCACTTTTTTTTATATTGTAGGTAGGTCAACCAATGGTGACTATTCTACCTGTCTGTATATAAAAAGGATTGTGGTCTGTTATCTGCTTTTATTAGGGGGGAAGGGGGTAAAAGAAACAACAACTGAAATCAGCAGGTACTTGTATCAGTTTATGAACATAATGTGAGATGAGTGTGCCACCATGTGAGTACATTGTTAATGTGATTTTATAACGGTCGCATAAGTATGGTGGTTGAACAGAAGTGAGGATGTCCTGTACCAGTAATCAAAGATCTGTATGATAATGGTTATGTAAAACTCAAACATCTGTAGGTTAAACTCAATCTATCATGGCACAATTTAGAATGCTGTTCACAACCATTTATGATGTAATAAAGTATAGAGCATTTGGGTTCCTCAGCAATTGACAGAGACATATGAAAAATGTTTGTCCCTAACTCACCATATCTGGTTTTAAAAATGAATAAATTCTCTGAGCAAATAATTACTGGGGGATGAATCATGGATGCATGTACTGAAACAATCCCAAACATTGGAATAAAACCATCATATGGGAAAGCATAAAGTATGAAAATGGTGTACCAACAATTTCCCATCTTTTATAGAGATAAATATGAACTTCATCAACAACAAAGTAACTATGTTAGAAAGTAGTGTGTTTTTCAAAATATTTCAGAAAAATAGATAAATTATTAAAAGAGTACTGGAATCAAGAAATTTATTCTCTAACTTCCACTCCTATAACTAAATTTGTATTACAATCACAAAAAAAGAGAGAGAGATAAGGATGGATTCTTAAAGAATATATCTGGCATTGAAAATGCTATCTTTTATAACAGCCATCCATGGTGTCTTATGGAACTATATATAAGTTTAAACAAAACAGATGATAATAAAATATTAATGTAATTTATTTTACATTTTTAAATGTAGAAATATAGAAGATAAGATTAGAAGCTTTTGAAAGGTGGTGCTATAGGAGAATGTTAAAAATCAGATGGGTGGATAAAGTGACAAATGAAGAGGTATTGCGGCAAATAGATGAAGAAAGAAGCATTTGGAAAAATATAGTTAAAAGAAGAGACAGACTTATAGGCCACATACTAAGGCATCCTGGAATAGTCGCTTTAATATTGGAAGGACAGGTAGAAGGAAAAAATTGTGTAGGCAGGCCATGTTTGGAATATGTAAAACAAATTGTTAGGGAATGTAGGATGTAGGAGGTATACTGAAATGAAACGACTAGCACTAGATAGGGAATCTTGGAGAGCTGCATCAAACCAGTCAAATGACTGAAGACAAAAAAAAAAGTAGAACATTATAACAGAGATAATGTTTAATTTACTATTTATTGCAACTTGATCTACATAGACCAACTTCGAATAGAAATTCTGTTTTTAAAGCACACCATTTTTCTTTAATTTAAAGAGCACCCATGCAGCGCTCCTATGAATTTTTGTAGTATTTTCAGAGTTCAGAACTGAGAAATCAACACTAATATAAAATTATTTTTTATTACATTTTTTTAAAAAACTAACACAAAAGCAGGAATGCTGGTTTAAAATAGTTTACCATCAAAAGATTTGCAGAGCATATATGAAATTATAATGAATAAATAGTAAAATGTTACATAAATTACAAAACACAAAACTGGTTAAAAAGTCAGAAATTAAGCAATATCAATAATAATAATAATTTATAATTAGATCATTATCAACTAAATTAGAAATAGATTGAATTTACAATGAAACAGTAACAACAATGAGAACTGAATAAATAAGAATAATAAACAGTTTCATGATATGTGTATTATTACATTTTTAACCAATCGTCATCAGTATTTTTATCTTCTTCATCAAATGATAATGGAGGTGGCTGTGAACGCCAATTCTGGAACAAAAATTGTAAAGTATCAAGCAAATACATTCACATAAAATATAAATGTTTATTTCAATTTCTAAATACATATCTTATAGTAATCCATACATTTCAAATAAATGATGGTAGTAATGTTTATAAGAGTTTATATTTTGGCTCTTGTTTAACTGATTATTATTATCAATGTGAGAGATGAATACGAGGGCTATTCAGAAAGTAAGGAACATTTCCACCTGACGCTGCCAGGCGCACGCCAATCGCGTATATATTGGTGTGCTCGTGCTCGGCACCTCAGTCAGCGTCTAGCCGTGACAATGGGAACATCTCCGCACTGCCCATTTTTTTTATATACAAATTTGAAATGTGTGCTGCAATCGAAAATACCGCCAGTTGTGAGGTGCGGTCTGTGATCGTTTTTTGTTGGCAAAAAACTTAAAACTAATAGAAATTCATCGGGAACTGTGTGAATTGTACGGGAACATAATGAGTGAAAGTTCTGTCAGGAAGTGGTGCATTCAGTTTAAAAATGGCCGAACAAACATTCACGATAAAGAGAAAAGTGGACGTCCAAGCATTGTGACTGACGATCTGGTTTCCAAAGTTGACGAAAAGATTCGTGAAAACCACCATTTCACAATAACTGAGTTTTCTCTATGTTTCCCACAAGTTTCACGGACTTTATTGTTTGAAATTGTTTCACAGAAGCTAGGCTACCACAAATTTTGTGCAAGATGGGTGCGTCACTGAGTGGTTGAGATCACAGGTGGCAGAATTCTATGACACAGGAATTTCAAAGCTTGTCCACCGCTATGATAAGTGCCTGAATTTGTATGGTGATTATGTTGAAAAGTAGTATTTTAGTCCCTCTTTCACATGTATATAATAAAAAGTTTTTCTTGTACTTGGTTTCTTTTAAATTCCAAAACGTTCCTTACTTTCTGAATAGCCCTCGTATTTGCTCACAAAGAGGAAGGTAACATGGATTTGGGACAATCACACAAGAAGGGCTCACTGCAATGAACTGGTTTGAGTAAGAAGAGTGTAATTCTGCTTAGATTCTAAACATGGATGTATTTTGAGCACTTGCACACATAAATGAAGTTTCAAAGTAAATCAATTGTCTATTATAGAATTTATTAGGAAGATTATTGAAGTCTGTATTCTTCCAAACATGTTTCTTTCTCTTACTTGCTCAAGATAATCCAAATTAGGATTTAATTATATTATTTTGTATTTTATATTTATCAATTATTAATTAATGTTATGTATTCTGTATTGTCTAATTTCTGTTTAGTAATAAAATTAATATAATTTCTAATAAATGTTGCAGTTGAAAAGAAAGTGATATAAACTTACATACAATGAACAGACCTCTTTCTAAACCAATTATAACTAATAAATATAAACTCAGAATTACCTCATCAATGTTATCATTAACTACACTGCCACGAGGAGATTGGTCTATACTTTCACTGCACTTTTCTGAATCTTCAAGAACTTCTTTGAACTTTTCTGAATCTTCAAGAACTTCTTTGCACTTTTCTGAATCTCTTTTTGTTTCTTCTTTTATTTCATACATCTGACTTTCTAATTCAACATCAACAGAGTCTTTGCTTAATTTACACTCAATATTTTCTAAGAATAAAAACAAGTCAAAAAATTTACAAAATAGAGATTATTATAATTTCATAATATATATTTTTATAAGTAAATCATTAATGAAATTTACAATGAATCCTTCAAATGCCACCTAAAATAATGACATAAAACTGAAATAAAACATAATAAGTAAGTATCAATACACCACCTAATTCTAATAGCACTCAACACACTGGAGTGCCATGCCTAGCTCTATTAATGCTGTTGAGTACTTACTAAGTCTTGACGTAGTACACATATGTAAAGATGTTCATTAGTAAGCTGTAAAATAAAACTTTAAAATAACAAGGATTGATTCTCTGAATATATTTAGGTTGGGTTGTACCTAAATTTATGCTAAATATGATGGAAACAATGATGATGTTCATAAGTTATCTGCTTTTTCCCACATATTATTTTCTTTAAATACCATTAAATGATAAGACCATTAACCACTATAATCAAACAGAATGGAAGTTAACATTGTTTAACTTGGAAAAATGCAATTGAAATGAGAACCAATTAAATACAGCTTTGGACCATTGGCATTTTATCTTAAGTCAAAGCCCTTTAATTATTCAGGATATTACTCCTGAAAAATCGTAAGCATAGAAAAACCATTAGGACCCAGTTACCTTACTGAAGGATCCTTTTTCTCCATTATTCTCATATCTAATTTTTTCAGTTTCCCTAACATTTTATATGAAGTGGTTTTTCCAACTCAAAAAATCTTCAAATAATCATGGCCAAATTAAACCTTTACGCAAGATAAAGTGATCCTTCAGTCCTTCATGGTAAAAGATGAACTCTGTAGCAGAGTGGTACTGTTTTTCATTATAAGTCTCTAGGTTAAATCCAGATCAGATTTGAGATTTTTATGTGCTATAATAATTTCATAATAAAAAAAATTCAGAAGACAAGCTCATTAAGTAATTTATTTTGTATACTGTTAATACAAAATAATTTATATTGGTAGCATCACAATGGGCAGAGCATTCTGGATTGGTTTCTTAATTTTTTAATGAATTGAACACTAGATTTATCAGAACTTAATTATGAAGTGGCACTAAATTATGAAATTTAGTGCCACTGACATGGATTTATTCTAAAGATAGAATGTTCGGCAGAATTTAACTAGTGAATATATTACATGTTAATGTTAATATATCAATAAAACCAGTCAGGTTTACATAATTTTACTTCAAAGTAATTAGAAGTAGTACAATATTTAAATAATATATGTGCCTTAATTGAAAGTACACAAAAATTAAACAAAGGTAATACAATCGTACATTTAATATTTAGGCAGAGAACATAATAAATAAAAAATTCTGTTACAACATAAAAATTTCAAATGAAAGACAAATTAAGGAACTCAAACAGATGACAGCACAGTCCAGAAGAAAAATTTCTTATGTAAAAGAAATTTGCAAAATACATCTATGTAAATAATTTTATTAATAATAATTTATTCATTCATCAATCACTCAGTAAGAAAAAAGAAATAGTCATCATACAAAAAGAAGCAATAACAAACCAAAAAACCACATCAACTTAAGTCAATATCAAATCCTCACCAAGGCACTCATTAAAAGATTAAAAGGGTCATAACAAGCCAGTCCAATAACTTTAGTTTAAATCTTTTCAAAGAAGCTTACTTCACGTTCCTAAATTTCTCTCAAACCAAACATCATTATTTGGGTTTTGTTTTCATTTAACCAAACCCATTGGAGGAAAACCATTTCTTAACCCTTAATAGCATCTGTGCCTGCATTATCCCAAGTTCACTTAAACAATGATGAACAACAATGACAAAAGTATCATCAGCGTATAAAACTGGAAAGGGATTGAGACACAGGCTGATTATTAATTATGATCAAAATCAGGAAGGGGACCAAAATTAAGCCTTACAAGACACAATGCATGACCTCCACAGCTTCAGATTAATTTCCATTAATATATACAATTTGCTTTCTTTTTGTAAAATATGACTGAAAAAACCATAACGCATGTTTGTATGTACCATAAGCAGACAACTTTTCAAGAAGCAGTAGTAAAAACCGTGTACCATATTCTTGAATTTTGATAAAGCATAGAATTAGACTATTATC
Source organism: Lycorma delicatula (assembly GCF_047948215.1). Lineage (NCBI taxonomy): Eukaryota > Metazoa > Arthropoda > Insecta > Hemiptera > Fulgoridae > Lycorma > Lycorma delicatula. The sequence goes on from NC_134462.1 coordinate 9,288,397, forward strand.
CTGCTTCCAGCTATTCTTTTTGATTCATTTTTATTTTTGGTTCTTATATTCTACAAAAAACATGAACCATTTCCTTGAAAAGCCCCAGAAAAACTTTTCACGAGCAGCACCACTAATTGTAGCTGCGAGCCACCACTCCAGATAACCAAATTTCAAGTTTGTTAGGTAAACAGATTTTGTTTCATCAGACTAACACATTCTCTTTTTACTTTCTGGTAAAGTAAAGGAAGTATTGTGATCACAAAAATTTTAGTTTCAGACTTCAACGAGAATATCCAGTTTACCTATGAATTCATTTTACTACTTGAATCCATTTTGAGTAGTTTCAGCATGATGTCTATACATACATATGCATCTAATTTAACTCAAAAATGATTACCCGTAGAAAGTTAAAATTTTGGAATTAGGACTGTTGTAACATCTAGTGCACCATCCCTTTTGATTGCAATTAGCTGAACCAAAAGTGTAGAAAAAACCCAAAATCAGAAAAAATTTGAATTTTGAACGTTTTTATAACTGCAGTAATCAGCATTCATTGAGAGCTTTTCAACAATATATCATACGCAGTAGTTATTTTTATTAGTTCCAGAGTTATAGAAAAATAAAATTTTAATTAATGAAATATTGGGATCATACAAGGGGGAGGCACATCGGCTCAAACCAGACTTCATTTCCTTTTTTTTTATTTAAATATATTGGTTTATTAATAATTATTAACCTCTGATTGTAAACATTGTTTTTAACTTTTTTAACTAATTTTTTTTAATTAAAATTTTTTTTTTGTCTTCAGTCATTAAACTGGTTTGATGCAGCTCTCCAAGATTCCCTATTTAGTACTATTCGTTTCATTTCGGTATGCCTCCTACATCCTACATTCCTAACAATTTGTTTTACATATTCCAAACGTTGCCTGCCTGCTCAATTTTTTCCTTCTACGTGACCCTCTAATATTAAAGCGACTATTCCAGGATGCCTTAATATGTGGCTTATAACTATGTCTCTTCTTTTAACTATAATATTTTCAAATGCCTCTTTCTTCAATTTGCCGCAACACCTCTTCATTTGCCACTTTATCTACCCATCTGATTTTTAACATTCTCCTATAGCACCACATTTCAAAAGCTTCTAATCTTTTCTTCACAGGTACTCTGATCGTCCAAGTTTCACTTCCATATAAAGCGACACTCCAAACAAATATTTTCATAAATCTTTTCCTGACATTTAAATTAAATTTTGATGTAAACAAATTATATTTCTGACTGAAAGCTCGTTTCGCTTGTGCTATTTGGCATTTTATATCACTCCCATTTCATTAGTAATTCTACTTCCCAAATAACAAAATTCTTCTACCTCCATAATCTTTCCTCTTCCTATTTTCACATTCAGTTGTCCATCTTCATTATTTCTACTACATTTCATTACTTTCGTTTTGTTCTTGTTTATTTTCATGCGGTAGTTCTTGCGTAGAACTTCATCCATGCTGTTCATTGTTTCTTCTAAAATCCATTTTACTCTCATCTAGAATTACTATATCATCAGCAAATCATAGCATCTTTATCTTTTCACCTTCTACTGTTAATCTGGATCTAAATTGTTCTTTAACATCATTAACTGCTAGTTCTATTTTTTTGTCTTTTTTTTTTTGTCTTCAGTCATTTGACTGGTTTGATGCAGCTCTCCAAGATTCCCTATCTAGTGCTAGTCGTTTCATTTCAGTACACCCTCTACATCCTACATTCCCAACAATTTGTTTTACATACTCCAAACGTGGCCTGCCTACACAATTTTTCCCTTCTACCTGTCCTTCCAATATTAAAGCGACTATTCCAAGATGCCTTAGTATGTGGCCTATAAGTCTGTCTCTTCTTTTAACTATATTTTTCCAAATGCTTCTTTCTTCATCTATTTGCCGCAATACCTCTTCATTTGTCACTTTATCCACCCATCTGATTTTTAACATTCTCCTATAGCACCACATTTCAAAAGCTAATCTAATCTTTTCTTCTCAGATACTCCGACTGTCCCAGTTTCACTTCCATATAAAGCGACACTCCAAACATACACTTTCAAAAATCTTTTCCTGACATTTAAATTAATTTTTGAGTTGAATTTTTGAGTGAGCTAGTTCTATGTAAAGATTAAAAAGTAACGGGGATAGGGAACATCCTTGTCAGACTCCTTTTCTTATTACAGCTTCTTTCTTATGTTCTTCAATTATTACTGTTGCTGTTTGGTTCCTGTAAATGTTAGCAATCATTCTTCTATCTCTGTATTTCAACCCTAATTTTTTTTAAATGCTGAACATTTTATTCTAGTCTACATTATCAAATGACTTTTCTAGGTCTATAAATGCCAAGTATGTTGATTTGTTTTTCTTTAATCTTCCTTCTACTATTAATCTGAGGCCTAAATTGCTTCCCTTGTACCTATCCTTTTTCTAAAACCAAATTGGTCTTCTTACTCTTCTTTCACTCTCCTCTTAATTCTTCTATACAGAATTCTAGATTTTTGATGCATGGCTATTTAAGCTAATTGTTCTGTATTCTTCATATTTATCTGCTCCTGCTTTCTTTGGTAACATGACTATAACACTCTTTTTGAAGTCTGACGGAGCTTCCCCTTTTTCATACACCAGTTTGTATAATCTATCAATCGCTTCCTCACCTGTACTGCGCAGTAATTCTACAGGTATTCCGTCTATTCCAGGAGTCTTTCTGCCATTCAAATCTTTTAATGCTCTCTTAAATTCAGATCTCAGTATTGTTTCTCCCCTTACTTCCTCTTCTTGTCTATACCCATTTTCTAATTCATTTCCTCCATATCACTCTTCAATATATTCCACTCACCTATCAACTTTGCCTTTCATATTATAAATCGGTGTACCATCTTTGTTTAATACATTATTACATTTTAATTTATGTACCACAAAACTTTCCTTAACTTTCCTATATGCTCCATCGATTTTACCAATGTTCATTTCTCTTTCCACTTCTGAACACTTTTCTTTAATCCACTCTTTTTTTGCTAGTTTGCACTTCCTGTTTATTCTGTTTCTTAATTGTCAACAGTTCCTTTTACTTTCTTCACCATTAGCATTGTTACACTTTCTATGTTCATCCATCAGCTGCAATGTATCTTCTGATATCCAAGGTTTTCTATCAGTTCTCTTTGTTCCGCCTAAGTTTGCTTCTGCTGATTTAAGAATTTCCTTTTTAACATTCTCCCATTCTTCTTCTACATTTTCTACTTTATCTTTTTTACTCAGACCTCTTGCGATGTCCTCCTCAAAAATCTTCTTTACCTCCTCTTCATCAAGCTTCTCTAAATTCCACCGATTCATCTGACACCTTTTCTTCAGGTTTTTAAACCCCAATCTACATTTCATTATCACTAAATTATGATCACTATCAATGTCTGCTCCAGGGTAAGTTTTGCAGCCAACGAATTGATTTCTAAATCTTTGCTTAACCATGATATAATCTATCTGATACCTTGCAGTATCGCCTGACTTTTTCCATATGTATATTCTTTTATTATGATTTTTAAACTGGGTGTTGGCAATTACTAAATTATACTTCGTGCAAAATTCCCTCTTTCATTCCTTTTGCCCAGCCCGTATTCACATACTATATTTCCTTTCTTGCCTTTTCCAATCCTTGCATTCCAATCTCCAACTATTATTAAATATTCATCTCCTTTTATGTGTTTAATTGCTTCGTCAATTTCTTTGTATACACACTACCTCATTATCATCATGGACGCTTGTAGGCATATAGACGTTAATCGTCGGTTTAGGTTTTGATTTTATTCTTATTACAATGATTCTATCGCTATGCATTTTGAAATACTCTACTCTCGTTCCTATCTTCTTGTTCATTATGAAACCTACTCCTGCCTGTCCATTATTTGAAGCTGAGTTAATTATTCTAAAATCACCTGACCAAAAGTCGTTTTCCTCTTCCCACCGAACCTCGCTAATTCCTACTACATCTACATTTATCCTATCCATTTCCCTCATTAAATTTTCTAACCTACCCACCTTTTTTAAACTTCTAACATTCCACGCTCTGACTTTTTAATTTTCTGGTGACCCCTTCCTTAGAAGTCCCCACCTGCAGATCTGAATGGGGGACTAGTTTATCTCCAAAATATTTTACCAAAGGAAGATAGCATCATTGCTATATGAAAATGCAGAGAGCTACATTTTCTTGGAAAAAAAGCAGCTGTAGTTTTCCATTGCTTTCAGCTGCGCAGTACTCAGGACTGAGTGATATTGATATGGCCGTTTAAGTCATCCTGAGCTACGGCCTTAACAACTAGTAAAAGAGGTCTCATGATTCATAGAGGGAAAATTGAAATATATTAATAAATTATTAACGGATTATTAATCGGAGGTTAATAATTATTAACCTCCGATTGTAAAAAATGTGTATATGCATATACATTGTAAATACATTGATTGTAAATTTGTACAGGCATACAAGTTAGTTATGTGGTGTCCACGTCAGAATTTTTTACAAAGAAAAAATTCCAAGTGTTTATAGGGACACAGGTAGAATAAAATTAGATTAACAATAAATGCTGAAATATTGGTTTAATTGACTTTAATATTGATAAATACTAGGTTTAAAAGTCTTGGAATGTGTTCTAAATACAAAACACAAGTTATTATTAAAGTGAATTTGAAACATCTGTCTTTATTGAAAGGATGATGTAAATTTTCTTTCAGATTTGATTAGATTAAGTTTCACAATTAAAATATTAGAAGTTTTGCTTAACATATTAATAGAATAGAAAATTGTTATAATCTATTTTATTTACGTTAGTTATTTTAAATAATCGCACAAGTTTTTTATTCTTGATCAAATGTTTAAAGTTGCATTCTTCTTAAACATGCATTTTGTTATTATCAGAGCTTTTGATGTTTACTGTATTTATTTCCTTATATATTTTAATAATAACTATAACAAAGGATGTTGTTATCCCTGGGAATCATGACAGGTCACCTACAACTGATATAATTACAGCATTTAACATACATACATCATACTTTAGAGATACTTTCTATTCTAACATTTTTACTAGCCCATAAATAAATAATATTAAATCAATGAATAACGTATTTATTACTCCTCAATAAAATAAAAATTACAGTAAAAAACAGATTCTAAAATAAAAAATCCTCTTTATGATAAACTTACTTGGTAACTGGTTTTCTGTAAGATCATTCACACTACTTGTAGAAGACTCCACATCTTTTAATTTACCATCAGAATTACAACTGGATCTTTCAGAGAAAGTTAAAGGGTCTTTGCAGTTTAACACAGAATCTTCTTGACTGTTTGCCATTGTTTCATCAGACTTACATGTATCAACTTTATCATCATTATCTTTATCATTAACTTTATCATCATTAACAGCTGTGCCATTTGAATTGGTTTCCAATCTTACACTTGATATTTCTGTCAAACAAGTCTGTTCATTTAATTCTTCTTGTGTATCTGTTAGAGATTCACAAGATGATTTATTTTTAACATCTACTGTCTTATTTTGTAGATATTCCAAAGTATTGAGCTGAAAAAATTGAAAAAATTAAAACAACCACAAAAGACCCAATCAGCATTCAAACATGAAATCTTTATATATATATATTTCTTCTGTCCATGTAAATGTGACTGAACTCCTCCTAAACGGCTGGAATGATTTTGATGAAATTTGTGTGTGATCAAGTTGATTCAAGAATGGTTTAGATTCACAATTTGATCTGATAGAAAATGTTTTTTTAATTAATTTATTTATTTATGTGTTGTTGATCTTGGGATGGTTAAGGTTCACAATTGGATTCAGTAGGCAGCACTGTGATCTCATTTACAATTGCACACTTATTGAGAATATTATATTATATTATAATTTATTGAAATAACTTTTTAAAGTTTAATTAAAAAATATACATTGTGCAAATTTGTAAGGTGCAGTATTGAAGTGAGTATTTTACATGATTTTTCATGAATTTTAATGATGTATATACATGCATTCAATAACAATCAACTTAACCTACCAATTTAGATTGTCAGTTCTCATTTGATTCTATGCAACTTATGAAGTATTGAACGGCTCTTTGAAAATAAAAATGTAAGTTTGTAAAATAAATTACAACATTTATAAAATTAAAATATAAGTTACTTATAATAATTACCATAATTATAGTTTAAAGTATATTTAAAAAATTGAAGTTATAATTTTTGTAGCTGATTAATTTTATAAAAAAAATTCTAAAACTGTTTTTAATTTACAATTATTTAATGAGAAAATGATAAAACTTTTTACTAAAATTTTAACTACGTTGCTTTTTTTTACAGTGCTTTAATCACATGGTTATAAAACTTCAAAATTATGAAATAAAAAAAAATGTAGGAGGTACGTTTTTACACTGATCTTAAGTGAAAATTAACAGTAATGTGGATGAAAATTTATTAATTACACTAATTATTAATTTTACTACGTACACAGTATGCACAAGTGGTCCATAACTGTCGGTTAAATAGAATGGCAGAAGATCAATTGACGGAGAATGTAAATTTAAGAGACCAGGTTGAATATTCAACCTGGTTGTAAACACATGAACAAATGAAAGTCGAGAGCATCACAATAAACGTCTTTAAGCTAATGCACTGAGACAAAGAGAGGCATGTTAATGAGTCACTGATGCACACAGAGCACATGGTCGACAGCACGTGCAAGAACGTCGCGCACTGACACGTGCATCACTTCACCGCCTTGCATTTGAATATGAGCTGGAAATAGACTATTTGTCACATGCACTAATTGTCATCGGTAATATGGACAAAGAATGCCAACACTGTCATGCATTTAAATACAAAGGTGGATCAGCCGATCTTTGCTGCGCATCAGGAAAAGTTTCACTTCCACCATTGAATTCACCACCAGAACCATTGAAAACACTATTGGCTGGAGTCACATCTCAATCGAAATTGTTTTTGCGTAAAATTCATAAATTCAATTGCCTCCAAATGACAAAAATCATTCAGAATGAGGATGTTCGTAATTTTGAATCAACATTTAAGATTCAGCGCCAAGTGTATCATCAAATTGGTTCTTTGTTCTTAATGCCTGATGCCGATCCAAATTGCAATCAACTTCATGAGCAATGAGGAGCGACTAATTAATACATGCTGCCAATACAACCACATCGGGCAGATGGAGAAACAAGAAATAGTGGCAACTTTAGAAATGTTTTTGCGTTGGCAATTGCTTCATCAGGCATTGCAGCGACCTTGCTTGATCGTGGGCGGACTGCACATTCAACACTCAAGTTGTCATTGAATATTCACACAAATCCAGACACAATGTGTTAACGTAAAGAAGCATTCAGGCATGGCTGAAGTTTTAGAAAATGCAAAATTATTATCTGGGATGAATGCACTATGGCTCACAAGCATTCACTTAAAGCTCTCGTTAGAACGCTGAAAGATCTCATAGGTCGAGTTGTGATAACTGTACGTGTGGTGGCGTCAGGTATTTTAAAAATAATCTTTTTTTACATATTTTTTCATCAAAATGGTCCAAACAATTTATAGTTTATTTGAAATTTTTCCTAATTTTTGGATTAACGTTTGAACAGGACAATGCCTGTCGGGTCTGCTAGTTATATAATAAAATATTACATAAACTTAATATTAATAATTCATAAAATCAATTTTTATTGCATACACTAAACAAAATAATTTCAATTTAATAAAATAGCTGAAAATGCAAAACTTTATTATTAATATTGATATAAACTTAATATTAAGATAATGAACTCTAATAGCAGTCACAGTTGAAATATGAAAACTACTAAGTACTAGCAAATACATATCTTACAGCACTATGACAAAACTATGCAATAAAATGTTATCTGTAGGTATGCAGTATTTGTTGTAAAACACAACCCAATCTACAGAAAAATAATGCGCTATATTTACTGCAATTATTAATTATAAATATTACAATGATTTGTACAAAACAATTGAGATCAAATTTAATTCTTGAGTTATATAGGCTTTCAGTTCTTGGATGGTGTGTGGATTATTTCTGAATATATAAACTTTTATATTATCACTCTTTCACTAAAGAAATTTCTCAAAAGGTCCAATGCTGCTTTTGCCGTATGACATGTGGCCCAATCATGTTGAAACCACGAATCTCTCTAATTTAATTCTTGGTATAGGTCTCTCTCATCAATTTCTTAGTATAGGTCTGCATTAAGAGTGTTTTTCAAAGATTAGGGGGCAAATTATTCTTTGTCTGAAAATTGCACACCACACCAATTTTCTGTGAGTGTAGAGGTCATGAATGGCTAATGTGAAGATTGTTAGAGCTCCAGTAGCAATCACTAGACTATTAACATAACCACTCAAATGAAACAAAGACTCATCTGTAAAAAAAATACATTATCTAACATTTTAATGCTTTCCTGAACAAACTGATTTTTGTTGTGCAAGTTTTCATGATTTATTAGGCGAGTCTAAAAAGCTTACCCTAATGTTTTGTTAAGTCCGAAAGTAACTAGCTATGACTCTTAATTACAAACAGAACCAGTCCCTCTATATTTCTTTAGCAAACAATAAATTGAAGATTTATTTGGTACATTCTTATTCGGGAACTGTAATTGAAAAGCTTCTTGGCATAAAACAAAATATTTACTCGTTAAATAATTTTTCACTATAAAAATCCTTTCTTCCTTACTTCCATGTTCAAAACCATTTCTTCTTAATAAAAAACACAGATAACCAAAAATAACTAACTGTTACAAAAAAGAAATAGTAAATTATATCAGTTGATTATAGATAAATGCTGCCAATCATTTCATCCAAAATTACTGTATTAAATTTTCTAAAAAGTATTTTGCTTAGGTTGCGTTTTAAAACACTCAGTATTTATTCACAACTACAAATTTAAGGTAATAGTCAATTATAACTGCCTTACTTTTACTGAGATAAGGAATGTGTATTTCAAAACATACGAAACGATTTTAATTTTGAAGTGTGTTACATATAAAAACTACAAGCAAAAGTTCTATGGTACATATGAAATTAACCTGATGACAATCCACCAGTACTTCCTCCAGACATATCTCGGTATGCAAAGAATACTTACATAATCTTAAGTGTTTAAATAATAATAACACTCATACCTTTATTATCTCTGCCAGAGCAGAATGTATTTCAGAAGAGGTATACATTTTTGAATCTTCTGAAAATTTATTCTTAATATTTTCAAAAACAGTTTTCATTATTTTTTTAACATCTTCTTCATTACTTTTAAAATTAAATTTGGATTTTTCTTTAATTCTGTTTTCAAGTGGCAAAACCTTTTCAGTAACTCTGTCTAAAGAAGACTGAACGTTTTTAATGTTACTATCATGGCAGATAAGCTGACTTTTTAATTTTTCCATCAGGCATACATGTTCTGAAACAGAATTTTCCTTAAGATTAAGAAGATATGGTAAAGTAATTTAGATCACAAAATATGTATAATAGAAATAAATACAAAAAAAATTGTAACAAGCCTTCTCATGACCTGAAAACTTACTGTACAAAGATAATAAAAGGTTAATCCTCCTAATGCAAGCCTATTTCAACCATACTCAGTAAATATTACTCATACGATACTATTACTCTGCAAAAGTGTTTGTAAAATTGTTTATATAACATAATCATCAATAAATAACAAAATTCAGATATGATTACCTTCAAATAATCTGGCTCAAGTCATGCCAGAAAATGAAAGCTACAGAAAGAAGAAAGAAAATGAATAAATTTTTTCTGGCAGAAGTAGTAAAACACCACTAATTATAATAGAAATTATTATAATTATATCATGAACTATGTTCAGTGATCACAGATATTTTGTCATCTTTACACATTATCACTTTATATGATTATTGCAAATTCTTTTAAAATAAAACCTATTAAAAATGAATTTTGACTTTTACCTGATCACCACATCAGATTCATGTGAATTACTTACAATATTAAACATGATTTAACAAAGACAACTGCAAAATGACCATTCCCATAGAGCCACTCTTGTATAATTGTAGGCTTTAATTAGGTAAAAAATTTAAAAGAAATCCTTTAAACTTTTTTATTCAATTAACTTTACATGTTTCTTCTGAAGACATTAGAAGTAAGCTTCCTGCTATACTGAATGTAGAGCAATGCATTTTTGGCTTGAGTAATCATGCTGATGTACATCTGTCAGTGACACAGATTTTGCTTTGAAAATAATTCTTTAGTTCAACCAAATTGTGACAACTCATGTCATACACTTTCTCCTACAAAAATCCTACCCATAAAAATCACATAAACAAATGTAGCATAAAAAAAATGCAGGGGTAAACCTTTGGTGAAATTTGTTTTTCCATAACAGCCATATGAAGGCAGGCCATTGAATTTCAAGATATACAATACATTAATCCTTCTTAATGAAAGCTTTCACAGTCATCATCAGTCAAATGAACATTTTTTTTTTCAGTTAAAAAAAAAATGAAATACTACTTTACTTACAAAGATGTCAGAAATGACTGTGTCCTCATGTTATACAAGTAAAAAATTAATATAAAACAAAATCCTTACTAGTTTTATAAGAAATCTCTTCAAAGAAAACTAGAGTTGGTTGGAAAGATTGATATTATGAAGTTTCATAATATCAATCTTTCCAACCAACTCTAGTTTTCTTTGAAGAGATTTCTTATAAAACTAGTAAGGATTTTCTGAGGATCAACATGGGTTTTATTAACCGACATGTTCAGACAGATGTAACTATGTTCTATTACTGATAAAATACACCAATAGGTCTAATTCACTATTAATCAACTCGTTAATCTTTCAAAAACTTTTTATAAATTTTTGGAAATGCTCTTTGAATATTTGGCATGGTTCCTAAGTAGTCTATTCAATTTAGCGATTACCACAGCTTGTACAGTAGAATAATTTTTAATTAAGTTTTGTACAAGTGCTATCAATTATAACAAGTAAAAGGCAGTGCTACTGTCATTGAACAAGCAGAGGCTTGCAAATACTAATACCAGTTAAGCTGAGACAAGTTGATTTTAAGTTTTTCACCCTATAATAGACTCCACAGTTTCTAGTCTCATGCCTATATTAAATCTGGCACTAAAAGGAATCAGCTCTATACATTTTGTACAAAATATTCTCTCATTTTATAATTTAACATTTTTTTAAGTGTATTTTGTATAGAACTGATAAAACATTCATTGTAACAAGATTTCAGTGATATAACCATTAGGATAGTAAGATAGTCTTTTTCAATGTGGAATCCACATTTATATTTTACCTGTTTCTGATATATTTTTATTAGGGGCTGCAAGTGAAGTAGGAATGTATGTTCTATAAGATGGCTTGCTAATGTACAAGATGAAACAATCCTTTGCTTGCTATTATGTACACATGAAAAGTATAACTTGCTCTGTTTTAAGTAATGTTTTTTTCAGGTTTTTCCAAACAGAAAGTGTACTCATTTCTGGAAATATTGTTTTAGATAGTGGTGAATAATGTACTTAAGGTTATGTGAGTAGGGATTTTATATTTTGTTTTATATTAATTTTTAAAGCTTATATTTACAGTAATATATGGTGCAGCCAACAATGTATCCAATATATTTATAGCTGAAAATATTCTAAATTGTCTCCAACGTTTGGTAACAAAATGGTTAATAATATTTCGACAAAAATGTTTTAATTAGTAAATGCTAATGGACAGCCAACAATTAATGTTTACTTTGTACACAACCCCACAGCAACATAACAGTTTCCTTATGATTTACGTCTGCTATCTGTAATAAATCAGTATAGAAAGTTCAGCTCCTGCTTGTTACCCATAAGTAAATCATACACATAATTTTAATCGTTAATTCAAATTTTTAATCAAATCTACAACTTGCAGTTAATGATGTTAAAAAACAATTTAGATCCGGATTAACAGTACAAGGTGAAAAAATAAAGATGCTAAGATTTGCTGATGATATAGTAATTCTAGCTGAGAGTAAGAAGGATTTAGAAGGAACAATGAATAGCATGGATGAAGTCCTACGCAAGAATTACTGCATGAAAATAAACATGACAAAACAAACGTAATGAAATGTAGTAGAAATAACAAAGATGGACCACTGAATGTAACAATAGGAAGAGAAAAGATTACGGAGAATTAGAAGAATTTTGTTATTTGGGAAGTAGAATTACTAAAGATGGATGAAGCAGGAACAATATAAAATGCCGAATAGCACAGGCTAAACAAGCCTTCAGTCAGAAATATAATTTGTTTACATCAAAAATTAATTTAAACATCAGGAAAATATTTTTGAAAGTATATGTTTGGAGCATAGCTTTATATGGAAGTGAAACTTGGACGAACAGAGTACCTGAGAAGAAAAGATTAGAAGCTTTTGAAATGTGGTGCTATAGGAGAATGTTAAAAATGAGATGGTGGATAAAAGTGACAAATGAAGAGGTGCTGCAGCAAATTGATGAAGAAAGAAGCATTTGGAAAAATATAGTTAAAAGAAGAGACAGACTTATAGGTCACATATTAAAGCATCCTGGAATAGTCGCTTTAATATTGGAGGGACAGGTAGAAGAAAAAAATTGTACAGACAGGCAATGTTTGGAATATGTAAAACAAATTGTTAAGGATGTAGGATGTAGTTGGTATAACGAAATCAAACGATGGCACTAGATAGGGAATCTTGAAGAGCTGCATCAAACCAGTCAAATGACTGAAGACAAAAAAAAATTAAGTTACATGTGAACATAATAAATTAATTATGAATAATTATTAATATTTATTAATTAAGTAGGCAATAAAACATGACATAATACATCTTGCACACCTAATTAGATCTGAGATAATTTGCACTGGTAAATTTGACTTAGATTTAATAATATATACACATAACTGATAAACCATAAACAAAGGTAAGTTGTTACATGTTGCTTTGTGGAATAAGGCATTTGTCATCACCATCTGCTATTTATGATTTCATAAGTAGTTAGAGAGATCTATGGTAGTTTAATGAAACAGCGTATCTAAATATTCAAAGCTGTAAATGTATGTTGTACAGAGTGAACACATTTGTTGTATGGTCACTGAAATATTGATAACCAAGAAATAAGAAGGGCACAAAGAATTTGTTATAGAAGTTTCAACTGAATGAAAAAACTTACAATTATTTTTAATGTTATTACAAATTTAAATAAAAATAAAAAATATAATTACTAGACAGTAGCGTAAAACCCACTTATATTAATTGTAAGATTACATAATAACATTACATGTACACCAGTGGAATAAAGACAATTAGAATTTTCTTTATACATACACACATTCGACTAAATACCTTTTTGCATAACATTTCTACTATCTTTTTCATTCACCAGCTGGTTCTGTAAACCTAATTTAATAGTTTCAAGGTGAATTATTTTTGCCTGAAAAAAAACAATCGATAGATAAACAAACTATAGATAAAAAATTTTAATATTAATACAAGAAATGAAATTTAAGATTTACTCTGTAACAAAAAGAACACTAAAAAAAAGTGTTCAATAGATACGAAAAAGAAATATTTTTGGTCTATGTAGGACAGTAAACAGGTATGTTCTTATGACCTGATAGTTCTACAACACAAGAATTTACATCTTGAAAATAAGCAAATATAAGATCAATGGCTGACTCCACAATTAACAGCCTGTCTCTCATGAATCACCAATGTTAAATGACATCAAGCGCACTCACTCCTTACATTAGCAGCTAATAAACATTATTAATATTTAGCAGCTACTGTCTCTAACAGTTAATATTTTTTCAAAACCTTTTTTTATAAAAATATTATTAATATATTATAATCCTATTATCACAGTACGCATAACCAATATTTTTTAAAGAAGAATTTACTAACATGTAATATTATATACAAAAATGTGTTAACCTAAAAAAATAAAATAATTTACCTTTTACCTTAATCATTAATATACCAATTATTCTATTAACTGTAGTTCCTAATCATTACCTGTTTATTTAAAAATAGAAATACTATTTTTTCTAATAAGGACTATTATTTTAGGATAATTTTGTGATTATTTATAATAAGAACTTTTGAAAAAATAAAGAACGATCTTTAATTTTCTTTTTTTAAATATTTTTAATTATAGATTCATCAAAATTTATGACTTTTAGATTATAAATATTTAAACAATGATACATCAAAAGACTTCATATTTAAGTATAATTAAATAAATATAAATTATTAATAAAATTATATTGAACCTGCACCCACAAGCAGGAATACACTTAACTTCAACTACTATGAATAAAATGACAATTAACTATAGAAAAAATGATTATTTCTTCATACAATAAATGTAAAATTTACTGAAAAATTGTAATTCTATAAAAGAATAATTGAAAGAACCTGCATCAACAAAAAGTCAAACAGTGGCTGATCGTAACCAACAAAGTCATGTACAAAGAGTTAGAACCCATCACTGATATCATGCGTAAGAGGAGACTAGGATTCTGTGGACACATCATGAAGATGTAAAATTTGAGACTTCTTGAAACAGCTAGTATAGAACAATCTCGACTCAAAAAACATTAAGTACAGGTGCAGATGGATCAGAGACATAAGAGAGGATGAAGGAAATTGGCAAAAAGTAAAATTTTACATAAATTTATTACCCTGATGTTTGAAGTTAAAAACCTATATTTTAGCACATTTATAACTTGTATTCTGCATATTGTTTACTGATATACAGCTCAAAAATTGCATATACAAATAAAGCAATAAAAAAAATAATTTAAAAAAGATTTGAAAAATGTAGAATGTAAAGTTATATGGAAAAATGTTATTATTTATACTTACTTGCAATTCATTTACTTTACTGCCCATTTGTGATAATTCCAACAGTAAATCTGTATTCTCCTTTTTTAATGTTTCTAAGGGATTAATAGTTTTTTGTAATAAGAAACTTCTATCATCTTTCCTAAAGACAAAATATTTAACTGCTTATCTTACAATTTTATAATCATAACATACAACATAAATAAGAAATAACTTTTTGGAATTACCCTAGACAATTATTTTTTGTATACTTTGATGACCTGATGGATATTTCATATTAAATTATGATAATATAGTACCCTAATTTTACCAACATAAATATTGAGTTAACCGAGTTTTCCAAGAAATTAGTTCCTTTTTAAAATATTAAATGGATTTTAAACAGTATATATTTGAATGAACATTGATTCAGTAGTAAAACATAACATTTAATATAAATGAAAATAGTTTTTTACATTTAATAATTGTTTTTATTTTATTAAAATAAATAACTGATGGTTAGCATGCATATAATAAATATAAATAGATAATAAATTTTGAGTTCAGTTTTTAATGAAAACATCAGAAATCTATATCATTCAATTTCACACTCATAATTATTCATAATGACTCCTTTTAGTTTTCTAAATACACAAGTAACCACACAGAGTGTTTTTTATGAAACATCAAGAGATGGTGCTCATAGTATTTTTGGGGATATTTTTACTTTCCCACATCTCTTTAAGAACATACTCAAAGTTTCGCACAAATAAACCAATAATTTTGATGTTGGCATTCATGTATATTGATCAGGTACTGTGATTTGTGAAAAATGGATGTAACACTAATTAACAAAAATTAAAACCATAATAAATATATATATTAATACTATAATGTACAAAAAAGGCTTTTTGTTAAACAATACCACATTTTGACTGATTTTGAATGTCCGATTTTTTAACTCACCTTGCAACACCAATGTTTTCATTATTTTGCTGATTCATCAAAGTAAACTGTGATATTTTTTGTTCTAAAGATTTTAATTGTTCAAATAATTTATCTACTGAATCCAAACTATCCACCTAAAATAAAAAATAATAAATTAAGCATTAAGATTACATTAGTAAAAATGCACATGTGAAAGTACAATTAAATCTATGAAAATGATTTAACAATTTTGGTCTGGTAACACAAACATTTAACTAATCAGTTCCAATGAGAATTTTTTGATTGAAAAGCTTACAACATATTAACCAATAAATCTTTCAGCTACCCAATGTGATACATGGAAGAATATTTCATTACAACTTTTAAAAATCTGCAACTTGTGCCTAAATGATTGGGTGAAGGCTAATTCCTAAAAAAAAGAAAGAGCTTGTTGTCTTCCACTGGATTTTGTCAAGTATTAGAACACATTTTTTAAGAATTCAACTGCTCACATTCACAACAAAAGATTTTTTTTTTAAAATTACAAACATTTCCAAATCTTCTATTAAATGATTTACTATATTTTATAGAAATATTTTAAGTTTGTCATCACAGTAAAATTTTAATACTATGAAATTGGGCAATTATTATCATACAATACAAACAATAGGTTATATTATTTGTTTTATACTGATAACACACTTTTTCTGTGGTATTCAGAAGAGACAAATATTGTACAAATGATGGCTCTAATTACATTTATAAAAAGATTATTATATTTCCAATAAATTATCAAGTAACTGACTAAAAACATATAATACTTCTTTCTTGATAGCTGTGAATAACATTTTTTTTAATGCAGTACTCCAATAAAAACTTTTTTTACAAAAGACTTCACCTCACTCTCATTTTTTCTCATTTTCGTAATTTATAACTAACAAAATGCTTCGAAAACATCAGCATTAACAAATTCATAAATAAACCAAAATATTTATATTTATGTATTCAAATCATGAAATGCAATTTAATGAAATAACACCAGAATAAAGTACAGTAGCATGCAAATTAATCTGAACACAGGGAATTTTTTGCTTATTTCTATGTCATGACTACATTGCTGGTCCATACCCATTGTTTACGTTGTCATAAAGCCATTTACTACAGTTTTGTAACTGCCCCACCCCCTATTATTGGGATACTAGTATAAAGAGAATAATGGTTTCTTAATATGCAAGAAATTCAAATGAAAATTTAGATTCTCAATATAAAGTCAACATGAAACTTCAAAAATAACAGTACGCTCATTTAAAAATGCTTAAAATTAACCTCATTTAAAAATTTGAATATTTATGGTATAAAGACTAGCAGTTAAATCTTGTTTTGACAATCTGATGAAGAGGCATAATCAGCTAATAAAATGGCACACCTAAGCATATTCTAATTTATCAATGGATACAGGATCCAACAATCCAATTTATGCAGACAAGATAATTAAATTAATGTTTGAATTGCCTCATATTTAATTTATAAATGATACTGTTATTAGCTAATCAATGGTACTGTTCACAGATAAGTCAATTCAGTCATCAATGGTCCAAAGTTTTTAAACTACTAAATAAGTAGAAAAATAAGCAAATGCAATCTAGTCAACATGAACATAATGCATTTGTTTAACTTACAAAATAACTTACACATATAGAATACTAAGATACATATGGCTTAACTGATCATCAAATAATTAAGATTTTAAAAAGAAATTATTCTCTCATAGCTGCCAGATCAAAATATGTGGAAAATGCTTCTTTATAATTAAAATATTTTTCTCTAAAATTATCAGGGTCATTAGTGTCAGTATTTAGGGTAAAGGCTTTTGCAAAGATATTACCGATTCGAATTTTGCAAAGCTCAGTTAATGCTCAGAGGGACTGCTGAGCCGACAACTGGTTTCTCACTACCTAAAACATCATGTCAAGGTAAACATCATGCTTAGCAAAGTATGTGGAAGTCTAAACAGACAAACAATTAAAAGCAGTTTATTTTAGACAAAAAATCTGATATGGACACACATGACTTCCTTGTACATCTATTAAATTACATACACACATTTTTTGCTGTATTTCATTTAAACTTATCTCTTTTGAAAGTGAAATGCAATTTCTTTAATGAAATGGAAGTTAAACAATTGCTGAAATATTAGTTTTTATTATCATCAAATATTTATACGATTATTAATTCAACAATCTTACATGAAACAAAAAATCAAGAGAATATGATAAATATAAAGAGGAAGAAAATGTTAAAACCAAAGAAAGAATAAAAAGATTAAGAGAAGATGATGAATATAAAGAGAAAATTTGCAAACTAGAGAACATGTACACAAATTAAGATAAGAAAGATTATATCAAACCAAAGAGCGATTAAATGATTGACAACAAAAAACAAAGAAACGAAATGATGATCAACTCTGACTTACAGAAAATATTGTCCGACAGTAACAGAGGAGTAATGAAAAAAAAAGATAAGAATTTTTTGCAATTTATTAAATATCAGCCATGTATGTATATGTTGTTCTTGAAAGGGTCTATTTTTCAGTCACTCGTACTTAACTTTAATGTAAATAAAATTTAACAGAAATTCCAGAATAAATAAATAAAAGAATATTAAAAATTAAACTATAAAATCCAAAAATAATTAGCTGTTTCACCAAATCTATTACATATACACATATGTAATAATGCCTATTAAATTAAATACACACATTTTTAAAAGTACATAAAATGTTATTTCACTAATAACTAATGATTTTGAATAATTATTCATTATAATTTTTTTTACAATCACAGGTTAATCAGTATATTTAAATTAAAAAAAAAGTTAAAAAATAAATTTAAGAAAAAGGAGATGAAGTCTGATTCAAGCCAATGTGACTTCCCTTGTAAGATCCAAATATTCATTCAAAAAATTTTATTTGGCTACAACTCTGGGAGCAATAAAAACAAGCACTACTTATGATATACCATTGAAAAGCTCTCAACGAGGGCTTGTTACTGCAGTTAAGAAAAAATCTAAAATCCAAATTTTTTGGATTTTGGATTTCAAATTTTTTATTAACTGCAATTTTTTTTGGATTTTGGGCTTTTTTGGACACTTTTGGTTCAGTCGATTGAAATCAAAAAGGGAGGTGTATAACTATCATGCACCTCCCCTTATTTTTTTGAAACAATCCTAAGTCCAAAACTTCAGCATCCTATAGCTAATCGTTTTTGTGTTTTGTAACGTACTTATGCACATACATACATACATAGACGTCATGCCAAAACTGGCCAAAATGGATATTTCCATTGAAATCTGAAAATGAAATTTTTCATGATCACAATACTTCCTTTACTTCATACAGGGAAGTAAAAAACTATTACATGTAATAAGTAGATATGGTGTATGCATAAAATAAACTATAATCAATATAATATGCAATAAAACCTAGCTTACTACTCGCATTGTTTTTAGGCCTTCAATAATAACAACCACATATGACCATCCTGAGTGAGACGGAAAACTGGACCCCTTACAACCTGATGGTTCTATAAAATCTGAAACGCAGAAAAAATAAAAGGGAGTAAAATAAGGATTAAATGACGCCCAAAAAAAATTATTGCTGTAGATTACAGTTGGAAACATAGGATGCATTCTCCATCTGGAAGATAACTTTATAATCTTTGAGGCAATTTTTTGACAAAATAACTATCAAAAGCCTCAACATTGATAATTAAAAAAAAAAGATATATGCAGAAAAATATAAATTACCTTATCAAGAACTTTTTCAACTTTGCATGTAATACGATTAATATTGTTTCTCAATTCAGAATTATGTGAACGCAAATCAGATAAGAACAAAGATAACTGTGGATCAACATAAGAAGTATAACTTGTGGTAGTAACATGACCACTAGAAGGCACTAGATTCCCTCCATATGTAGATAACCTTCCCATAGTGTTGGCAGCATCTGTATTATCCTGAAACAATTTTTTTAAATTTATAAATAAAAATACTATCAACTAAAAAAAGTAACTTTTATTATAAAAAAATTAAATTTTTTCCTGAACCACCATTCACTCTATAGGACAGTTCCCTAAGCAACATCATATGACTAAAAGTACAGAAAAACAACAAGCCATCTGTATATACTGCACACAGATTTTAAAAGTCCAGTGTCAATAAATCTGATAAAATGTTGAAATATCAACAAATACAAATGAACCTGAAAACTGGCATGACTTCACTACCATACCTCACTCTTTTGCTACTGTGGATGGCAGAGTAAGGAACACAAATGAATTCATTATTAAGATACAATAAAAGAACACAATAGAAATAGAAACTAATGAACAAGAAAACGCCTAAGGGTAAAAAGGTCAACAAAGTTCTGTAATTGTTAGTAAAAGCACTGAACATAATGAACAGCTTCGAGAATGGTAATGCTGTATAGAATATTAAAAGAAAGAATTTTCAAGTGTACTGAAAGCTCACAAAGAAAACATCTGGAACATATGTCACTGGGAAAACTGGACAAAATAACATTACTTTTCCAAACAGAAATGTAATGCAGTTAAACCCTATATCTATCTGAATAATTAATTAATTGAAATTAGTTTTAAAAATTAAAATTCTTAAGTTCCATTTTTACAACACTTTTTACTAAATTATTATTAAATGTCAGCAGATATTATTATTAAACGCAAACTAAAAACCAATAAATATTTTAATATATTCTTTACATTTACAAACTTATTTTTATACCCATTTGCTGACAATATAAAATGTCAGCAAATTGGTATAAAATATATATATAATATATATTCAAGAGGAACCTCTCCTATGCGTGCAAAATAATCATGGAGAATAATCTGCTGGCAATTAAATACACAATTTTCAACAATTTTTATCTAAAATATTGCTTGGTTTTTCATGAGTTCTGCTTCAACAGGCAAAAAAATGGATTTTTTACAATACTATTACTCTGGATAACAGTTTTTAATTATGTATTCTACTGTTTTAATATTATTAATCTTTATCATGTAAAATATCAAATAGTAAATAAATAGATTTACTATTTTTAATCAATTGTTGAAGGCTCGGCTTGTTGAAGGCCATTCATAAAGTGAAAATGTGCTGAATTAATGTAATATGATTATTTAAAACACTGGGGGAGGCAAGGTGGCTAAAAATAAATTTTGGGCAACTATCAGCAAAGCTGTTGAAGAAGAGCTCATCGTAGAAAGACATGACTGGAAGGTATTATGGAAATAATGCAGGTATTAAAGGGTGGCAACTACGATGGTAAGTGATTCTGGCATTCAGGATGCAAGATGCTGAGAAGGAATCTGTGTAGGATCCCCTATTTAAATACTATTTTAAATCTTACATCAGAACAAAATCTTTATATTTATTACAGTTTTTAAAATTTTTATCTTTATCAAAAATTTATTTGCAAATTAAAAAAACTTCTGAACATCGTTGAACATTGAATTAAAATTCCACGATTTAAAACTTCATCAATTAATATATTTTAATTGTTTCTGTAGTTTCAAATCATCAAAATTATGTTATAATCTGTTTTACACAAATTTATACATTTAAAATACCTGAACCGAGCCCAATTATAATTACAATATTATTTAAAATAATTTCTAAAATAATTATAAGCACATATATTTTTGACCTTAATATTTCATAAACATTATAGATTTTCCTGAATCACCATTCACCCTATTATAGAACAGTTCCCTAAGCAACATCATATGACTAAAAGTATAGAAAAACAACAAGCCATCTGTGTACACTGCACACAGATTTTAAAAGTCCAGTGTCAATAAATCTGATAAAATGTTGAAATATCAACAAATGCAAATGAACCTGAAAACTGGCATGACTTCACTACCATACCTCACTCTTTTGCTACTGTGGATGGCAGAGTAAGGAACACAAATGAATTCATTATTAAGATACAATAAAAGAACACAATAGAAATAGGAACTAATGAAAAAGAAAAAGCGTAAACAAAAGTAAAAAAGTCAACAAAGAATTTAACTTATTTCACACACAACTATTAAACGCAAACAGTTCTGTTGTTATGGTATACCATAACTTGATTAGCAGGAACGCTTGTACGAGTAATATCAGGGTAGTGTGACTGCTGTGTTGCTTGTTTGATATTATTCTTAGTGCTGCAAGTTTTATTCATACCATCAGATGATTCCATTGACAATCCATCTTCCTGAAAAAGTATAAATAAAAAGTTTACTACAATTTAACAGTCTTTAACTAATAAAAAAAAAATTAACAATAATCCATGTATAAAAACTGGTATACAAAATTCTGAGTCAAAGTGCACAAAGGCAATCTACAAAAATAATATAAGTTTTTGTATGTCATGGAATCCATAGTAACAATATGGATTAACATATTCAACAGTTTATTTTTAGTCTGATAAATCGTAACTATCTACTTCCCAAAATTCAATCTATCATAAAACATGTAAATAAAATAAATTTTATTTTTCACTATGATTAGACAACATTCAAATATTAATATAATATTTGAATGATAATAGATAATATAATATATAATAGAACTACTATTACACTCTCCTCCAGAAGTGGTGCTGCGCAAAATGAAAAATAATTAGAGACAGTCCCTCTGTGGGTTGATGCCACTTCCCTTCCCTTTCCTTACTCACTATTCCTTCTTCCTCTGGTTGTGGCAATTACTTAAAATGGTAAAATTTGTTACATACACACCGCATGTATAACACTCACTATGTAAAATTACATCACTAGAACAATAGAAACAGCCAATTCTAATATCGTTATATTCCCACTTATCAATGGGAGTGATATATAACAATAACTTCACACAAAAAATATTATATACATATGCGCGCATGTTCACACATACAAACAAACACACCCATACAAGGGAATTCTGGATAAATTTCTAGATAAATATTATATAGTCAATAATCAACTTTAATGATGAACAGGATTTTTTTCAATAGCAATATTGTTCTCTGTTAGTGAGCATGGCCTACTTTCATGTTTCACTTTGTTCTGCACTAAGTGATAAAAATAGCAATTAAAATGTTAAACAAGCAATTATCAATTATTATGTTAAGAAAGCAATCCCAGCTGATGAGATGACATTGAAGTGAAGTCAATCAGACATAATTTTATATATATATATATATATATATATTCAATATATATTCAAGAGGAACCTCTCCTATGCATGCAAAATAATCATGGAGAATAATCTGCTGGCAATTACACATAAAATTTTTCAACAATTTTTATCTAAAATATTCCTTGGTTTTTCACAAGTTCTGCTTCAACGGGCAAATTTTACATTTTTTTGTCCGTAAAATTACATTAAAGACAAATCAGTAATAAGTATTTAATGAGCAACAAATATTCAAAAATACACACAATAAAACAGCCAACAAAAACAAAAAAGCATTAAATGAATTAAATATGTATAATAACATACCTCTGTTTCATCTGAATCAGAAACAGTAGGAACTCTAGCCCCAGTTTTAAATGGTAATGTTGCCTGACCCATTTTAGCCATTCGTGATATTAAATTAGCTCTGACTGAAGATGCAGAATTTGTTTTAGCATCTTTGATAGATTCATTTTTAATTTTTTCACTCTGTTCTGCACTAAGAGAACAAAATAACAATTAAAATGTTAAATAAATATCAAATATTATAAGAAAACAAAACCAGATAATGAAATGACTTTGAAGTGAAGTCACTTCAGTCACTAGACATCCCCTAGACACTTCCACAATGGGAAATGAGAGAACAATTTTCTCTAAGTGGATATTTCATATCATGTATGCTAGTATGCATCGCAATTTTAAAAACCATCAGAACTATCAGTAGTAGTCTTTTATTTGTGAAATGCAAATCATTAAACTCACATTCATAGGCTGACCTTTTCTCTAAGTTCTTGATCAATAAACAATGAGAAAAGTTATGTAAAACTTTTCTTTCAGTTATAGGACATTAGAGGTAAGGAAAAACATTGAATTATCTTCCTGTTATGATTTTTTTTTAGGTAAAAATTATTAACTCCTAGAAAATCTTATACTAAATGCTGAAGAAAATTGTTGGCTAAATGATAGTATACATTAATACAGAATAAATAAGTCATGATAATTTTACACTGGTTAGCAAAGGGTTTTACTGTATTTCTTTGCACTACTTTTATCTTGGATTTTTTCTTGAAGGTCTTTTTATTTGCCTTTTTAATGAGTTACTTTTACTTTTAGGTTTTTAATGGGTTTACTGTATTTTTTATAAGTTCCTTAATATATATTTTTTTTACCAATTTGTCTTATTAACCAATATTAATTTGGAAACCTCTGTTAGTCTAAATTATTATTGGTAATCTCGTAGTTTTAATCAATGATGGTTTGAAACTCAAACCGTATTCATTCACACTCAGTCCTCTGTAGCAGTACAATATATTATGACCTTGTTTCTGTTTTTAATTCTTTCTTAATTGTTTGATTTAGTGATGCAGCTTTATCTACTGCCTTCTATTTCAGTATGTCTTAGCTTATCAGTATGAGTTCATACAACTGTACATGCATTCCTTTTAAGTTATTTTATGTAGATCACTCCATTAAATCTTTATAAAGCAATATTATTCTGTTAGTAAATTTTCACTAATTGCACTAATTTTCATACAGTCTATGATTTTTTTTAATTGTATTACTGTCTGCACTGCAATGTGGCACTACGAGCGGCTCATGCTTCTGGGTGTACCATCAGTAAATAACATATAGGTTGCTATTAAAACTGTAAATATTCATGTGAAGAAATTTTTTTCCCTTAAATATTGTTAAAACAGTAATGTGTATGTCAATTAACCCATAATGCAAAATTTTTCTCAAAAAACAGATTTGATTTTTCTTCAAATATAAATTGAGAGGTTGTTGTTCACCTTTATTTTAAAATTTAAATTTTAAATAAAAATAATTTATAAATTAAGATAATTATAATACGATAAACAAAAGGCAAGAAATATGTAATTAAATGTGAAGCAGTCTTCTTGTTTAGGTAATGATAAATGATTAGATAAACCTTTATGGTTATTTAACTCAAATTTTCAAGATCTTTTTATAACAGAATTTAAAAAAATAATTAATAAAAAAGTTAACCTCATGTTAAAAAGTATAAGGTAAGAGAAAAAATATAGTTAAATGAATTAGCTAAAGTTAAATTGCCATTAGAGTTTAACAACTACAGTAGACAAAAAGAAAAATATACATTGAATTCATTGTACGAAATGTGTTCAAAGATATTTTGGAAGAATAATGAATGAAAAGGATATCAAAATAGAATTTAATCTATGTCCAAATTTGTTGGTAAATTACTGTCAAAGCATAAGACTGCCGAATTAACTTTACTTTACTGTTGAATAATTATCTAATAAATTTGATTTAATTTAGTGACAATACTTCAAAAATGAAGCTATTATAAGAACTACATCAGTAGACCTGTCATACAGTCTATAGAGCAGATAATTCACTCGAAAATTTTAAATGTGAATGAATAGGTAATTTTTAATACTTTTTGTTGAGCAGCATGACAGAATGTGTTAACACTTTACAGAATTACAAACAACTCATTTTCAAATTAATAGAATTACTTTTTGTAACACCTTTTGAAGTTAATTATCAGCATTTTACAACATGTATCACACCATTAAAACAGTTGCTATCAAAAATTCCACAGGAAAAAAAAAGATAATTAGTTCTGGAAGACCTTAGGAAGAATTCTTTGATTAAGTTGAAATAGAATCATTTATAGTTTTTTAGTAATCTGTATAAACATTTTCAATAAACATTAAAGATGAAGTAACATTCTTAAAAGTGCTATAAACTGTCAAGTATTATGTATTATATATATATTATGTATATACTACACGTAATATATTATGTATAGTAAACATAATAAAAAAAATAAATAAATAAAAAAGAAAAATAATTTTTAAAAAATAATAATATATGGTAATATGTGGGCGAAATGATTCCGGAACCGATTTAAACTTTCTCCATACTTAAAATCTCAATTAAAAAAAATCGGTTTGCGCCTCCACGTTGGTTCGTCTGGATAACCAGTTAGAAACGTGGAGATTTCTACTGGTGAACTAAATCGGAATCACCTCTCTGGATCACATCCAGAGTTGTAACTCGGGAATTTATTCCCACCCAAGGCTGACTTGCCTTTGAAAGTCAAATATGGAAGGTCTTTTAAGAAAAAATCCACCGTCTGGTAAATACCAGAGAAGGCTGCACTCGGATCCGGTGGGCAGCTGCTTAAAAGATAACAATGAATCGGAGCGTTTGGAAACACCCAAAAACAACACAACTTCAAAATTGAGGATAAGACACAAGCAAATAAACTACATTGCCACTCACAACATTAATTCTCTAACTCAACCCGGCAAACTAAAAACTCTAACAGACATAATGGACAAACAAAATATCCTAATCGCAGGACTTCAAGAAATGAGAAACACCGATCGAGAGCCATTTGAATCTCAGGGTTACAGAATTTACAAAGGAATCCCCGGGAAACGTGTGATGAGGAATTGCCCACAGTTCGGAACAGGATTTGCAATCAATCTTAAAATAACTGACTCAGTCGTAGAATTTAAGTCTTACTCCCCCAGGATTTCAACCTTAACCCTAAAATCAGCCAATAAATTCTACACCATAATAAATGTCCATGCTCCCACCAATGACAAAAACAATCTTAAAAAAGATAGAGAAGAGATGGACAAATTCTGGGAACTTCTTGACCAAACTGCAAACAACATAAATAAGACCCACACCAAGATTTTAATAGGGGACTTTAATGCCCAACTTGGTAAAGAACGAAGATATCGTGATATTATCGGAAAATGGCCTGCCCAAAAGAAAACTAACAAGAACGGCCAAAGACTTGTCGAATTTTGCAGAAACCATAATATGATCTCAAAATCCACCTATTTTATGAGAAAACCAAACAAATTGAAGACTTGGAAACACCCAGATTGGAAAAAAGGAGAATGGCAACTGGATCATGTTTGCATGGACCGGAATTATCACAAGGAAATTTATAATGTAAAAGTCTTGAGAGGAACAGATACTGGATCGGACCATTACTTAATTAAAGTTAAAATAAAATTCACCCCGCATAAAAAGAAAAAATCCCAACCTAAAAACAAAAGAGCTTATGATCCACATAAATTAATAAACAATGCCATCTTTGAAGAAACAACAAAAAAAATCAAATTAACTAATAATTTAAAAGAACTGACATCCCAACTGAAAGAAATAGCTGAAGAACTAGCCCCTATAAACCCAAGAAAAAAACACCAATGGTGGAATGAAGAATGTGACAAAGCAGTCAAAGACCGACACCGGGCTTGGATCAACCACCAAACCCAGAAAACTGAAGAATCTAACCATGAATTCACCAAACAAAGGAAAATAACTCAGAAAATTATAAGAGGAACCAAACGACAAGCCCAAAAAAACTTGATTCAGCAAATAGAAGAAAGTTCCAAGAAAACTAATTTCCGAGACTATTATAAAATTTTTGGTCAGGCTCTTCAAAGATATGAACCACCCACCCTTATGCTGAGAGGAAAAAAAGGAAATATGGCCCACACCAATAAAGAAAATGCTGAAATTTTGGCAGAAACCTTCAATAGACTCCTCAACTGTGACGACCCCCCAGAGCTTTTTGAGATTGACACTGAAACTCCAGTTAAAACTTCACCAGTAAATATCAACCCGCCAACAATTCAAGAAGTTCTCGCAGCCTTAAATGAAATAAAAAACTACAAAGCAAGCGGAGAAGACCAGCTTTTCGCAGAACTCTGGAAACACTCATCAGTTTATTCAGTCAAAACTTCCCTACATGTATGCCTCGTGAAAATATGGAACGAAGAAAAACTTCCAGAACACTGGACCACAGCCCTCATCCATCCATTACATAAAAAAGGGGATAAAACTAATCCTGAAAACTACAGAGGCATATCTCTCCTGGATTGCACATACAAAATCCTGTTGAGAATCATATACAACCGATGCAAAGACCAACTTGAACTGGAACTTGGGGAATACCAAGGGGGATTTAGGCCATGGAGAGGTTGCCCGGAGCAAATAATATCCTTAAAACTTATGATGGACTTATATAAAAGACGGAAAAAACAACTAATAATCACCTTCGTCGACTTTAAAAGGGCCTATGATTGTATACACCGACCATCCATGCTGAATATTCTGAGAAACCTGGGCCTTCACCCTAAACTCGTAAACATGATAAAATTAACTTTAACCAATACCCAGTCCAGAGCGAAATTCAGAGGTGAACTCTCTCAACTCTTCTACATAAAAACTGGATTGAGGCAAGGAGACGGCCTCTCACCACTCCTTTTTAACTGCGCCCTTGAATTTGTCATGAGAAAATGGTATGAAATAAATCCCAAAAATATAAAAATGGGTACTAAGAAAAACTCCATCACACTAAATTAACTAGGATTTGCAGATGACCTCGCTCTTTTAGCAAATAATATTCAAGAAGCCAAAACACAAATCATGAGCCTTCAAAACCTAGCACAAAAGATAGGGCTTCATATCTCTTTCGAAAAAACTGAACTAATGGCCATAGATCCTCTGGTAATAGAGCACATTACGGTAAACAATCAGAAAATTAAAATAGTAAAACAATTTAAATATCTAGGGGAAATAATAACTTATAATTTAAATGAAAAAGTGACATGGCAAAACAGGACAAATAAAATGATTAAATCCCAAAAATTTACTTGGTCAACATATAACAAAAAATGCCTTTCTGCTAAAACAAAACTTAAACATTATAAAACTGTAGTACAGCCAGAAGTCACCTACGGAAGCGAGACCCTTTTCAAAATCACTCAGAAAAACCGAATTGAAAAAATTCTGAAAATAGAGAGGAGAATTGTCAGAACGTGTATCAATAAAAAAAACCAAAAAGAAGGCCAATGGTGGATTGTGCCAAATGAGGTGGTGTATCGAGAAATAGAGCCTGTTACTGATACTATGCGGAAAAAAAGAATCTCTTTCTTCGGTCATCTCATAAGGACACCGCAAACAAGACTGTCAAGAAATATCATTGAAAAGCTCTGGTTCCAAAAGCTAGAAGTAGGATGGATCAAAGAAATTAGAGAAGATATGAAAGAATTGGGAATTTCCCTGACTGACCTACAGAATAAAACTGGAAAAATTACAAAGCTAAAAGATAAAAGCATTAGATTTAAACAAAAGACAGACAAACGACAAAATACAACGAAGAGGGTGTTTACGGATGAAGAAAAGAAAGCAAGATCTGAACGGATGAAGAAATACTGGGCAGCTCGAAAGAGTAAAATAACACGCTTTTCTCAGAAAAGATCCAACTAAAATTGACTTAAGTGGTCCCATGTTGGCCGTAAAAGCATAATAATAATAATAATAATAATAATAATGGTAATATGTGGTATTATGTATTTACTACATGTATTATGTGTTTTAATACATTTTCATATAAATTACAATAACAGTGCAATGGAGATAGAATTTTGGTATGTATGTATGTATATGTATATGTATATATATATATATATATATATATTTGTTAAAGCTAAAACATTACCTTGTATTTAAATCTGATGTAACTACATAATCAGATTTATTACTCTTTATATTGTTTAAATGAACCACCAATAACACTCCACAACTGCTGTTATCTCGAACATATTTTTTCCATTTTTCCTAAATGAAAAAACTTACAAAAATATAATGTAACATATGAACTCCACATGGTTTATAATTAACTTACCACTAAACTATCAAGCTAACGCATTTGATGCTACCTTCACATTTACTCTTGATGTGAATTAACAATAACATTGCCACATGTTCCGTGTTACTGTCTTAGAATCTGTGTTACAATAATTTCTGTTTTTGTTAATTGTGCCATATACAAATTTATTAATGAAATGAATTGAAAACAATTTAAAAATTTACTGCACATTAAAAAAAGACAGTAACGTTAAAAAAATGGTTATCTGAATGAAAGATTTAAATATCTGGAAAACAAATACTTAACAGAAATATAAATTTATGATCTTTATATAAATCAGAATGACCATATGTATGTTGGTAAGTTAAACATGCTCAATGATCATATTATGGTTCTTTTTTAATGACATTTGAAAGTGGTTTGAGATATAAATATATCCATTTTAATTCTATTACCTAGTTAATAAGGCTTAAACAGAGATTGCGTCTTATTTTTTAGAATTATTTTTGCGAGTTGCAAACTAATATTTCAAGTTACAGACTAATTCACAAGAATTAGATCATTCCCTAAAACAAATTTAAGAAAAAATACTGAATTTTATTTTAGTATTTCATTTATCAAAATTGGATAAACTGTTAAATAAAAGGCAGGCAAATGGTATAAATTGCTTTTTTTTTTGGGTAGTGAAAAACGCTTTTGCGTTATCATCGCCAGGGTCAAAATAACAAGAGGCTTCTTCTCGGATATAAAAATATTAGTAAAATCAGGTTAAAACAAAAATGAAAACTAGATAATAATAGGAATAAAATTGAAATATTAAAAGAAATGTAACAATTAGGATAATATGTGAAATGTGAATAACAAAAAATATAAAAATTTTTGAAGGATTGCTGCTGCAGGGTTTGATCTAAACATACCAGTGGCAAGACAAAGAAAAGAGTAGTGTACATTCAGCATCTTAAGCAAGGTATGGCATGCTGAAGAGTAGACGATACAATAATAATCTAATCGTACCTTGTACTAAAGAATAATAAAAATGTAACATACATGATGGTCAGCTCCCCATTTGGTGTTGCTAAGGACTGCTAAAATATCTAGAATTTTTAAACATCTTGCCTTTAACTGTTTAATGTGTTTAGTCCCAATAAATTTCATAGCAAGTGATATCTATGTACTGTACATACTACAGTTTCAACTGTAAATCAGGTATAGTTATAACTATAAATAAGAGAGAAGGCTTTTGATTCAATGCTTCGTTTACATCCCTTTGTCGCTTTATCTCAACCTATGTCTGTTTCACAGTTGGAAACAGAAAAACTGTTCTAATAAAACTTCAGAATTATTTTTTTTAACCTTACATCTGATAAAAAAAAAGACAAAAAGTATCTATGGGAATATATTATAGAAATACCCATTAGGAAAAATATTATAAAAAGAAATTTTTCTAGCTTAAATACCTTAAATGATTAATAATATTTAATCAGAATTTTATTTACGAGGTCTGTAAATAAAGTAATTAGACTGGTTCAGAAAAACTTTTTATTTACAGTCCAATTATACATGGATTCTTATCACCTTTGAAATAGTTTCCTTGGGAAGCCACGGAATGCTTTAAACAGTTTTTCCACTCTTCATAGCAGTGTTGGAACTCAGAAACCGGAATATCCTTCAGATGACGGTTACATTTTTTTTATCTTTTCTTCTGTTCCAAAATGGTGTTCTTTAAAGTACGGAACAGGAAAAAGTCGCAGGGACTCAAGTCAGGTGAAGAAAGTGGTTGAGGAACTACAGGAATGTTTTTCTTTGCTAAAAACTCATCGAGAGTGCAGTGTGACAAGGTGCATTGTCATGATGCAGCATCCAGTTGTCTTTGATAGCTGGTCTCACACACGCAACTCAGTCTTTCAAAAATTTCTCTGTAAACATATTTATTTAGTCTGTCCTGTAGGCAAAACCTCCTTATGGACAATGCCATTTGATTTGCTCATTTTTGCTTTTTTGAGATGTGGTGAGTTTGAAGTGTAGCACTCCTTGCTCTGGCGTTCTGTTTCTGGGTCATACTCAAATACCCAAGATTCATCACCAGAAATAATATTTTTTAGAAAATCAGGATCAGCTTCAATTCACCCTAGAAAATCGTGGCACACTTCCACCCTGCTGCTTTTCTGTTCAACAGTAAGGTTTTTTGGGACAAATTTTGCACGAACTTTTTTCATGTCCAATTCATTTGTCAAAATTTGATGGACTGTGGTATGGTTCAAATTCAATTGTTCTGCAATCATTCTGACAGTTAGTCGCCAGTCATACTGTATCAAGTCTCTAATTCGCTCAACACTGTCATCACTTTTTGACATTATTGGTCTTCCAGAGCACGGATCATCCGTAACAGATTCCCAGCCATCTGAAAATGCTTTAAACCACCTAAAAAGTTGGGCTTGTGAAAGAGCGCCATCTCCATATGCTCTGTTCAATTTTGAAAAAGTTTTAGTAGCATTCTCACAGAGTTTAATATAAAACTTGATTGCAGAACATTGCTAATAAGTAGTATCACTCATTTTTGTAATGCACAACAAAAAGTCGTTTCACAAAAATTGTTTACATCTCACGATATAAATCACTGTTCATATAACCATATGTTTACTAGTAACTTTATACTGTTGCCACTTTGGCTGCCAAAAAAACTACTTTCATTACTTTATTTACAGATCTCATAATTCTGAGAAATTTTTTTCATTTATGCTTTTTACACCAACAGCACTTTGTATTAACAACATATGTCTGTTAATATGTAAAATTTATAATTTGCAAGTAATATTATGTTTTCACTATTTAATAGGTAATAATTAATGTTTATAGTAATAAAACATGAAAATTCAAACTTAAAATTAAAGTAATTACCGACTGAGACGCTGGTAATACAATACATCTCTTAGATCCTTCACTCATACCAATCAGCATACTTTCCCATACCTTTTCACTACTATCTTTCATTGATGCAATTGTCATTGTAATCTTACCAGTGGATTCAATATTCTGTAACAGATAAATAAGTATAGTATGACAAAATTTATTTTGTGATATACAATTACAGATCCCAAAATCTATCTAAAAACTCATAATTGCAAACGCCAGACCATCTGTGATTCATGATGGTATTAACAGTTATTAGTTTATGCAAAACTGATTTCCAAATGAAAAACTTTATCAAGCAAAAGACAAGTTATAATTTGAATGAACAATACTACATAAATTTTTTTTTCTCCTCAATGAGATAAACACATTCATTTAAACAGCCAAGGATAAACTTGGAATACTACATAGTACAAAATTATTTGTTTAACCAAGTGATTAAGGATTCTCCAGATTGTGTACTGCATTCAAGATTCATCACATACCTCCTCCTAGTCCTTTACAACTTAAAGCCAAAGTATCTGTTTCCACAAATCTTCCAAATGTTACCCTGCAGTTTTCCATTGATAGCAATTCTTCTTCATTCAGGTGATCTCACAATAATATTAGTCTACTGTGATCCTCTACTGAGGGATATCTGATAAATATTTGACCACAAAGAAATAAATATAATTTATTATATATATCACATAGTTCTTCTGAGTCTTTCATAACCGATTTCTACTCATGACAATAACAGAAAAAGTTCATATAAACATACATCCTAAAATGTGTTTGCAAGTTAAGCTAGTGAAAGATTTTGCCTGGATTTCAGCTATCGTATGTTTGACATACGATAACTTAAACAACATTAAATGAGTAATAACTATATAAAAATTTTAAACAATACTTGCAAAGAATTTAATTCTGAACAATATGTTATAAGATAAGTTGAATAAAATAGAGAAATGTTAAACAGATTTGAATTTTATTTAGAAACAGTACACTAGACCAAACTGCATTGTATGAACCAGTTTAAAATAAATGTTAAAAAATGAGCCTGCCATATTCAACACATTTCTTTGCATGCTTCTCTTTTTGTCTTTTGTTGCTATATTGAGTTCTTCAGGGCTGTTCTTAAGTTGCTCGCATCCATAATGCAGACAATTAATTTCTCACACGAATAATGTATTTTTGTTTTGTATACAATATTTTTCATCAACCTCGAGACACAAAAATCTATAGGTGTCTTGATGGCCAGGAATATGGACCTCCACGACTGATCCATTTCTCACGGAAATGATAATTTAAGTGAGTGGAAGTGGCACAAGAGAAGTGGGAAGGTGCACCATTGTGCTGGAAGTATACTTTGTGTTTCAGCACTAGATGAACATCTTCAAGCAGCTGCAGCAATTCTTCTTGATAAAAATTTAAGTAGACCTCACCATTTAAGCAGTCAGGTAATGGTCCAAACAGCCAATTGTGAAGATGGCCGCACCATATATTGATGCTAAATTAGTGTTGAAAATTGCCTTCCACTGTTTCATGAGGATTTACTTTTGCCCATGTATGATCATTGCATAAGTTGTTGACACCATCTCGAGTCAAATTTGGCTCGTCTGTAAGTAAAACATACTTACAGAGTTGTCAATTTGTATTCCACCAACTCTAAGCAAAGTGAACCATCAC
Organism: Lycorma delicatula; assembly: GCF_047948215.1. Classification (NCBI taxonomy): domain Eukaryota; kingdom Metazoa; phylum Arthropoda; class Insecta; order Hemiptera; family Fulgoridae; genus Lycorma; species Lycorma delicatula. Next base: position 9,322,680 of record NC_134462.1, read on the forward strand.
CTGGGTGTAAATGTTGGAACTGACTGTTTATGATAAGGATAAAACTTGTTTTGTTTAAGCGTCCTCCAAACTATCAAATACGAAACTTCACTCCACTTAAAAAGTCACCATGTACTGATGCCTGGACTGCATCAATAATAATTTCATCAATAACAGCGTCATGTTGGACAGATGTAGCTGATACATATGCTAGGTAGTAAATCTGTTTCCTGAAGATTATGAAAAGTTGAACTAATTGTTTTGGGATCTGTAATCCTGCAATTCAGAAAATGTATTTCATTTTCTACAGTAGCAGCTGTAACATTACCATTACACACACCCAATAAGGGTATTCCTGTTGTAAATAATTACGGCATTACTTCAATGGCAATCCAATCACATTCAAACTAAACCTCACAGAAAACATTTGCTAACGACAGTACAGTTCACCTTATCCGGTATACTTAATGTACCTTACAGAATTATTTAAACACTAATACAGTATTGCGCATTGTTGATCAGCTATTGTTATTTTATTGTCAACTTTGAAATAATAATTTTTCAAATAATCTATTGTTATGTCTGTCATTAAAAAAAAATTATTATTTTAGTAATTTTTATTTATTTATTTTTTTTTACAATTGCTGTGTAATTTCCAGTAATTTTAAAGTTTTTAACAGTAAATTTTGTTTTTACATTAAATAAATACTTTTCTGATGAAAGTAGTAATGAACTGTTTCTAAATTAAATTCAAATTTGTTAACTTTTATTTGTTTTATTCAACTTGTCTTACACCAGTTTGTTCAGAATTAAATTCTTTAAAAGTTTTGTTGAAAGTTTTATGTGTTTATTACTCATTTAATAAAGTTATTGTATGTAATGCATAAAAAACAGAGTTTTTCATTTTTCAAAAACTACTCCATAAATGGTTCTGGGACCTATTTTATTCAATTTTTCAAGTAAAAACCATAAAAAATCACTAATTCTACCCCTTAATTAACATCTTAAAAATTTCAGTATAACCTTATTTCACCAGGGTAGCTGAATTCCAAGCAAAATCTTTCACTAGCCATAAATTGCAAATTATGCATTTTAGAACAAATGTTTTTATGAACTTTTTCCATTACTTTCATGAGTAGAATAAGTTATGAAAGTACTGTGAGAGCCCCAAGATACTCCTGCATATATTATTTTATTGAAATTAATATTTTTAAGGTTCATATTATATCATGTTTTATTTATTTTTTATTATGATATGATATTACTTTAATATTTATAAAAAAAACATCTATAATACACAGTAACTAAATAGCTACCTTACAACAAATACAAAATAAGACACAACAGTATTATTAAAAAAAAAAAAAAACCAAGTAAAAATACACATAAAAAAAATACATAAAGTATCTTTATACTAACAATATCATTGAAAACATCACCAAAACTTTCAATAAAGAAATATTTAAACCAGCATACAAATCTAATCTAATAACCACATAATAAAATATTTTTAGACAAGTAATAATTAAATAAGCAAATTTTGTGGAATTTATAAAATTAAATGTAATGCTTGTGATGCTATTTATATAAGAAAAACAAATAGATCCTTTAAAACTAGATTTCTTGAACATAAGAGAAATTAAAAAAAATAATAAATTAAATTTATTTAAAATGGCAGATCATCTAATAAACAATAAAAATCCTATTTTTTATATTAACACAAATTTGGAAATATTAGAAATTAATAAAGATGATATAAAATTAAATATATTAGAAAAATATTACATATATATATATATATATATTATTATTTTCTTCTATGACCACATAGGATCACTTTAGTCAGTCCATTATCCAAGTCTCTTCGATGGGACTGTTTGGCCCTTGCAGTCCTCCCAGTACTTTTTCAATTAGCCATGTTAGATGTATTTTCTCCACAGTTTCATCAAATTTACTACTCCACCATTGATGTTTTTTATGGAATTTTATTGGGGGTAATTCTTCTGGGAGTAGTTTAAGGTTGTTGAGTAGATATTTGAGTTTAACTGTGAATATTATTTTTTCAGTTGCTTTTTGGTAATTTTATTCTTGATTAGTTGGGTACAGCCCATTTTTCTTTGTTTTGGTGGCTTCGTTTTGTTGCTTTCTTTGGGAAGTAAATTTAATTTTAATTTTGACTATGTCAAAAAGCCACAGTTGCGAAAAGCCAAAAGTGGTCTGAGCCTGTTATATACTCCTTCGAGGACTTTTACATTGTAGATCTCCTTGTGGTGGTGTTTGTCCATGAAGACATGGTTGACATGGAGAGTTGCCATTCTCCTTTAGTGTAGTCAGAGTATTTCCAAGTTTTTAGTTTTTGAGGTTTCTTCTTTAAATATGTGGATTTCGAGATTAGGTTGTGGTTTCTGCAGAGATCGATGAGTCTCTGTCCGTTTTTTTTTTGTTTTCTTTTGAGTGATATCATTTTCCAATGATATCACTGTATTTTCTTTTTCTGCCTAGTTGAACATTGAAGTCTCCAGTTAATTGTTTAACATGGTTTTTGGGGATGTTATTTATAGTCAAGTCAAGTAAATCTCACAACTTTTCTGTTTCTTTACAGACTTTTGAAGAGTTATATTAATAGTGGGTGCATGGACGTTTATTATAGTGTAGACTTTATTGGATGCTTTAAGGGTAAGTGTTGAGATTCTTGGGGATATTGTGACTTGAATTCTTGTATGCAGTTTATTGTTTTGAGATTGATCAAAAAGCCTGTTCCAAACTGTGGGACAATTTTCATCACTCTCTTCCCAGGTATACCATTGTATAGCCTGTATCCTTGAGATTTCAAGGCATTCTGGTTGGTGTTTCTTATTTCCTGCAGACCCATGATGAGAATTTCGTGTTGATCCATTACGTCAGTTATTATTACTTTACCAACCTACACAAGCAAGTTTACATTGTATTTGGAAATGTAGGTGATTTGCTTTGGTTTGATTTTGGACTTTGTATTTTCCTTGTTCGTGTGTGTGGTGTTGGGACATTCCAATGCTTCCAGTTGCACATTATCTTCTAAGTGGTAGCCCACCACACTTGAATGCTGCCTTCTCTGAATTCTGGTGTTGCTTGGTTCAGCTGGTGGAGTATATATATATATATATATATATATATATATATATATATATATATAAACAAAATTTCAATGTGAAAACTGTCAGACAGCTTTTGAGGGAGACAGTCTTATAAAAACTGCAACAGATAGCAGAAAGTAAATTAATACACAATTTTCATTATTTTTAAATTTTTATTATGTAATAGTGGAATTATTTAATGATTGAGGATGCAGGATCCTACAAAAGTAATTTCATAAAAAATTAAAGTACGATATGTCTTATCTCAATATTCTGTACTAGCTGATTTACTTAATAGAGTTCATATATATATATATATATATATATATATATATATATATATAGTTACCTGTTTGTAAAACCTACTCTAGGACTGAAGTACTTATCAGAAATAGTCAGACATCCTAATCCTCCTTACTGAAAATACATGCACGCACACATTTGTACTATGTTGGATAAAACGTCTTAATTACTAATAACGAACTGTAGATTAAATAAATAAGAAAAATTATTCACCTCTTCTACTTTATTTGATGACACTAAAAGACTAACTGTATAAGATATATCTAAAACACTTCCTTCAACAGATTTACTGCCTTCCATCACTACCAGATCTTGCACTAAAGTATCATTTTTATCGGAACAATTCCACCTAGCCACTGCTACCTAACAAACAAAATTTAAAAACGTCAGATTATAACATGCAAGAGGATAACACTAATATTTCAATCATATTAAAAATTAATTTTAATAACCTGCGAAAACACCCATAAATATTTTAAACCTCCTTTTCAGTTTGTAGATACTTTACTAAACATTACAATGTCAATTTTATAACAGAATTTGTTACAGAACACAAATCATCATTCTAATATAATTTTAAGATGCAATTTTACTTATTGCAGATGTAGTACAAACGTAGCTTATAGTAATATGATGTAAGGAAACAGAAGTAGCGAGAGCTATAGGCAAAATTGAATTCAACCTACTGAAAACCCCTTGTCTGAACTCTATAAGAGTTGTTTTCAAAAAAATAAAACATTAAATTCTTATACCACAATCATTATATTTAATATCTGTACTTCAGACACATGAACATTAATGAATATTTTTGCAAAATTGGGTTTGTGGACCAATTAAGCGCTATTTTTATATACCTTATAGTTATTTAAATGTAATAATTTATGACTGAATAAAATATCATGACAGATAACTAAAACGTCATTTTAGTAGCTAAGTGAAGACCGTGTGGCAAAGATTTGATAAATCTATTTTCCATTTTTCCATTTTACACTGCAACAAATAAAAATGTAACCACTTTTTAGGAAAGGCCAATAAAAAAACAATTTAATGACATTTCAATTTATTTTATGTCATCAGTAATTTGAGATGTTTCTCAATTTGTTCCTGTTAAGTGCTAGCTCTTAGCCATCCCTCCTGTGTAGTTCATTTCCTTAACATAACTCCCATAATCTAAATCTTCAATTCTCTTTCATATAATTTAATATTTGTCTTTACTGTTGTTATCCTCTACACTTTCTACCAGAACTAAATTCACTGATAGATCAACATATGGTCTATCAACTTTGTCCTTTTTTAAAATATCCTCCAACAAACACCTCTCTTCCAGTGTGTCTTAAAATCTCTTCAATTTCACACCTATTACACCTATCATCCTCCTCTATGAATCATGAGACCTTGCCGTTGGTGAGGGGGCTTGAGTGCTCAGGGATACAGAGTAGCTGGACCGAAGGTGCAACCATATCGGAGAGGTATCTGTTGAGAGCCAGACTAAGGAATGATTCCTGAAAGAGGGCAGCAGCTCTTTCAGTAGTTGTTAGGGGCGTAAGTCACAATGACTTAAACGGCCATATCAACATCACTCAGTCCTCTGAGTACTGCGCAGCTGAAAGCAATGGAAAACTACAGCTGTTTTTTTTTTTTTCCAAGAAAATGTGGCTCTGCATTTTCAAAAGCAATAATGGAGGCGCCTTCCTTGGTAAAATATTCCGGAGGTAAAATAGTCCCCCGTTCGGATCTCCGGGTGGGGACTACTAAGGAAGGGGTCACCAGAAAAGTAAAAAATAACATTCTACGAGTCGGAGCGTGGAATGTTAGAAGCTTAAAAAAGGTTGGTAGGCTAGAGAATTTAAAAAGGGAAATGGATAGAGCAAACGTGGATATAGTAGGAATTAGTGAGGTTCGGTGGGAAGAGGAAGGCGACTTTTGGTCGGGTGACTTTAGAGTAATTAATTCAGCGTCAAATAATGGGCAGGCAGGAGTAGGTTTCGTGATGAACAAGAAAATAGGGAGGAGAGTGGAGTATTTCAAGACGCATAGCGATAGAGTCATAGTAATAAGGATAAATTCAAAACCTAAACCGACAACGATTGTTAACGTCTATATGCCTACAAGCGCCCATGATGATGATGAGGTAGAATGTGTATACGAAGAGATTGATGAAGCAATTAAACACGTAAAAGGAGATGAAAATTTAATAATAGTTGGAGATTGGAATGCAAGCATTGGAAAAGGCAAGGAAGGAAATATAGTGGGTGAATACGGGCTGGGCAAAAGGAATGAAAGAGGGGACCGACTTATAGAGTTTTGCACGAAGTATAATTTAGTAATTGCCAACACCCAATTTAAAAATCATAATAGAAGAATATACACTTGGAAAAAGCCAGGCGATACTGCAAGGTATCAGATAGATTATATCATGGTTAAGCAAAGATTTAGAAATCAACTTGTGGACTGCAAAACTTACCCTGGAGCAGACATTGATAGCGACCATAATTTGGTGATAATGAAATGTAGATTGGGGTTTAAAAACCTGAAGAAAAGGTGTCAGATGAATCGGTGGAATTTAGAGAAGCTTGAGGAAGAGGAGGTAAAGAAGATTTTTGAGGAGGACATCGCAAGAGGTCTGAGTAAAAAAGATAAGATAGAAAATGTAGAAGAAGAATGGGAGAATGTTAAAAAGGAAATTCTTAAATCAGCTGAAGCAAACTTAGGCGGAATAAAGAGAACTGGTAGAAAACCTTGGGTTTCAGACGATATATTGCAGCTGATGGATGAACGTAGAAAATATAAGAATGCTAGTGATGAAGAAAGTAAAAGGAACTATCGGCAATTAAGAAATGCTATAAACAGGAAGTGCAAACTGGCGAAAGAAGAGTGGATTAAAGAAAAGTGTTCAGAAGTGGAAAGAGAAATGAATATTGGTAAAATAGACGGAGCATACAGGAAAGTTAAGGAAAATTTTGGGGTACATAAATTAAAATCTAATAATGTGTTAAACAAAGATGGTACACCTATATATAATACGAAAGGTAAAGTCGATAGATGGGTGGAATATATTGAAGAGTTATACGGAGGAAATGAATTAGAAAATGGTTTTATAGAGGAAGAAGAGGAAGTTGAGGAGGATGAAATGGGAGAAACAATACTGAGATCTGAATTTAAGAGAGCATTAAAAGATTTAAATGGCAGAAAGGCTCCTGGAATAGACGGAATACCTGTAGAATTACTGCGCAGTGCAGGGGAGGAGGCGATTGATAGATTATACAAACTGGTGTGTAATATTTATGAAAAAGGGGAATTTCCGTCAGACTTCAAAAAAAGTGTTATAGTAATGATACCAAAGAAATCAGGGGCAGATAAATGTGAAGAATACAGAACAATTAGTTTAACTAGTCATGCATCAAAAATCTTAACTAGAATTCTATACAGAAGAATTGAGAGGAGAGTGGAGGAAGTGTTAGGAGAAGACCAATTTGGTTTCAGGAAAAGTATAGGGACAAGGGAAGCAATTTTAGGCCTCAGATTAATAGTAGAAGGAAGATTAAAGAAAAACAAACCAACATACTTGGCGTTTATAGACCTAGAAAAGGCATTCGATAACGTAGACTGGAATAAAATGTTCAGCATTTTAAAAAAATTAGGGTTCAAATACAGAGATAGAAGAACAATTGCTAACATGTACAGGAACCAAACAGCAACAGTAGCAATTGAAGAACATAAGAAAGAAGCCATAATAAGAAAGGGAGTCCGACAAGGATGTTCTCTATCTCCGTTACTTTTTAATCTTTACATGGAACTAGCAGTTAATGATGTTAAAGAACAATTTAGATTCGGAGTAACAGTACAAGGTGAAAAGATAAAGATGTACGATTTGCTGATGATATAGTAATTCTAGCCGAGAATAAAAAGGATTTAGAAGAAACAATGAACGGCATAGATGAAGTCCTACGCAAGAACTATCGCATGAAAATAAACAAGAACAAAACAAAAGTAATGAAATGTAGTAGAAATAACAAAGATGGACCACTGAATGTGAAAATAGGAGGAGAAAAGATTATGGAGGTAGAAGAATTTTGTTATTTGGGAAGTAGAATTACTAAAGATGGACGAAGCAGGAGCGATATAAAATGCCGAATAGCACAAGCTAAACGAGCCTTCAGTAAGAAATATAAGTTGTTTACATCAAAAATTAATTTAAATGTCAGGAAAAGATTTTTGAAAGTGTATGTTTGGAGTGTCGCTTTATATGGAAGTGAAACTTGGACAATCGGAGTATCTGAGAAGAAAAGGTTAGAAGCTTTTGAAATGTGGTGCTATAGGAGAATGTTAAAAATCAGATGGGTGGATAAAGTGACAAATGAGGAGGTATTGCGGCAAATAGATGAAGAAAGAAGCATTTGGAAAAATATAGTTAAAAGAAGAGACAGACTTATAGGCCACATACTAAGGCATCCTGGAATAGTCGCTTTAATTTTGGAAGGACAGGTAGAAGGGAAAAATTGTGTAGGCAGGCCACGTTTGGAATATGTAAAACAAATTGTTAGGGATCTAGGATGTAGAGGGTATACTGAAATGAAACGACTAGCACTAGATAGGGAATCTTGGAGAGCTGCATCAAACCTGTCAAATGACTGAAGACAAAAAACTACACCTATCAACACATTAATAGTTTTCAATATCTTCCTGTAACACTACCTTTCTAAACCTCTTTCTTTTGTTTTCTTGACTTTCCTATAATCCATATTTCACAAATATATCTTTTTAAATATCTATATTAAATATATAAAGCACAATACTTTTCATCATAAAATATCTTTTAGCTCATGCGAATCTGCTATTACTGTTTCTTTTAATTTATTTTAAGTATACCATTTTCTTAAATCAAACTGCGACTAAATCCTACAAATATTTTTTGTCATTTAATTAATTAAAATTGAAGGAGTCATTAAATATCATGGATTAATAATATTTTATTATTAAAAATGAAACATCTAACTGACTTCATTCATTTAAACAGTGACATGTGCTACAGATTTCAAGTGCTTCTATAGGCAACTATATTTAGTTTAATTATGAAATAAAATAGGTAGCATTTATCCCTGAATGTTTGGTTCCTTTAAAAAAAGGAAAGAAATTATAAATAGCCAAGTAGACAAATTTAATTTTTAAAAAAAATATCATATTTTGTTTTAATTTACAGCCCACTTGTTCTATTCTATCCTTTGAATTCAATATTTGATGTTCCAGTATGTCATTTTGGGTTGTACAATAAATAAACACGTTGAAAATCAAAATTATAAAATCATGTTTCACAAATGGGTTTCTTATTCCTCATTAGTATTCCCTCAAATAAGTCATCATCTTTCAGTACATTTTGAGAAAGCTCACTGACTGTCTGCTACAAACAACATTTATTTTCTGTTAATGGAAAACCATTTTCCATTAAACCACTTCTGCAAGAAATTCTTTTATATTTATCCTGACTCATATTTCTTCAAAATTTAATTCTCAACCTAACTGACTTCATTAACAACTTATACTAACCCAGTTTGTTTTCATTTTCATTGTCTCTTTTTTTTCTCTTTAGCCTTACCACCATAAGGTATTATTTCAGAGATGATACATGAATGTCAATGAGTGTAGTCTTGTACAGTGTTAGGTAAACAATTCCTAAGGTGTGTAGTTAATTGAAACCCAACCACCGAAGAACACCAGTATCCATGATCTAGTATTCAAATCCATATAAAAGTAACTGCCTTTACTAGAACTTGAACCTTAGAACTCTCAATTTCAAAATCAGTTGATTTGCGATGATGAGTTCACCACTAGATCAACCCGGTGAATTTCATTTTCATTCTCAGTTATAGTTATATTCAATTTAATTGTATGAAAAATCTATAACCACAAATATTTTCATAAATATTTTCTTTTACAGTAGCTGAGTGAAATGATTTTATCATAACCATTTTTTCTTTTACTTTTTAAGTTTCAGATTACCAGGAAATCTGAAGAATCAGAATTTGAAATAAAGGGTATGGGACTGGGTTGTACATTGAAACAACAGGAATAATATGTTCTACAAAAAGGTTGAAGAAATTATACATACTCTGGTACAGAATTCAATGGCACAAGCTGTCCCATCAAACAGTATAGACCATAATATTTTATGTTTATCATAAAATGTTGTGTAATTATTTGGTTGAACCTAAAAAAAGACAAAGACATAAAAACTTTATATAAAATTCACCAAAATATTTTAAACAAAAAAGTAAAAATTCTTTTGTTTCCTATTTCCATATACCTTAAATCTTGTGTTTACTAAAAAGAATTACATAACTCTATTATAATTATCATCATAATTCCTTTTTTAAAGTGGCATCAATTACTATGATGTTAGCTCCTGTTGGCACTATTATCAAATTGTGCACCAGCATTTATCAGATCCTAATTAATACAATAATGCCAATGATCATTTTAATAGAAATTGCATTCAGCATTTCTTAACTTTGCATTTATTGAAATATGGCTTTGACCACTGACATATGAAGTGTCTTTTTAAAGTAAGGTCCATTTTGATATAAAAACAATTGAAAATTAGTTAGCCACACATGAAAGCTACATTTATTTACTACTTTTCTACATAGCTGCCTTCAATTTCAACACATTTTTCATAGAATTTCACTAGCTTCTTCATTCCCTCTAAAATAAAATCTGCTACCAGCAACTTAAACATTGCAGTAACACCAGTTTTCAGTTCATCGTAACTGACAAACCTTCGAGATGCAAACCACTATTTAGGTGAAGAAAAAGGAAATAATTGCAGAGAGTTTAGCGAGGACTATAAGGTTTCAATGATTGAAGATTTTCCATCAAAACTTTTCCAATCTTCTCATTGATTTGTCCTGTGTAGCCAGGCGTTGTTGAAAAAATAAAATCCCAAAGGATATCTTCCCATATTCATTTGTTTTTTATAACTCTTCTAAGATTTTTTAATGTCTTGCAATACATATTAACATTTACAGTAGTTTCACAATCACTAAATTAGACAAGCAAGACACCCTTTTTATTGCAAAAATATTAGCTTCTTTACCAAACATTCTTTTTGAACCTCTTCGATCTAGGAGATGATGAATGCAGCTGTTACAAGGACTGCTGTTTTGTCTAGATGTTCAAATAAGAAATCCAGGTTTCATCTCTGGTAACAATGTGATGAAACTACCTCCATTTTCAACACCTCCTTTTTCTTACTTTAACGCCAATCAGAGCATTCACCCTGTAAATGTCACAAATTTGTCTGTGAATTTCAGCCACAAAATTTTTTTCCCATCAAAAATCAGATTACTCCTTGTATTTCATACTTGGCGAGCTCATGAATTGTAGCACTCACTATAGGATGAATATAAACAAGTAATAACAAATGACTAAACTATTGTTGCTATCATCTGATATCAATTGAAATAACTGAGCTACGCAAGTACTGTACATCATGTACACAGGTGGCAAATTCAGAATGGATCTTACTTTAAAAAAATAAACCTCATATGAGATAAGTTTTTTAAGTAGGAGTCATTTTTGATAATTGGGTGATTTGATTATTTTGATAAAATAAATAAACTAAATAAAATAAAATATTTATTGCAACATAATATATATATATATATATATATGACATAAGTTCCTGAATGAGATCTGGATCTCATCATACAACCAGACTATCTGGATTTGTTCTCTGTTAGAATATTTTAAATATAAGCATTTAAAAAACTTCTGAAAGAACCCATTTCTTTTGTAATTTTGAGCCATTTTTTTTAAATTTCAAATCTATACTGTACAGTGAAGTGCACACAGTAGAATGAATTTAATTTATTAATATTTTAAATGAGAAAAACTAACTTTTTTATATTTTCTCATCAATAAATTAAAAGCTAGATTACAGACCCATCAATTAGACATGAGTGTTTATTTACAAATGTAAACTGTTGTAGTTGTAATAGTTCAATGAACTACCTTTTATCTTGTTCAAAAAATGTGAGTTATGTCTCGACTACAATTAAAATCTATTTCCTATTTTGTAAATTTATTTTGTTTGAAATTGATCTTATTATAGTAAAGTGTATATTTATTGTTAATATATAAATTAAAAACAATTTTTAATAAGTTTCTGCATTTTATATTTCACATTTACTGTATGAAATACTAAACATGACATTTTCAGACTTTCATTTATCAATCATCTGGTCTACTCCAGTCCAGATGAACATGGTTATATAGTATACATACACATACTTTATTCAAATATGATTTTTTGACACTGTTTTCCAACAACCTGCTTTTGGGATATGCCTTATAGTTAAAGTAAATGTTGTTCCATACAATACAAACCTCCATTATCAAACTAACCTGCTTAAGAACTGCACTATTAAAACTTTGGCATATTATAACTAAGATTCATCAATATTACTACAACAGGTGATGATAAAATAATATATTATATAGATAAAGTGGAATTCAGTTAGATTGACCAACACAGGATACTTGAAAATTTAAATAAAAGCACGTAAGCCTATGATGATGTTGATCTTTCAGCCAAATCAAGTACGCTTATTATTGTCTGGTGTAAAAAACTGTTGAAATATCAGTTCTAAATAACTTAATCTATACTATTGTATAAAAACAAAATTGGTTTCTTTGTTTTTCCTCCTGCACATAATAAAAGTTTTGAAGATTGTTTTCTATATTGTCTTACAAATCTCTTTTGAGAAGAATGTTTAACACTTCCATAAGAGAAACATACTTCTGTAACTAATACTCTGGTAAAAATATATTCTCCTGCAAGTCAGATTGGTGATGATGATGATGATGACAGAGTTCAGTCCAACCTCTTCAGTGTCAACATTTACAAATTCAAAAAGCACTATAGAAAGTCCATACCAATCCTAAAGTTAGTCTTTTCTTATTTCTTCAACAGTACATATAACTGAAATTTAACTGATACAACAGGCTAATTAAAACGTATACTAAAGAATTATTAACTTAATTATGAATAATAATAATAATTAATATTAAGTTATTATGACTTAAATTTTTTGTAAAAAAACCTAATGTTATGATTTTTTCTTACTTTAAATCAACACAAATATCAGTAAAAAGCTTTGTTTTTGTTAATCCATTCTATTACTTTCTACTTTGGCAAACAGTCTTGCACTGATTTAAAATGCAACATTTTTTATTAGCAACCTTTTGTACTGATAGATTAGTTGCAATAATTCATACCACAGCTTCAAACTTCATTTTTTAACAAACTTTTGTTGCCTTTCTAAGAAATCACACTAACTCGTGCTTATTAAGTTCAACAAAGTAACTTTTTAATGCGGCATGTAGTCACACATGAGCATGGATAGATACATACACACAAACACACATCTGCATGCACCTGCACATGTGCACAGAGTAACAGTATTTTATGTAATTTATTAGACTTACTGCAAACCAAAACTGTGATGTCAAAACAGCCTGAGCTACAACACTGGTTTTCTCTTTATATAAAATCAACTGATAATGATTACCATTAGAATTACCCAAAATAGCAGCCCCCAATTTACCCTGGGATTTATACTCATTATTTTCCCTAAAACAAATAACAATGCTAAATTAATTATAATTACAAAAACACACACAAACCCAACTTGATCCACCCAAGTACAGAAATTAAAAAGTAAATGAGATGACACCTTATTTTTTAATTATTATTATTCCAAAAACATTTTCATAGTAACGCACATCTTCAGATGTAATTTTTTTTTAAGTTTTGTGTTTTTTTATCAAACCACACAATACATTTGAATACAATTAATATATAAAATAAAATTTATAAAATTATAAATGAAATGTAAAAATATAGAAATATAAAAAATTTTTTAAATTAAAAATTAAGATTCAGTAATATATAAAAATTTGTTTATATAAGTCACAATCTAAAATTTAAAACTACATATATAAAAATTGACATCATAATTAAAAATTAAAATTAAATTTAAAATAAAATAAATAGGATAAAATACATGTTATGTAACCTGGCCAGCCAATGTTTCAGTACTGATTGGATTTGAATTAAATTAGTTGTATATATTATGATTATTTTTATCTGAAAAAGTGCTGCGATCAATTGCAGCCTTTATAAGAATGTTATCTTCATAATATAAAAGGATCTGGAAATCCTTTTATATTTATATATATAAAATCTCTTCAAAATGTCCAAACTCTTACTATTATTATTTAAATTATATTTCTTGATTTCTCCTATATCCAAACTGGTTTGAACATCAGAAATAGAATGTATATTATTGATAAGGTGGTCAGCAACATTAGATAAACCCAATTTTCCATTTTTATAGTGTCTAATGTGTTAAAAAAAATCTGGTTTTAAAAGACCTATTAGTTTTACATATATATATACTATCTAATCTTGCTAACCATCTCATCAATAACATACATTCTATTTCTGATACTCAAACCAATTTGGATATAGGAGAAATCAAGAAATATAATTTAAATAATAAACGTAAGAGTTTGGACATTTTGGAGAGATTTTATATATATAAATATAAAAGGATTTCCAACTTTCAAACAGATTATGAAGATGACATTCTTATAAAGGCTGCAATAGATGGCAGCACTTTTTCAGATAAAAATAATCATAATATATACAACTAATTTAATTCAAATCCAATCAGTACTGTAACATTCCACATGAATTATATAAGTCAGTGTTATTGTTATTTTTTATATATTTTATTATATGATTGTTTGTCTTGTATGCCAGTTTAAATTTACTTTAATCGTAAATATTGGTTATATTTTCAACAACAATATTAGTGTATAAATATTTTAAATATACATTGTCAATTTTTTTTTGTATCTTTTATAAGTATAAGAGTTGTAGCATTATTAATTTTTGAATTTTGTTTTTTATAAATATTATCAATTAAAGAAATATGTTACAAATATCAATTAAACCATTATGTTTAGCAATTTGTTTTATAATACCTATTTCCTAGTTTAATTTACTTTTATTTTTATTATATTGGGTATAATTAATTGCTCTATTAACCATGTACTAATTTTGTGTGACCACGGATGATTTGAATTTCTATGTACTGTAGTTTTATTGGTTGTGGGTTTCCTATATACTGACATTATAAATTGATTTTTGTTAGTTTTGATACTAACAACTAAATAATTTATGTCAATTTAAAATTTAGATTTCAAAGCATTATAATATGAACTAATTTTATTCAAAATTATTACATGTTCATTGTGCATAAACCATGCAAATGAATTTCTGACACGACGGCCGAAAAAGGAAAACCCATCATTAGACTATTTTCCTGAATATAATATTTGTCATTAAGTTTAAAGTAATTTTGCTGACACATATTTTTAATAATAATAATTGTTTACGCCATGCGTAAAGTTTCGGTATTTCCAATGAATTCAAAGCTAGGGTTGGGTCATGTTGTTATCACAGGCTTTATATATTATTACTATGTTTCGTGTTGGGCTTGTCTTATGTGTATCTGTTTGTTTATATTTGTTCGTTTTATTCGAGCCCTGGCATCAACCAGATGGCGATTTCTGTCATTCTAGTGACCGCGTGTTTTCATTTCTCGCAAATTGATTGCTGCTCTCATACACTCCCTTTTGCTTCGTTCATATACTAATACTTGCACACATCTCCTGTTGCCAACACACACTTTCTTAGATCTGCCTAGGCTCGGTTTCCCCTTCTTTTCGTTCGCGCCATCTTTTCGGCAGAGTTGACCAGACCTTCACAATGTAAAGACGCCTTTACGTTTCGCTCTCAAGATTTGTGCTAATCTCTTCATCATCTCCATCCTCGCATACACGGTGCAGTATTCCTGTGTCGAAAATATTTTCTAGTTCTACTCGTCAGTTTTTCGTGATTTCACAGTTTTCTATGTTCGTCCAGCCTCATTTCTTCGTTAAGTTATTATTCAAATTCTATATTACTTCTCTGTGGAAAGTGCTTCAATCATTACAAGCTGTCAATTCTGTCGACGCCGAATTTTCTCCAGCTTCTTATTACAATTTCGGCGAAGCAGAATTTCTTCAAACTCGTTGCTATACATTTCAGACGCACAGTCTTGCTCAACCTCGAAGCCACATTCTCACCCCTGTATTCCTGATACACCACGGCGGACTACGCTCAGGAATTTACTGTATGTATTCGTTTTACCTTCATTCACGAGTTCGTCTCTTACAAATATTTGTGTGCTACAGGCAAGTTCAGTTTTTCATTACTTATTACGTTAAACAGTTATGTTATCATTAAAATTTGTGGAACATTCAGTTCATCATACCTAGGTCTTTCAAGTTTCAATTTCAATTTCAACTTCAATTTCATGTTTAGTCTAAAACCCATTTACTCACCGTACAGTCACAACAGGTGACTTACATAAAGTTGTGTCATCGTTTCAGCAGCAACCTATTTTACGTGCTCAATTAATTTCAATGCGATTATATTGTAATTAACTCTTTTTATATTGAAACTATTGTAATTTAATTATCTAAGTTAATGACATCTGTTCATTGCTATTTGTCATATTATAGTATATGTCAGTAGTACAACTGTTTTCCAGTTACATTTTTCTATTGATATTATGTTTTTCTAAATTTACAATTAAAATTAAGGCTTTGTTAAAAATGTATATTGTCAAAATCTGTTTTTAAAAGTGTATATTCATGTATTTTTTTTTCATTTAACATCACTGTTCAGATGCTGATTTCAGTTGATATTCTTATGTATCATCAAATTATGTTATTTTCATCAATTTCTTTTTAGTTTTAAGGTTATGTTTTTTAACATAAGTTCATTTGTTCTTTCTCATTAAAGTCCAATTTCTTTTGGCAAATACGAGCTGTGTTTTTTGTTAACTTTACCCAACAATAATAGTATTATTAACAAACAACGGGTCTTCATTACTGTGTAATAATTTGTTATTTATTATTTGAATTGTTTTGTCTATGGGTATGCTAGGGTTCATATTACTAACATTGTAGCTTACCATACTAGTTTTTTCTCCAATTGTCAAAACTTTTAATTTATTTACGAATTCAAATCCATTTTTTATATTGTATTTACAATCCAAATTCATTTTCATCTAAGTATTTCATCTATTATTGTGGATATAATGTAAGATGGAGCAGATGTGAAATCAATCAAAGATTGCAAATTGATTGAAAAAATTGATATTAAAAAATATAACTGAAGTTTATGATAAAAGTAAATTTAAACTAACGTACAAGATAAACAATCATATAATAAAATATTTAAAAAATAGTAATCATACTGATTTGAATAATTTATATAATTCATGTGGAATTTATAAAATAAAATGTAATGATTGTGACCACATCTATAAAGGGAAAACTAATAGGTCTTTTAAAACCAGATTTTTTGAACACATTAGACACTATAAAAATGGAAAATTGGGTTTATCTAATGTTGCTGACCACCTCATCAATAACATACATCCTATTTCTGATATTCAAACCAATTTGGAAATAGTAGAAATCAAAAATATAATTTAAATAATAATAGTAAAAGTTTAGACATTTTGGAGAGATTATATATATAAAAGGATAAAATTAATTTTTATTCCTTTTAAATATAAAAGGATTTCCTACTTGATCGACTTTCAAACAGAATATGAAGATGACACTCTTACAAAGCATGTTTTTAAAGTAAGTACCGTTGCTACACTGCAGTCAGTATTCCACACATGCGCATTATGTACCCGCATCTGTTGGCAAGCCACAGATGCCATTACGGAAATATTCGACTGAGTTTATGTTTGTTTGTTAGTATTTAAAATGCTTCCGCTAATTGAGAATCCCACCGACTGTGAAGTACATGGTGTGATTTGTTTTCTTGGTGCTAAAGGCGTGAAAGCGGCTGAAATTCATCATCAGATCAGTGAAATGTATGGAGAAAACATTATGAGCAATGGGATGGTACGAATATGGGTTACAGCTTTTAAAGACGGCCGCCAGAATGTTCATAATGAGGAACAGAATGGACGACCTTCTATCATTACTGTAGATTTAGTTAGTGCAGAAAGCTGATGAAAAAGTGAGAGAACATTTGCTTTACGATTTTTTCATTATCGGAAAAGTTTCCTAAGTTTCAAGAAGTGTTGTCTATGAAATTGTGACCAAACGCTTAAATTATCGAAAATTGTGTCTGTGTTGCAGTGACTATTAAGTCAAGTGGCAGACTTCTATGACGACGGTGTTCAAATGCTCGTTGCACAATACGACAATTGCCTTTATGTAGAAAAGTAGATTAAAGTACAGGCTTTCTCGTAGCAATAAAATTGTTAAGAATAGTATACTTGTTTTTTTTTTAAATTTCAAAACGGTACTTACTTTAGAAACATGCCATGTATAAAGGGTGCAGCAGATGTAGCACTTTTTCAAATAAAAATAATCATATTATATACATATAATTTAATTCCAATCCAATCAGCACTGTACTGTAGCATTGGCCGGCCAGGTTACATAGCATAAATATTTTATCCTATTTATTTTATTTTAAGTTTAATTTTTAATTATGTCATATTTTACATATTTAATTTTAATTTTTAATTTTAAAAATTTTTATATTTTTATATTTTATTTATAATTTTAATTGGATTGTATGGTTTGATAAAAAAAAACTTAAAAGTAAAAAAAAATTACAACAGAAGATGTGGGTTACCACGTAAGCATTATTGGAATAATAATAATGAAAAAATATGGTAAGTGTCATCTCATTTACTTAATTTCTGTACTTGGGTGGATCAAGTTGGTCTTTGTCTATACAATATATTGGTACAGAGGGATATGGGTCTTATAAGGACTGACTTTAGAAAAAAAATATATATATATACATTAAATAATGCATTATATATTATATTGTAATTATTTACATTAATATACATTACATACATAAACATATACAATTAAATTTATACTTTAAAGATGAATGATATTTTTACACAGATTTAAAAAACTCTAGTTCCATCCTAACACTATCACATATCATTTTCGCTTGATCGTTCAAACAGAAAACTAATTTACACATGTACCATTTTCATATTAAGAATAGTGTACACAGTGGTGCTAAGGTTCATATGCCTCCCTGCATAGAAGTTTGATAATTAAAAACTGGATGAGTTTTAATGTTATTGGCTTTTTGATTGTGACTCAAAAGAAACATTCTATTGGAACCAACAACAGAATGTTTGTTTTGTCACATATTCAAATGTTTTGTCACAAGAATGTGTTTGTCACATATTCTTGTGATCAACAGATATAGCTTATTACTACAAAGACATATATTTGCATGTCTTATATTTATGTAGTTTATATTTATTACTGCCAGCGTTAAACAGGTATCTTCTGTAGTGAAGGTACCTGTCCTATCTATCCTCATTACATGAATAAGGTATCTATCCTCATTACATGAATAAGAAATGCAACTCTTTCAAGCCCCCTATTCAAGAAAAAAAAACTGTACAAGATATACAGTATTTTAGAATGTAATATGGATTATTAACTAACGTAAACAAAGTGATTTGAGACTAACATAAACAAGCAGAGTAACAAAAAACAAGTATTCTTTGCCCTTTGTAAAAATTATATACCAAAAAGAGGCAATTATTTAAAGTGAAATAAAATTATTTAATTACCAATTTAAATTCTATGGAGTATATATCCTCCGCCAAGCATACCTTGTCAGTCAAGTTGCATGAAGAATAGTTGTCAGTCAAGGTGGGAGAAGAATTGAGTCAAAGAATTCAATAAAATATCTAGGAGTATGGATTGACTCCCGACTGAGATTTGGAAGGCGAGATTTGGAGTTTGAGGCTGCTGAAAAGGAAGAGAGTCACGCACCATATAGCAGGAATTCTACCTAACTGTGGGGGTCCAGGACAACTGCGGAGGTTACTTACAGCAACTGCACACAGCATGCTGCTATACAGTGCAGAATTCTGGGCAAACGTGGTGCGGTACAGAAAGTATAGAGGGAGGGTTGAGGACTTCCATAGGAGGTGCTGCCTCCACAACTGTTTCTCTGGAGGCTGTGGTGGTCTTGGCAGGGATGATTCCTGTAAACTTAGCGATTGCACGCAGGAGAAGGTTACAAGAACTTGTACCTTGAATCTGACTGAGGTAAGAGAGGTAAGATCAGCCATCACGAAGGAGTTGATGAGGGCATGGCAAGAAAGATGGGATGAATGTGAGAAGGACAGGTGGACCTCTAGAGTAATAAAGGATGTTAGAATATGGTCCAGAAGGACCCATGGCTCGCTGGATTTTAATTTAATTCAGTTGCTGTTGGGCCATGGGCCATTTAGAGAATATCTATTCCATTTTGGGTTGGATTACTCAGACGGATTCCCTGACTGTGTGGTTGAGGAGTCAGCATTCCGTGTGTTATTTTGTTGTCCTCGTTTTAATACAGAAATACAGGAGATGATGGATGCCATTGGAAGAGATGTAATGTTTGAACCGCAGGAACTAATGAGGATGATGCTGTATGGTGAAGAATATTAGTCTGCTGTTTCCAAATTTGCAAGAGCGGTAATGACAAAATTATGCATTAACAAGGAAAATCATAGGCCAAGAAGGGGTTGTCAGAGGGTGCAGAGGCAGACAGGCGCACTGCTGAGAGCCTAGGGGGTTCCCCATACGTGACGGGGTCACCTGGGTGCGATGAGACCGTGGGCAGTCTGCTCCTGCGTCCAATGGTAACCTGTGTATGCTGCAGTGTTCAACTGCCTGTGAGATGTTTATGTGATTGGATGTGACTGATGTGTAGAGTATGTGGCATGAGGTATGTATTCTGGAGTAATGATTGGATGTCGTGGAGTGTGTGGTGAGGTACCTTGTGGGTGTGTGAGGTCGATATCTGTTGACTGTGGTGTCTGAATGTGTGTGAGAGCATATTCCCCCTTTCCTAAAGTAATGCACAACAGCTGTACCAGGAAGGGTGGGAAGCCAGGGGTGGAGATTTAGTCGACAGTGCGCAATCACATATGCATTTAATAACATCTTGTGAAACCTGTTAGCGAGCCCAACACTGCCTAGGCATCCATAAATGGAGTTTCTCCACCTCTTAAAAAAAATGTATGCAGTATAAAGAAAATAAAATATAATTTATTTTAAATTTCAAAACAAAACTGGGCATTACTCAATAATACAATTAAAAAAAAATAACACATTTAAATAATACAATTGTTACAATCGTTAGTGAAACTTCAGTATTACCAAACCTATTAAAAAATAAATTATTCAATAAAGAACTCATGATGATTCACTGATAAGAATTCTCCTTACAAATTACTCACTTGAAAATCTTTTTAAATGTGCTGCATAGTGTTGAAAAAAGTAAGGGTGTATGTTAGGTGCCACAACATTACAGAGGTATGTGATCTGATTTGAGACACAAGCCACTCCCAAAATCAAATATTTTCTAAAATTACAAGCATCTAACAGTAGACATATTAGGGAATGTAAGAAATCAACTAGTTTCTCACTGCATTCTTCAATTAACCAAATGCATATTATCAGCATCTAAAGTCCATTGAAATGCAGGCGATATTTAGTCCCTATATTGACATGATAGTATCATCTAGTTTTTAATAAGAAACATTGTCATTCAAAAATGTAAATATTACATTTTTTAGCTGTAATGGTTAGGTTTCTGTCAATAAATTTTTTTTGTTGCATTTTTAAAAGTTCCAGTTTTTTTTATCACCTGTACGACTCAGCGAGGCAATGAAAAAAAGTACAAACCACCACTTGAGTTGTAAAACACTGTTAAAAATAATGAACCTTATACTAGAGAATAACTAAACACATACTAACAATTTGAATGTCTGCACTACTTTCAATAATATAAGGCTGAGACAGCTGTCACTGGAATGAACTTGACTTCGAAGACTGGTTGAAGAGACTGCTTTTGCATGGTCATCCTGATGCTGTTGATTACGAGGCTGTTTTGGTGCTTTATACATCAAACTAGAATTGCCACCGGTAGTAACACTGCTCTTCTCAAACAGAAAAGCTAATTTTTTACTGCTAGAAAACAATTTAAAAAAAAAATTACCATTTACTATTTTCATCAATAACTAATTAATTGGTTAGTACCAATAACTTAACAACTAATTTGGAAAAATAACTAACTAAGAATTTAAAATGTAAAAAATAAACATGCAAAATAGCTTTGAAATATGACCAATTTTTTTAGACCATTCAACAAAAAGCTACCTTCCAGGTCATGTATGATTTCTCAACCCACGTTTTACTTTCTGTTCATTGTAAATATAATATGAACCAGATAGTGACACAAACCTCATTAAACTACTTTATATAGTTCTTTTTAGTGTTTTAATCAGTGAATAGCTATCCTACCTGCTTGTCTGACCACAAGTAATCTTACTATAATTGGACCATAGAATTAGCTACCAAATTATGAATGCTAGATAACATTAAATTAACTCAATTGCTCATAAAAACCTAATGGCACAGGACAAAAGAATTCTGTAAAAAGATAACAGAAAAAAAATTACCCTCAAGTAAAGAATATAGATACTGCAAAAAAGTGTACCACAAGTAAAAAGCTTATTCACAACATCTGTACAAACAATGGGCAGCTGTAATTTGCATAACAGTTAAGTGAACCTACTACTACCTCATAAAGGCAATCATTTTTAAGAGCATTTCTAAGAATAACCAAAAAATTAGACACAGCCTGCTGTTTATAGAAATGGCTCACCCTAATGACAGATGTTATGAGGTAGATATAAATTTTAGTGTATACCCTAGAATTAGCAATGAGAATTTGTAATAACCAAAAGCAAAAACCCAAAAGTTAACAAAAAAATTATAAAACTATTAAAAAATAAGGTAAGATGGTACAGATATGAACTACTAGTACAAGTTCATATAATGACTGAAAAAGAACTGAAATATGATGACAGAGAGGAATCTAAGTATGAAAGATATCTTTATCTAAGAAATAAGATTGAAAGAAGTAAGAAATTTGAAGAGGAATCTAAACTAATGTGTTGCAACTGTAGAAGAATTGGCATTTGAATAATCACGGTGGATAAGTTGAGACACATAGAAGAAGAATTAAAACAGTAAATGTTATTATTATTATTAAAATGGTAATAGGGTGAAATGATTATTATTAATAAATGTAGAGCAGTTGTAGGACATGAATTGAAAGAAAATTATCACCTCTAAATTGATTTTGATAAAAATGACAATTTCTAAACATAAAATTATACTGATTAGAACCAACTCAAAATACATATTACAGGCTAAATCAGGGTAATGAAAATTTAAAAAAAATAGAAAACAAACAAGGTACCAGGAAATCATGATAAAGAATATTATACTGGACTGTGGCACAACAGGCATATATTGTGAACCCTAACTTTATGAAGAAAAAACATCAGATTACTTTTGAAAAGTGAACAGTATAGATGACAAACTGTTTCCATCATGATGAAGAATTCAGATAAAGGTGCATGTACAAAGGTATGTACATGCACCAGGTATGTCATTGACTGATGAACCGACAATGAAAATTTGTGAAAATCACCGCATTACGATTATGAAACTCTTGCTTCATTTCCTCCAAATTTCACAAAGTTTACTGGATAAAATTGTATTGGGGAAGCTTGGTTATCACTAGTTTTGTGCAAGATGGGTGCCAAAAATCTAAGGCAGCAGATTTCTGCAGAGAAGGAATTGGAAAGCTCGTGCATCATTATGATAAGTGTCTCAATTTAAATGACGACTAAGTAGAAAAATAGGTTAAGATTGTCCCTCTCATATGAATATAATAAAATTTTTTTTTTTTATTTCAAAACATTCGTTACTTTCTGGACAGCCCTCATATTAGTAGAAATTAAAGCACAGCATATATAAAAACACAACTGTCAATGAGAATCAAATTTAGAGCAAAAAACAAAATAGGTGGAATGTACTGTGAAAGGAAAAATGTAATGTCATTAAATAAATATGCTAACAACAATCAAAATAACAAAAAAAAAGTAATTATAAAAGGTTTCTTTGGGATTTTTGTATCATGTACCAATATCTTACAATATTTCAATAAGAAAGCATGATTTTAGAGTAATGAACCACAAAGGGCAGTAATTAAAAAGATTAAGGATCAAAACTACAAATGTGATTATTCGTGGATCCTCTCTTGGTAAATAAATGATTCTGTAAATTGGGGTAACCTAGTAAAAAAGTAAAAATATTACATATTAAACAGATTCATAAGACAGTAGGAGATTAATTATTAAACTAATCACTATAATGTTGCCATTTTCTAACTTTGGTAATCTTTCATTAATATTATATTTGGTCATAATATACTACTTCCACACTGCAACGCAACAGTATTTGCTTTTATCGAGATAGAATTCAATGGCATCGCAACTGCAAATCTTGCCTCACTAAGATAAACATGTACATTTGCAATCGGTTTGAGAACTCACTCACTCAATAGTAAAAGTAGATGAAAGCATGTTTACTAGACACAAAAATAAAGCACGATGCATAGTTCCTCAACAATGAATACTTGGGCTGTGACTTGAAACAAATCTTTATTTTTTTGTTAGTGCCAGGGTTACAGCACAGGTGCATATTGCCTTGTTAATGCATATGTCCTTTGCTACGTTGCAAATGCAATTAAAAATAACATAGAGAAATACTCTATTATTTACAGTGACTCATGGCATTCATATTGCATCATGTCTTTAGATGTTACTGTTTTCCAACACTTCAAAGTTAATCACAAAAATAGCTTAATGGAATCAAACAGCGGTAATATATATGCAAACCAATGAAAGGTTATGGGAATCACAAAATGGCAAAATAAAGAACAATGAATTACAGTAAGACATAAAGAGACATATCTTGTAGAATTCTGGTGCAGTCAGAATGTGATTGGCGATGCCTTCATTGAGATTCTGGAGGCAATAAAAAAAACTTTTGATTGGCTACAAATACAAAATCATAAAAGTAAACATTGTCAGTTATTTATATTACAATTATTAAATACAAAAATATAAATTATTATACAGTGGAATTAGAGTTGAATTCTAGATCGTGGATACCAGTGTTCTTTGGTGGTTGAGTTTCAATTAACCACACACCTCAGAAATGGTCAACCTGAGACTGTACAACACTACATTTCATTTAAATGCATACATATCATCCTCATTCATCCTCTGAAGTAATACCTTACAGTGGTTCCAGAAGCTAAACAGAACAAAAAGAAAGAAAAAGTAGAATTAAAGTGGCACTCTGATGGAAAAGTACCTTTTAAAATTTCTTTTAGATGATTACAGATCACAGATTTGAAATCATTCATTAATAATCGCCTTTCAACAACATCATCCAATAAAATGAATGACAATTATATAATACTATCATTTAATACAGCAATGATATTTTTTGTGAAAAAATAAATTATAATATATTCATCAATATAAACAGTTTTTTTTGGATGTCACAAAAACATACACCTGCATAAATTTTAATAAAAATTCACAAATGTTGCACATATGTGGATTGAATATTAGTTAATAAAAAGACAACATAATGAGAAGGAAAAAATATAGATGTTAAATATTAAATTTGGGGATTATTTTATAATGTTTTACTGTGGAAGCAACACAAATGGTTTACTTTAACTTCCTTCTGCAAAAAAATTTTCAAATTTTGGTACAGACAAGCAGCAAAAATTATTTTTGTTTTTTTTAAATGGTTGCTAATCTAAGTAAAGTAACTGACAATTACTTTATTATTAATAATAATAAAAAATACAATTTAAAACAAAAATCTAATAATGTACATCACAAAATAATCTAAACTTAACCTAAAAGTGTAGTTTTGTTATTGGGAAGAAGATTAATTTTTCGCTGAAAGTTCAATTAAACTGATGATTTTTTTCTAATGGAACTTACTTAATTATAATTAATACAACATACTTGAGTAATAAGTTGTAATCGAACAAATTTTCATTGCAGGATAGTTTTTTATATCTTTATTTATGGTACTCTGAAATATTATGACTTTCAACATGACAATAAAATTTTACATTAAAAGAAATAGTAAATAATAATGTTTACCTATTCGACGAGTAAGGAGAAAAGTCATCATCTTCAGAGTACATTTTTATTTTCTCGTTATTTAATTTATTCAATTAAAAACTTATACATAATACTATTAACAGCATAACAAAATAAAGAATTAACATAAATACAAAATCAAAGATAATACTATGAGAACTACTTCTACACTACAATTCGAAGTACACTATCAAAAAGATAACAAACTTATCAACCAAAACAAAATCGTTTGTTTCCACAAATAATCACACGCCAACAACAGCTGTAAATAGTGTCTCACGCAAATTTTCATTTCTGTGATTAGGTGCACAGCTCTGTCCCCTCCACACAGTTTTGTCAACGATATCGCGGTGTAAATGGACAAGCAGTGAAGCTATTGTACGTATTATCTCTATTGCATAGCTCCTGATCATAGAAAACTTTTATGTCCGGGACAGTTGCTACAGATTACCGTCCTCTAACGTGATCAGCTGTTCAGTGATGATTCAAAATAGTTGAAACAGGTGCGACTTCTTTTGGAGATTACTGTGTGACAGGCTTGGTAGTTAGGTATAATTCACATTTTTGTTAAAAGTATGGAAAGTTGCAGTTATTCTATTATGACTTAACCTTATCGTTTCTAGACAGTTCGTAAATATGTTATTTTTCTGTTTAATATTTTACAACACAATCGTTTTATTTTGATCGTATCAATGTCGGATAAAAAAAGTTTTTTTTAGTTTGAAAGTAATCATGAAATTTTTGAGTGACGTTTATGTTTTGTATTTTGAATAACGTAAAGTTGTTATTAGAAGTGAGGATAACCTACATTGTAATAAAAAGTTCTCATTTGTTTCGTTACTTTTGAAAATTTTTACTCTTACAAATATGTTTTCTGCTAATAAAGATTCGGATTTAAGTGCAGGGTAAGATGATTTGTTTTATTTATCTTTTGATTATTTGTTTACTTTTCTTGAATTAGCTGTTTTTTGTCTTAAATAATGAAAGTTTGCATAGGTATGTTTATATTATGTAATGTGTATAGTGCACATCCTGAATAGTGGAATAGAATTACTAAAATAAGCCAATTTTTGTGGCCACATTAATTTACTTGATGAGTTTTTAGTAGAATCAAAATTGTTAGCATTAATTTTTAGACATTCAGTTGAGCTAATGGTAAGATTTATCTTTTCACTATCAGACTGACCATAACTATTACTTAAATATTTTAAAGGCTTCATTTTCTAATATGACGGTGAATAAGCTCTGTGTTGTAATGAAATGCTTTTCTATATCTACTTTATCTTTTTTAACTGTGTATTGTTATTTGTCAGTAGAACTTTGTGTAGTTTAGTCATTTCAATTTAATTGATTGACAAACATAATTAAAAAGAACAGTTGTTTTTTTTCTTGTAGTTGGATGGTTCAAGATGTGTACAAGTGTTTTTTTCATTGTTGAGTATATTTTTAAATTATATTTTTATGAGTTTGCAATAAAAGAAATAATAACTTTTAACTTTATTTAAATAATTTTTTAAAATAGTAACATTAAATATAACACTGATAAAAAAAAAAATTTTATGTTTCTCTAAATGTGATATGATTTCTTGAATTGCTTTTTTTGTGTACATTACAGATCTATAAATACAATTTTTCTATCATCCTTAGTTTTAAATAAATTACGCTTCAAAAAAATTAAGGGAAAATGTAGTTAAAATTTCTAAAAAAATTATAATTTTGCATGGCCATAGCTATGTTAGAATGATTTCACTGATGCTTTTCTTTTATAAATAGCCTCATGCACATCCTAAATTAATGTCCAACAGTAGTCGGCTAGCAAGTTAGTATTCCATTTCCCTTTATTTTGTATTCCTTTTATTGGCTTTACATCATCAAAATGTCTTGGTGGAAACGTTTTTGTCACTTACGTCTCCAAGGTTATCCAGGAAAAAATCCAGATGTGAGTAAAGGAAATTTATTTTCAAAGACATATTAATCCCATAGCTCTGAATAAAGTAAGAAGTTGATTAACAATATCATGGTAATTGCCGAATTTTTGTTTGCCAAGAATATTTTTGCAAATATCAACTTTCTTATTTGAGAACCAACAATCATTCCTTCTTTAATTTTTCCTTCACTTACATTCAGAAATTTCTGCCTGATGTACAAAATTATGGGACTGTCCTTCTTCATTGCTTTTACAAAATTTTTCATTAGTCCAGCTTGATATGGAGAGGGGGTAAAAATATTTTTTTGCGTTCAACTAAGGGCTCATGAATAATATTTTTCCTATTTGGAGTTAAGTTGTCTTGTTTTTCCCACTTTGCTAACATAATGTTTATCCCTAGCTCGGCTGTCCCATTCACAAAGAAAACACATGTACTTAGTATAGCCTAAGTGCATGCTTAACAAAATAGCTATAACTTTCAAAACACCACATATGTTCCAGCTATGTTTTTTATAATTTATTCTTTCAAGAACATCTTTCATGACATCATATGCCTGTTTCAAATTAATACCATAAGCGATTGGTATCAAAGGATATTTGTTACCATTGTGTAGTAGAACCACTTTTAAACTATACTTTGACGAATCTATGAAAAGGCACCATTCCTCAGGTTTATGAACTTGCTCTAAGTGCAACATAAGCTCATCAATATTTGTGCAATAGAGCAAATTATTTTCATCAATAAAGTACTGAGAAAGTTTTTTTTGTCGGCTTCAAAAGCCTGAAATTTTTTTATTATTATTTTTTTTTTTGTAAATTCCAACCTTTGCAGGCTTGATCCTAACAGTTCAGCTTGATTTTTTGATAAATTTAAATCCCTAACCAAGTTATTTAATTCATCTTGCAATATAAGATGTGGCTTATTGGAAGATAATTCAAAATCAAAATCATTGTTGTCTTCTTCAGTGCTGCCTGATTCTTCATCGCTGCTTTCGAAACATACATTCTCAGGTGGCTCAGGAACTGGAATAATTTCACTGTCAGGTACAGGCCTGATTGCAGATTGCAATGAAGGATATTTTACAGTATGTTTAGATTCTATCATAGAAATTCCAGTCACACTTGTTAAACAAAAGTAACAATTGGTTACATGATCCTTTGGTTCATGCCAAACCATAGGTACACCAAATGGCAAAGCCTTCTGTGTACCTTTCAGCCATCCTCTTAAATATACAGAACAATTAGTGCATACTATATGAAGAGCCCACGTCTTATCCTAATCACCAATTTTACACTGAAAGTACAAATGATATGCTTTTTTAATTAAAGTTGTAATGTTTTTTCTGTTTTATTTTATGGGAAACTCATACACAACAAAAAGCATCCACATCATTTACACAATTTCGAGGCATTATGGCACTGCACTGTTAACAAACTTAAGACAGCAATAAGACTGATCAGAATTAATTCATTCCTAAATCCAGTGCTTAATACAAACAACACAGCTGTGTTTTCAGCTACATGTTTTGACCTGCACAGACATGATTAATCTCGTCCACGAAGGCTCACTCTTCAGTATTAGATATGATGTTATAATATGTGACTATCTATGATTTAATTCTTTGTCTAGTAATGTTTATTTATAGATTACAAATTATGTTAACAAAGTTAAACAATAAAAAATGAGCTAACAAAATACAATATAGGAACTTAAAATGTTAACTATATGTTGAAAAATGAAAAAAATTACTTTAATTAAAATTAAAATTTAAATTACTTTAATTTAATTAAATTTTAAATAAAATGTTTCAAAAATGGTGAGTGAGAGAAAAATTTTGAGTTCATATTTCTTTTCATCATCAAAAAACAGTTTAAAATCATATATTGCATGTTAGAAAACAAAAATTATGTTTATCAGTGTAATCAGCAAATCCATCTTTAAAATACCAGATCACAATTATTTTCGTGTAATATAACATTATACATAAGCATATGAGAAAAGGCGTTATTATGCTTCAGTTGTTGTTTTTAATAAATTAGTAATTCACTTAAAAGAGTTTGGAAATCTATTAATTAAAAGATTTTACTTTTACAGAAGCTTATTACTTGTTAAAACAAAAAAGCTAAATTTAATGTACCTGTGTTTAATGTGAAAAAGTAATATTACAAATGTCATTAACACCTTCTAAATTGTTTTTTTATTTTTAACCTATGCAATTTTTTAATTATTTTAACTTACATTTTTTTTTTTAATTTTTGTTTTGTTTAGTATTTATAATTATTAGTACGGACTTTAAACATTTGTTTTCTTTTATATACACACACAAACTTATTTATTATTTTTGAAGCCTGACAAACCCTTTGTCTCGGTTTCCTTTAATCCATCCAAGCAGATGTATCAAGTTCCTGTTATCTGTGGAGTAGCAGAATAGTACAACTACATATTTCTAATGTGATCTACATAATTTATCATATGGTACCAGTCAGAATAAAATATTTACTCATAACTTTTATTGGTGGAAGTATAAAATGTTTCATTACATTAATGGTTATGTTTGCGATTACTGATTAACATGGCATGTTAGATACTGTAAAACTGATAAAAATGTTTATTAGTTATTGTTGAGATCCAGGTTTTAGCCAGTGAATAAACAGAGTATTAATAATAACTATATTTATTAATACTAATAATAAAAGGAAATAAACTACATTGCTGAGTTGTGTTCAGCACATCCGTGCTATATGGCAATTAAAACCAGTCTTTGTGTAGTGTCGAAACATCACCTGACTCAACACTCTAATACATACATTAACCAATAGATATCACCACTTGGCCTATTATAGGAATAGTAAAAGTATCTTGTACTTAACAGTTGTAATCAAAATAGTGTCATGGCCCCACTCATTTATTATAGTCTAAGGGATCAGTTTGATATTTGGTTATGATGGACCTAAGGTTGAATATTACCTAAATTTCAATGAGCTTGGCATAGTAATATGTAATAATTAACTTCACACCTTTTCTATAGCTGTTGTACCTTGTTGACTCTTGGATTTTTATCAGAAACATCATTGAACCCTTAATATGTAGGCCTATGAATAAATCTTAAAATTAATTGAAGAGATAACATTCACAGTGATGTACTTGTACTTACAAGGCTGGATACAAGCATGGATTTAGTAATGATTATCAAATGGAAAAAGCTGTAATGCTTTTTGCATATAGTGATAAGACTTCTAAAGAACTGTCAACTTTCAGGTCATATTAAAAAGGAAAACAGCGGAAAGCTGAGGTACAGGTCCATAGAAAATTTCATGGTTAAAGAGTTTAAGATAGTAGTTTTCCAGGCCAACTACAACATAATTTTATAGTTGCCCAGTTGGTTATCAACATTCAATAACAGATGGCTACATAAAGATGAAGAATAAAATACCAAAAGTAGATTTGCCATATATATTTATTACTCAAGTAGTGTATGTAATATCTCCCTTTAAACTGTGGTTACTATTATTATTTTTTTTTAATGAAAGATTTAATTTTACTTGTCATCTTCTATCTTAAAGTAGCTCTAACTAAGGAATATTTATACTTTTTTTTATAAATATCTAATATGAGTAAAATGAGATTTATTTAAGTTGAATTTGTTTTAAATGAGCAATGATTAACTGCTTAATTTTTCTTGTTTATAGATTATGTAGGTCTAATCATTTTTATAAATAATTCATTTAGGAACATTATTATAATCAAAAAGCTAATACTAGTTTTTTTTTTTTATATAGACATACATTAGCATCAGTATTTGCTGCACCAAAGAATACAGAATTGGAAACTTCGTATGATTTTGATAGTAACATTTCAAAATTACCTGTTTCCAATATTGCAACTTTAGCAAGCAATAATCAGCCACAATCAGTGCCTGCTGGTTTTACTCCTTGTTGTTCATCAACGCCGACCAGTAGTACTAATAGTCAATCTTCTAATCCATCGCTTAAGTTGTTTCTTGTTAAAGTTGTTCAGTGTTTTATATTGTAAGTAGTAATAATTTTACTCATGTCAATGTTGTGTATTTAATAGTATAACTTATTTTATGCATCTGTTAATTTTAGGTATATTTACACCAAACATGAATCACCCTTCAGTGTATTTTTGTTCATTGCTGGAAGTGATTTCTAGAAAGTACATTTAAATTTTTTGAGATGTTATTTTACCATTACTATTTTCGTTTACATGGTGTATAGTAAAATACAACAAAAGTTGTCAGGAGTTCATTATGACATAGCATGGTTATCATTATAGCATAAAAACTAACTGTTGATGAATACATTAAATAAACTTGCAGCGATTGTGTTCTACTAATGAAAAGTTCATTTGACACTTAACATCAAATAAAATAAATTTTAAAATTAGTTATCTATACTTATAAAACTTCATCATTATGTACTCATGAAACTGTAATTACAGATTTGACACCGTAAATTCAGTCCTCCTCTAAATCAAATATATATCTAGATTACTTCCCCTGCTGAATGGAATCAATGTATTTGATACATTTTTCTCAGTATGTTAAATATCGGAATGTATAATATGTTTCTATAAACAAAACTGTAAAATCAGTCATTTACTGCATGTAGAGTTAGTCTTTCTGTCAAAAGATAAAAGAAATTGAATGACTAAAACTATGGTAACAAACCTGTCTACAGAAACTATTAGAGAATATAGTGTGCTGTGCTGTGTGATGCTTTTACTACTGCATAAGTTGTGTTGGGTTTTGAAAATAAAACTCTTATAAAATGTAATATATGTTTGGTTTAGTGTATTTTCTGCCAAACATTAGCTTTCTACAGTTAAAATGAATTTAATGAAATCTGAAAAGGAATTCTAATTACAGATATTTTAATTCAGTAATTTAAAATAAACTACAAAGATTCAATATCAAGTAAACTACGAGGGTCGGCTGATAAATTTTGTACACTAGTGTGCTAGATGGAGACAAAAGGTACTATCGAGTTTGGCTTGGTAACACATGATGGCTAAAATCCCCCTCTACAAATCTGCGATAATGCATTGAAATTCGTTTACCAGTTTGTTTTCAGTACCAGTTAAAATGGAATTGAGTGAGGCCAATATGTCAACACGGTTAAAACAGAGGTCAAATTTTTAACAGCAGAAAATGTGAATCCTATGAATATTTTTCATCGTTTAAAAGTGGTTTATGGTAGTGAAACTGTTGACAGGAGTACTGTGAATAGGTGGGTGTTGAAATTTTATGAATGTGAAGCTGGTAATGTGGCAATTGAGGACGCACCTCACAGCCGACAACCAGTTTCTGTGACTGACAAGAAACATCGAAAGGAGGTGGATGATTTGCTTCAAAATGACCGGTGAATCACCAAGCAACACATTGTTATTCAGTTAGGTTTACCTAAAGAATGAGTAGGCCATATTATGGAGCAATTTATTACCGTAAAATCTGTGCACAATGGGTACCACGCAAACTCTCTGATGGCTTTCCACAAGCTGAAGTTTGAGCATATTCCGCATCCGCCAAACTCACCAGATTTGGCTTCATGCAACTTCCACTTCTTCCCTCATCTCAAGAAGGATCTCAAAGGTAATCACTACACCACGGATGACGAGGTGAAGGAAGCTGTGGCTATTTGGATCCGAGAAAGACCGCCAGAAATTTTCAGTGATGGAATGCAAAAACTTATCACATATTGGGAAAAGTATAAACAGGGATTATATAGAAAAATAAATATTGCATTTTG
This sequence comes from Lycorma delicatula, assembly GCF_047948215.1. NCBI lineage: Eukaryota > Metazoa > Arthropoda > Insecta > Hemiptera > Fulgoridae > Lycorma > Lycorma delicatula. Next base: position 9,355,994 of record NC_134462.1, read on the forward strand.
TAGCTAAATTATTGTACTTTTAATCATTTTTTATTTCATTCCAATATCTGTTTTCATTCCCATGCTACGCATATGTGTGCAAAATTTATCAGCCGAGCCTCGTAATTTTGGAGGAAGTCTACAAAATAAGCTTACAAAAAATTACAAACTAAATGTTTTAATTTTTGGGATAAATGTACACTTGGGATACTGTCAGATAATATTTATCTTTTGCTTTAGTCTAGCTGGCATTATTATTAGCTACTGTTAATGGTAGAATGTTGTAATGGGTATTGCAGTGATTTGTTTGCTCTTACAAGAAGTGGTATTATTATTGATTCTTTACTGGCCTAACTCTATTTTATTTTGGTGGAACGTTGCAGGGTGGCAACTATACTCCTCAGACTTGTGAGTCATGAGGAGGTAGTGTTTAAATTAGAGGGGCTTATGACAATCTGCTCCAGAAACAAAGGTTATCCAAATACTTTGAAGTTACATATTTAACAAGAATTTTGTTAAAGATCCTGCATATTTTGTTCCGTTCAGTATTCCATCAATGAGGTGTAATACTGAACAATGGTAGAAAGAAGTGCAGCGTAATTGTGTGAGTTAGATTACATTGTACTTACCGATTGGTAGATAAAATGGGTAATGTTTGGGTATTCAAGCACCTAATGAAGAATGAAGCTGTAGAGATAAATTAGCAGAAATCAGACCCAACCTCAGTCAATACGTTTTTAACTGCCTACTAATGTAATTATGGAGTTTGTACAAGTGACTAACTTCTGGCTAGCAGGGCAATCAGGTCACCTAATAATTAATTGTATCACTTTGATGCACTTTATTCCTTTTCTAACACAAAATTAATGCAAATCCTCGTTTCCATCATTTTCATACAAAATAAATCACCACTCGTAATAAAATCTCCTAATTACTCAGCTGCCAAATTTGAACTACACATTTAATATGGCTGAAAATATAATTGATATGCATTATAAACAGTGCTGCCATCATGTGGAAAAATACAAACTCATTCAAAAAAGACAGAATACATAATTAAAAAACTCTAGTTTTTTATCACATCATTTGAAGCCCAGCATTAGGGATTTTGTTCTGACACATACCACCATTTTTTTTTGACAGGCCATGCTGTTTTACATAATTCTCTTGGCATAACCCAAACCCAAGTAGGTGGTATATACCATTGCTAAATGCAAAAATAATAATAATAATAAATCAGGATTAATATTCACTTTTAATAGTCTTATTTTAAAAAATAACTTACAAATATTATATATCTTATGAGTTGTCGTTTTGAAAGAATAAAAAAACATTAACATCCAGCTAAGAAAACTTCTTAAAAAATTTACTATGTTAAAAGAAAGAATTATATATATATATATATATATTTAGAAATTATTTCTAAAGCCTAACTTGATATTTGCCAGTATAGTATATTAAAAATGTTTGATGTTTGCCCACATGACTACCTCGTACACCTATTAAATTACATATATACATCTTTAAAAGTATGTAAAATGTTATTTCACTAATAACTTATGATTTTTTTTCTTATTGTTATTGAATAATTATTTATTATATATATATTTTTTTTAACTAACATGGGTATTAATTATTAATAAATCAGTATATTTAAATTAAAGAAAAAAGAAGATGACGACTGATTCGAACCAATGTGCCTTCCCTTCTAAGATCCAAATATTTCATTAATAAAAATTTTATTTGGCTATAACTCTGGAACTAATGAAAATAAGTACCATTTATGGTATATCGTTGAAAAGCTCTCAATGAGGGCTTATTACTGCAGTTAAGAAAAAGTCCAAAATCAAATTTTTTTTATTTTGGGCTTTTTTGGACACTTTTGGTTCAGTTGATTGCAGTCCCAAAGGGAGGTGCACAACTAGATCTTATAACAATCCTAAATCCAAAATTTCAACATCCTGCAGCTAATCGTTTTTAAGTTATGCAAGATTCATACATATGTACCTACAGACGTCACGCTGAAAATAGTCAAATTCGATTCAGGGATGGTGAAAATCGATATTTTCATTGAAATCTGAAAACTGAAATTTTTTTGCGATCACAATACTTTCTTTACTTCATACAAGGAAGTAAAAAGAAAAATCATCAAATAAAAGGAAAATTACATGATGTGTGTGAGAGTGTTATGGTTGTAAAAGTTGCTAACAGTAGATTCATAATCTGATAATGTTACTAGACAAAATCAAGTCTCATTGATTATCATAAAACTAATTTATATAATAGAATCTTTGTGTAAAAAATATACTGGTATGATATAAAATTTATGTTTAAAAGTTAGTAAGAAAAATAATTTGTAACCTATTTATTGCCACCTCAAGTGTGTAAGATGTTCAGTTGAAATTTTTCATGAGTTTCCTTTGTGCTTCAGATCGCTGCTTGATATATATATATATATATATATATATATATACTATAGCGTATGTAATATCCGAAGGGGGTCATTAGTGCACGTTACATCCCCTCCACTGCTCTTAACTTCACTCGGTGACTTCTTCTCTTACCACCAGCCACAAAGGTAGTGTATTCCAAAAGTCACATCCATTAATTTGCAATGACTTGCACCGTATCCATTGTATATTACTGTTATAGTGATGAAATATGTTTTGGTAATTTTTTATTACAAATAAAATTATTTATGCCTAATATTTTGTTCAAGATATATATGAAGTAATTTATTTATTGAAAGTATATGTTTTGTTTTTTTTTCAAGTATGATAACTAAGGATTTGCTATAAATAAACAGAAACAGTGATGTAATACAAAAGTATGTGAAATAAGTTGTTCATTTAGGCTATAATGTTACGATTTTCTCTGATGTGGCGTAGTTATTTACAAAAGTTATTTCTAAATAGCACATACACACCAATAACTAATATTCTTTTGAGCTTTGTAGGCCTACAAAACTACAAAATAAAAACATTAAATTGTACAAAAAAATACATAAATAAAGTGTTAAAGAAACCTAACTAACAGTAATATAATTATAATCATTATTAAATTTATTATTAAAAAAAAATTATGAATACTACCAATATTAAGTTCATACTATAATAAACGTAAAATTAATTTAAGTAATTAATAAAAACGTTAATTCATATTATACTTTATAAACATAAAACGTAAAATAATTTTATACAAAATAATTTATGTAGTAGCTTAAATAAATAAATAAATACAGTAGAATAAATAAATAACACCAAAATAAATGAATATGGTAGAATAAGAAAAATAAAAATAAGTACAAGCAATATCATTTTGAGGTCTTGCTTTTGTAACAACCAGTAGCATGTGTTCCTCATGCTGGTTATAGGAGTGGGGTAGAGGAGCTTATAGGGAGGACCTGCCTTTAGATTTTAAATACACTATAGGAACAGTATGAAGTTTGATTAATAAATAAATTTAATTAACAGGATTTAAAGCCAGAACACATTAGGATTTAGTAATAAAATGAATTTTAAACCTTACCACAATAAATTTTAAAATAGAAAAAATGCCACAGCAAGAAAATGTTATAAATATTTTTAAATAGAGTCAGGCTTTTACAGTTATTTTACTTTTGTTTGCTGTTTTAATTGGTAATTATTCTATTGATTTGTCTTATGGGCATAATATAGTGTTTATATTTTAGTTTTTTTTTTCTTTCAGTAAGGATAGTAAATATACTTCATATGGTAGACTAGCAGCAGCATTTTTAGGGAATACTGATATAAAACATTTTCAAATTATTTTATATCGTGATAAGAAAGATCATATTACGCGATCATATGTCACAAGTAAATACTGGTTTGGTGTAAGTATAATTAATAAATTATATAATTTTTACTGATAGTTCTGATGATTATAGGCAACACTAAAATACCAGCAAAAGCTGTATAAAAGCTCTACAAAATTATACAGGATGTATTTCTCTAATTCATTGAAATTCAATTATATCACATACTTCTGAGGATTAAAAACTAAAACAGCCTCATAAAGACTCGTCTAGAAAACTATATTTCATATTTATCAATATTAAATATATATTAACCTATCGGTTAATCAAAAGTTAAACAATATATAAAACTCAGATATTTAAAGATAGAAGCTTCATGATTTTTTCAATACTATTCTTTCATTCTTGTAATTTTTTGTTGAGATAAATATCACTAAACAGCAAATAGTTTCAACCTTATTAGAGATAGAATAATCTTCCCATCACTTGTAGTTTTATTTTTAAAATTTAATTGCAACTATTCCCCATAAGCTACCATACTAAATTTTATGATTGTAGGGTAAACTTACTGAGATATAAAACCAAAAAGTAATTTACCAACATATTACATACTTGCATGTATTCAGAGCTTTTTTTTCATTTATTCACTCTGCAAGGTAAACTCGGTTATAGAGATCATTAACTTTATTATGATATTTTTATAACCAAGATTTAGTATTTTTACAATCATTGGCCTCAAAATATTGAGAATTATATAAAAGTGGAGTACTTTTTTTACAAAGAGCTAAAAAATTTTATGCAACACTGAAAAATAAAGACTGAATTTTGAACTGAGAATAGTCATGTATAATAATGTGACATTTATTTTTTAATAATAGGCAACATATTCAAAGATTTCTACAGAAACCACCCAGGTTCAGGATTCCCATGCAGAGTAGCAGAGTATACGATTGAAGTATTATGCCATTCTCCAGATACTCTCAGTAGAAATGATGTGAGGATGATGGAATATACACTTGACTGTGGACTATCTGCCTGCATGATTACTCTCATATTTTATTTAGGTTTTTTTTTTTGCGTAAGTTAAATCATATACAGATTTGTTAGATTACTAGCAATACATGAAAAAGCCTCTCAGTGGCTGTGACCTAAGAACAATGGCAGTAGAAACTTAAGGATCAACAAATTAACCTTTTTATGGAAAAAAGAAAACAGATCTTTCTTTTCAGTCTAATGAAATTTTTAATTTATTTCTAAATTGGTGAATTAATCATTAGGTATCTTATTTTATTTTACTATTATCTCTCAGTGTAATTATAGGATTAATTTCATTGATATAATATAAATTCATTTTATCATAATATTATGATTCCTTTTTTTCATTTTTAGGTGCAGGAAAATAATTATGTTTCATTTTTTGATTGCAACAATGTTATATGGACTTTAATGTTCGATTCAAAATGTGATCTTGCAGAATTTTGTATTGAAGTAAGTAGTGGGCAGACATAAATAAATAAATGTTTATTCTGATCAAAACAAAAATTCATTATGTAGGTCACATCAGTATAAGGTAAATTTAAATATAAAAATAAATTATAAGATAAAAAAAGATGTGTTAAAAGTTTCTTTTAATTATTTAAATACAAACATAAAATAATGTTAAGGTAAATTACATTAAATATAATATATTACTATAAAATAATTCAAAATTCAGAAGCTGCTATTGAAGATTATTTTGATCACAGTTTATATTCACATTGACGGCATCCAGTTATTGTTGTCATAGAAGAAAATCTTTTAATTGTATTTTAATTAAGCTATGGAAAAAATTTTTACTACATTTTAAAAAGGGAATCAGAAGCATATTAAGGTGCTTTCTTGTAAGATGTATATTATGTTGAATTATACTGAAACAGTTCCATCATCTGGTTTGGTCAAGAAGGTGGATATTATTTTTTAAGAATAAGTGACCACTCTTTTTAGCAAGATTGCACATTCATAAATATAAACACAAGGCCAAGATAATAATATATTTAATTTTATAAATGTAGGTCTACAAGATTCATACTTATGGGTGCCAGATAATTTTCTGATCACCCATTTTTATTAAAAAACCATTCTGAATTTTTGAGAGTCCCAAAAAATAACATAATACTTTATACAAGAATGTATGTAGGCATAATAAATATTTAATAATGATTTCAAGCATAGCATTCTATTGATATCACTCTAGAGCAAAACATTGCAGCTTAATTTCATTACAAACAAAATCAATTTGATCATTTTATAAGAATTTGTTATTTAATAAAACATCCAGAAATTTCACTTTATGGGCAACAGAGCACTGTCTTTATCATTAATAGGAATTTTATCCATTTGATCAGCAATATTATGCCTACTTGAGAAGCACAATGCCAATTGTTTTATCTATATTTAAAGTTAGATGGTTACAATCTATCCATTAAATATGTTTTTTAGTTCTTATCATACAACTTTCAGTTCCTTTTAAATAATTGTCATCAGATGTAATTATGTTATCTGCAAAAAGGATTTCAATGAATGGTTTCAGATTTTGAGTAAATCTCATTAATAAAGAAGGCACGTGACCAAGAACACTTCCCTGAGGCACTCCATATTCTGTATCTTTAAGTGAGAATCTAAATTTTTACATGTCTATTCTTACCAAAAGATGAAGTTTTAACTACTTGTTTATGGTTGGTATAACATGACTAACCAATTGTAAGCAGCTCCTCTGGTACCATAGCCACTTACTTTTTTCATCAGTAAAAATATGGAATTAAATCAAAAGCTTTATTGAAATTGAAAATGGAATCTTTTTGTTATCTATAGAATATAAAAATTTTCCAGAAACTGGGAAATTGCTGTTAGTAGACATTTTTTTCCTAAAACTATGCTGAAATTTTATTATTACGGTATGCTTTTAAGATAAGTTAAAAGTTAATATTTCATCTTTTTATCAAATACTTTAGAAAATAAGAACAATAACAAAAATTGTCTTATAATTTTATAAATTAAGTGCCAAACATTTTTTAAGGAGTAGAATAACAACAGACTCATTCTTATAAATCTCTTTTATAATGAATAATTTTTATAGTTTCATAGTAACAGGATAATGCATAAAAATAAAACAAAGAAAGAGATACATAAAAGAAGGGTGTGGGTTTTATTATGTAAAACATTTATACCATAAGGTAGAATAGGATGTAAGTAAATAGTAAAAAAATAATATACTTATATCATAAATGTCATTGAAGTAAAATTACAGGGTAACTGATAAACTAGCCTCAGTTTCTCCTCTTCTAGTATTAAACACTATATTTCTTTAAAGTTTATTTATATTGCAAATATCACACATGTAATTATTGTCGATATTACAAAATATTTCATGCTCTGAACTTCTAAAATGTAATTTTTCAATAATATCTTAATTCTAGGTGGAATTAGTTATGGAGGAACTGAAAGATAACTTCAACCACAAGAACTGAAAGATTGTGATTGTAAAAAGAAATAAGATTAGGATTAAATGGAAATTTTTTGAGTGAAATACTGTAGACATATTTTAGTAGAAAAATCATATAATAACAAGAAGGGATGATCTAAGATAACATTTACTTTTATTAGCATTTTTATTAAATTGATTAGTGTTTGCTGTTATTTATCTCAGGTTCCCAGTGTGAATGAGTATTTCTCTTGAAAAAAAGAAAAATTTCTGTTCACAACAGACCCATTTCCTAGAACAGGGGTCTGCAAACTATGGCTCACAGGCCAACACCAGCCCGCGAGTATCACCAATCCGGCACATGGACATGCCCAGAATCCAGCCTGCCATAGTTTGATTACATTGTAAAATTTACAATGTAAGTAAATCATACAAAATAATAATCAGATGTTTTTATTTAATGACCAATTAAGAAACATAATAACTGATTTACATTATGAAATGAAATATTTTGACTGTAATTAATGATATGAGATTTATCCTAAAAACTTACAATAAGTGACATACATAGGTAATTCACATAAAAAAATTAAACATTATACGATTAATGAGATTTATGTAGCTGTAACTTTCCACTGATAATTGTTTGCAGTTGTGGATCAAGTTTATTAGTCACTACTGATATCACTACTATACTTTAGCATGGTTGTAAGTAGTCGTAACAATACATAACACACAGTACGCGCTATCTCTGCCATAATGAAATGTCCTTGACACTTGCCTGTAAGTACCAACCAAAATTGTGAACGGAGCGAAGTCCACCCCCTGCACCATAGATATCTCACTCGCCGACTAGTCCTGAAATGAAAATTTACACATAATTCAAAACTACAGTATGTTAGTATAATGAGCTAGCTAGGTGTTTGCCCTTAGAGTACGAAGGTACTCTCCATAAGGAAAGGTCCTAGAGAAGAGTTGGAACTGAAAGTAAGAGAGAAAGTTGAGGCCTCTGGGACTATTAGAAAGGAGATGTTAAGGGAAGAGAAGGTGACCAGTAGGGTAAAGCCTTCTAAGATGTCTGCCATTAGTATTAGGGATATCTGTCAGGACACAGAAGCAAAAGAAATTATTGACTGTATTAGTGTTGCGTGCAAATCCAGCTGCATGCCTTTAATTGTATCGACCTGGAATGTGGTTTTGCCTGTGGATGAGGTGGCTGCAAGGAGGCTCTACACTCATAAAAGAGTTCAGGTCATGTAGGTCCATTGTAGGGTGGAGGAAGCCAGGAGCTTCAAATGTTGGGGCACCAATCAAGGGGCCGCAAGGTGCAGTGGTCCCAACAGGACGAGCCTTTGTATCAACTGCGGTGAGTAAGGGCACCAGACTAAGGACTGTCAAAGTACAAATAAATGCTTGGTGTGCGGGAATTTAGGTCATAGAGGGCTTGTAAGAAGATCGGCTGTGTGTCTAAGGGAGGGGTCTCCAAAGAATGAACATAACTCAGTACTTGTATTGAGGGGTTATGTTGTGTTTTTGTGTTGTAACTGTGTTATCTGTCGGCATGTTATTTCTTGATGCGTCGGGATGTTTTTCATGTTGTGATTTTCGTGTTTGTTTTTTTTTAGTTTTATAATCATTTTTATTTTGTGGGTTGTAGCCAATAGGGCTGCATTGTTATTGTAAGGCCTCTGTTGTAGTAGTAATTTAAAAAAAAAATTTGGTGTTGTAATGTTATATCATCATGTTGTGTCATGTCGGTGTTATATTTCTTCATTTTCCTGTTTTATGTGGTTTGATCTCTCATTAAAGTAAGAATGAACCAGTTTTCAAACCTGCGCACCCTGATGTTATGTCTAATGGTGATTCCGGGATGGGTAGGAGTACTCCTTATATATATGTATGCATGTCCATATGTATCTCGCATAATTCAAAAACGATTAGCCCTAGAATGTTGAAATTTTGGATTTAGGACTCTTCTATCATCTAGTTGTGCACATCCTCTTTTGATTGCAATTGACTGTCCAAAAAAGCCCAAAATCCAAAAAAAAATGATTTTGGACTTTTTCTTAACTGCAGTAATAAGCTCTCATTGCGAGCTTTTCAAGATGTATCATAAGTGATACTTATTTTCATTGGTTCCAGAGTTATAGCCAAATAAAATTTTAATTATTGAAATATTTGGATCTTTCAAAGGGAAGGCACATCGGTTCAATTTGTAACCAAATACAGGAGTACACTAAACGGAATAGTTTAATTATTATTAATTTTTGTTTTTATGACACACCAGAAATCTGAAACTTTGTTAATCAGCAACTCATGAAGATATGAATAATACTGATCCATTAATACAAGTAGTAAAGGGACTTTTACTCTATCCTAGTGTTTCATGTAAGATTGTTGAATTAATAATTGTATAAATGTTTGATGTTAATATAAACTAATATTTCAGCGATTGTGTAACTGTCCACTTCATTAAAGAATTGGAGGATTGTATCTCACTTTCAAATGAAATAATTAAAAAAATATGTGTATGTAATTTAATAGATGTACAAGGACGTCGTGTGGTGTCTACATCAGATTTTTTACTTCCTTGTACAGGAAGTATTGTAATCGCAAAAAATTTCAGTTTTCAAATTTCAATGGAAATATCCATTTTGACCATCCCTGAATCCATTTTGACTAGTTTCAGCGTGACGTCTGTACGTGCATATGTATCTTGCATAATTCGAAAACGAATAGCTATAGAATGTTGAAATTTTGGATTTAGGACTATTGTATCATCTAGTTGTGCACGTACTCTTTTGATTGCAATTGACTAGACCAAAAGTATCCAAAAAAGCCCATAATTCAAAAAATTTTGATTTTGGACTTTTTCTTAACTGCAGTAATAAGCTCTCATTGCGAGCTTTTCAAGATGTATCATAAGTGATACTTATTTTCATTGGTTCCAGAGTTATAGCCAAATAAAATTTTAATTAATGAAATATTTGGATCTTTCAAAGGGAAGGCACATCGGTTCGAATCGGACTTCAATCATTCATTACATTATTATTAGTAAATTGAATGATAAGCATATATTTAAATCATATATATGAACAATACAGTAAACTCCACCCATTCCTTTTAATTTGAATTCCTGTAGTCCTGTAGAATTTTTCTAGTCTTTATTTTCCAAAAAGTGAAACAGTTTTTTAAAAAAAGAAGTTATAAAACGTTACATCACATTTGACTAATATTGTAAAATATAAAATTCATATAGATCTATTCAAAATTCAATCAAAGGTTTACAGGTGTGGATTGATTTCCCAAACAGTGAAAATTTTTATCAAATGAGAATGACAGCAAAGATATGGAGTTGTTGTACAAGCTTTTAATGAAATCAGTATAAGTAGAAAACTAAATTTTAAAGAAATAAAAGAATGGTAATAAGAAAAGACAAATTCTTCACTATTGAATTCCATGCAGTGAAATTATTAATAAATGTACTATAAGATTGTGAACATGAAATGAGGGTTGCTGTTAAAGAAAGAGAAAACCAGTTTTGAAACACTATGATGAAATTTTAATCTTTGACATGTTTACTGAAAACATTCAAATTGGTGAACTACTAGATAGGGAAGAGTACTGAAACGAACATTTTTTTTTTATTTTCGCTTTAATATGAACTGCATTTAGAAAACGCTTGTTTTTGGAACAGTTTCTTCTTTTATGGCTGATCAATTCACCATTAAGTGTAAATATGGACATATATACATGTGTAAATATGGAATAAAGATTCAGTAGGTTGTGAAAAGTGCAAACCCTCAATGGGATTTGAACTCTGACTTCCAAATGAAAGGCACATGCTGCTATTCTAGTATAGAGGATGGTTCACTTCTCTAGTGAAGTATAGTGATGATGACATGTACATCCTATTAATCCAAATAAAATCTTATAATCAAGTAATTTTTGTTTCAGATTATTTAGGCTATATTTTTGTTTTTCTTATTTTTTTTAGGTTATACTGGCCAAGTGGGTTTGTTTAGCAAATCGAGATACAATAATAGTGCAAAATGTAGTTGTTGAAGAAAATACTAAAACAGTAAAACAGTTTGATAACATTCAAATAAATTTTATTGCATGGCCGCTGGATAATTCTGGTAAACAATTAAAGGTAAAATGTTTATATGTATTCTTATTAGATCTTTATGTACAGCATTTGAAGTACAAAAGACACTAGTCAAAGTTATTCACTATTCAGTCAGTCACTGGGGGAACAGAGTGAAGTTGTCCCTTGTAGGGCTGAGTATCTCCTACATTTTAGTGAGGTATGTATGGCAGTATGCAACAGTATGTTTGACTCGGTGAAGAAGGCAACCCGCTTCAATCCTCAATTTCTTAGTAAGCCTAGCAATGCTTGCTGTCTTGAGAAGGGCTATGACAATTTCAGAAGCGACTTGTATTTCATGTTTCTTACAACCTTTTTGTTTTGGTTAGTAATAATAAGTATTTTATACTCATCAATTCCTTTACAACTCAAAATGTATTATTTTTTATCTTAAGTTCAATGTAATTTTTTCAACTTATGGAAAGAAAAACTTATGATTTATTGCCATATTGATGTTTTGTTTGGCTGTTCTTGCATATAAGTATACATGAGATAATCTTGCAAGCTTCTTCTTTCATCTCTTTTAGAGAATTGATAACTTCAAGAGATGATGATTGTATTTAACATGAAAGATGGAACTTCTTTTTGAAGCCATATGTCTCATCAGTAAGAACCCATAAATATACATTTTTATAACTTGTTCCGATGCTTATTTTTTAGGTATTCTTTAGGTAATACGTTAGGTTATTCTACATTAGGTAGAATGAAATAAAGAACTACATTAGGTAATAAATGAAATACTAGATCGTGGATACCGGTGTTCTTTGGTGGTTGGGTTTCAATTAACCACACATCTCAGGAATGGTCGAACTGAGAATGTACAAGACTACACTTCATTCACACTCATACATATCATCCTCATTCATCCTCTGAAGAATTATCTAAACGGTAGTTACTGGAGGCTAAACAGGAAAGAAAGTAGGTAGAATGAAAATGGATGAAATAGAGGTTACCTACGCTAAAATCAGAAGTTATAAGAGCAGTATATGATGTTGAAACAGATAGGCTGGTAATAGGCAATTAAATGTTTTAATGAAGTAGTACTACAGAGATGGTGGAATTGTGTATTGTGATCTACAGCAGGGTTTGCCCAGAAAACTTTCTTAAAGCAATTGTGATTCTAGTTCCCAAAAGGTATGGTACAGTAAATTGTCAAGATCAGAGCTTAATTATTAGTTTAATTTCCTTTTCTTTTTTTGATTAGTTTAATTTTCTGCTTTCAGCAAGAGTGAAAGCTTCTTAAAGCTCTGAACTCAAGGAGTTCAGTTCCTTTTGAAAAAAAAAATGTACTATTTCATTTCCTTATGTTAAGAAATAAACAAAAAACTGGGGAAAATGTAGTATTTTCTGAAGTTTTTTTTAAATTGAATATGAAGTATTAAAAGCGATGTGAATTTTTTATGTTTTTAGAAGTGACAAAATCTACTGATAAGGAAATTTGTAGTGTAGTATTCTCATCCACAGCATTTATTTTTTTCTTATACTGTAATACATAATATATAAAAAGAATAATTAAACATACATTAATTAAGGTTATTACAGTTGAGAATATTATAGAAAAGCTCTGACATTTGGAAGCATACTTGCTAATTTGCTTACATCAGAACAGATGGCAGGTAGATGACAAATTGTTCAACAAAGCAAATAGTGACATTATTTTTATTTACAATTATAAGAGTTAAGTCATCTTTCATTATTAAACCATAATCTCATTTATCATTATAAATTGTCACACAAAGGAGTATATTTATTTATTGAATCCTTAAGTAATAAATTTCAATAACTTTCCATATAATTATTATAAATGTTAATTAGCATGATTAAAAATCCTAAATAACAAATTAAAATGTTTTATAAAAAATAAAAGTATCCACTTACCAACAGTTGTGAGTACAATATTAATTATCCAAGCGCTTTCAGATTAGCAGCAAGGGGGCGATCGACATAGAGTCCATAGTAGAGACCATGTTGGCAAGTGTGGAGAATTTTCACATGATAGCAATATTCGTGTCGGAGATACTAAAAGAAAAAGAAAGGGAAGCAAGGGGGTGACAGCCTTGGCCAGAGTTGTCTGCAAACATGTTGTCTGTAACATGGGAACATGTTACATGGGTGGGCAGCAGTGATGAAGGTCAGACTCTCGAGCCCCTAAGCTATTAAGACCAAGACCCGGCAATGGTCACCTCAGGGTTACCCCTGTTAGAGGCAGGCACAAAAGACCAAGACCCAGTTGCAGAGGTGGGGTGGCTGGGAATGGCATAGCCAGGCCTGGCTGCCCGCCCTCGTGTTAGAGGTGAAGGCACTTCCTGGAGCTGTGTGATGTTTTAACATGTCCAACTCTAGGAAGCAGGGGAAAAAAAGAAAAAAGCGCTTTCGGATTATTCCTCCATCATCAGGAATTATTGATAATTATAAATTTTATAGTTATGCGTATAAATTTTTTTAAAGTAAGAATTGAAACGAAGGTAAAAGTTAAAATTATTATGTTCATAACCGCCCAACCGTGCCAAATGTTAAGAAAATTAAAATGTTATGTGTATGATTTATATGAAATATGAGATTTTTCTTGCTAAAGATTGCGTGTGGTGATTAAATTCAGAGAGCAGAGACATACTTGCATAATAAGGCATTGCTGTTGTGTTGTTATGGAAAAATTTACCAATTAATCATTGCTAATTGGCTAGCAGTCTGCTGATTATTAATCCACGTGTTGCCAATTGTCAGAGTCATTCTAAGATATTGTCAACTGTAAAACACTAATGTGCTTAATGAATTGGAAAAACATTGAATAATTCAAAAGTAGTCTGTTAGTGAAGTGTATAAAATTCATGATTATTTTCCTATTATGGAAATTCAGTAATATGCAAGATATTAAAAAAAAAACTTATTAAACTTTATTTATTCCTAGTTCCATCATAATAAAAATAGAATGACATAATGTTTGCAATCGGCTCATCAGTTGCAAATGAGTAAGAGCATGCAGAATGCATCCAAGTTACTCATGTTCTGGGACTAGAGATAGTGCCATCTAGTTCATGTAAATAAAAGCTGTAACATAAGCAACTTGTAACAACATTAGCTGTAACAACATACATTCAATTTGTTTACATGAATATAGAACTAAGAAAAAATAAAGTATATAGTTGTACAACTGTGGGTAAGTGTAATACAGTATATATTATTAAGACTTACACACCATAGTTAATTACTTGCAAAATAATTTAACAATGATTCATAAGCAGAGGCTTCTTGTAGATTTACTTATAGCTAAATTTTTGTTTTTGTTAAATTTATTATTTACTTTTCATCATTCTACAATTAAACAAAGATATTTTACAACACATAGATTTAAGTAAATTTAAATTATAAATAGTAAATTTCTTAATATTAGGATTATCATTAGATTATTTAAAACATAATGTTAAAAATTATTTTTAAATTTACAGCCATTTATATTTTAATATTAAATTTTAAATGAGTTGAAAATGAAAAACATTATAGAAATCAGTAATGTATGGATATGTGCACCATATTCAGCACTGAGTTTGAGACTTTTGTACCTGGCTTTACTCTGTGGCTGTATTCTTATATACTCATTTGCAGAAAAACCTCAAAATATATTAAAAGTTTACTCCCTTTTAACACAAGGGTAACATGTTTGAATTATTTCACTAATTGCCTTCAGAACAGAAATAAAAATAAAACTTCTTTAACTCCCAAATACTTCAGCTAAAAGGGATGAAAGAGCCTCAGAGTGTATGAAGACTACTAAAAATTTCAAAAGACCATACTTAATTCGAAAAAATTTTATGATTCATTGCATAACACTGCTTGGTTGGTACTTCTTCTTTAGAGTAACTTACAGTACAGTACACTAACTTAGTACTAGAAGAAAGTGGGTGGGAGCTGAAGTAAGCACAGTTTGGAAGTTTAATGTATCTGAATAAATCATAATGAACATTTCATCACAAATGTATTATAGCAAGGAAGAGATCAAAATTCTCATTTAAATTTGATCCATTGTTATGTATAATTATTATACCTCAAAATATTTTATGAGTATAAAATATTACATTATTTTTAAATCATGTATAAAAAAATTATGGAGCTGTATACACTTATTGTATTTGGTAATTATAATCATAGTGGGTGATTATGCTTGTAACAGAACAGACTATTGTTTTTGTTATCCCTAAAAACATGTTTTTATCATTTTTTTATAAAAAGTATTATAGTTTGTCATAAAATAAACAACTTATTTTTATGTTGGTTTTGATCTTTGTTCCGTTAAGTACTTCATGAAGATCTTTGCTTCTTCAGAATGGATTTTAATTTTAAAAAAATAGGAGAGGAATATAAAATATTAAAACAATTTTTACTTATGTGACTTAAATACTAAACATGTGTCTGTAGTTTTAATGTTTTCAATCATTTTTTTTTATAAAATTCCATTTTGAAGAAACAAAGATCCCTGAGAAAGTACTTCATTCAGCTAATGAAAAAAAAACAAATGAGTGAAAACATTCTTAATGTATATTTTGTATTGTATTGAATTTTTTCATTTTATTTTTAGGATTCATTATCAAAAGGAAGTGAAACACTTATTTTGTCTTTAGAAAATGAATGGGAAAAACATGTGATAGGCATTACAGATAATTCCAGAAAATTACTGATACTACCAGCAGGACGTATGGTGAGTATAATATAATTTTAATATACATATATTATTAAATTTAAAAAAAAATTAATTAATTATTAGTTGGTTTAATTTATATATAAATTCAATTTATAATGTTAATTACACTTCATTTTACTAATGTATTTTTCTTTCATTTATTTTAATATAAAGGTTTAACAGAAATCATCAATCATCAATGGCTAATGTTCATAGTGTGATTTAAACAGCTAATGTCATTTAAAATAAATATTACAGAAAATCAATTTACCTCCAAAAAAATTTGTGTAGTTATTTATTGATCATAGTCATTCATTAAGTGTCTGATCATTTAAGGGTTTTTAAATTTTTTTTAGTATTATGAACTGATTTGTTGATCTGTTTTTTAGCGACAAAATCCCAAGTGTACATAGTTAGCCAACTAGAGGGAAACTGCTCAATGTTGTATAACTAGAATCAGAGAGAGCTAAATAATTAAATCTTGATTTTTTGTCAACCAAATATACTGTGATTCTAAATCCATCTATTTCTTCTTCGTATTGGTGTACAATCATCAGCATAAGTACTTGTGGCTTACTACCTGGCTGTAATTTTTAACGTTTTACAATCTCAAACCCATAAATGTTTGATTAATTGTAATAAGCCATTTTCACAGTATCTGAGATCTCATTAATCAAAGAATATAAAAGTATAAAAATCATTCTGAGGGTAAAGAACCTTTAATTGTGATAAATTTTAAGTAAATAATAATTTTAAAATGTTTGATAATTTTAACAAAACTTTCTTTACTTGTCTTTGTTGTCCCCCATTTACATTTAAACTTTACTGTATCACAATAATTTTCCTGTTACAAATTATAGAAATCAGCCACTAGTTTTGTCTACCTCTCAAATAACTTTATTGTCATCATCACTTACAAAATGATTGCTGCCTAAAATTTTTATTACTTAGGAAACAAATGAGAAATGTTATCTTGGCTTAAAATGTACATGTTTTATACTTTTCCAGTTCCAGAAAATGCTTACCATCATTTGTCATGCTCAAAGTTTGCTTCACTTTTTTTGGATTTGAAGACATTCTTAAATGATTATATTCCATTGATTGCCATTTAGTTTCAGTTGCTTTATGATTGATCTATGTTTCATCACCATTAATAATATAATTAAGCAATTCACATTATTCTCTCGCTTATATTCACTAAAAAAAGTCAAGCCCTCTCCCATTTACTTGCCTCTCTTCTTTAGATAGCAATTTAGAATGACATAAAATCCGTTAAAGTCTATCTGTTAAAAGCTGTTTGTGCGTAGCATATTTTATACTTAGATTATTTTTAAATTAGGATTTCTGCTTCACATTTTTTAAATCAGTTTATCTTCTTTTTATTATTTGTATGAATTTAACACTTACTACTCAATCTCTTCATAACATTGAACCTATGTAAGTATATGATTGTGCTTTTATTTTTCTGATATTTATTGCTATCTAGGGACCATGGGAAAAAATAAGTGGTGTAAGTTGTAAATTTGGTATTCTTTTGGATGTGACTGTTAAAATAGTGGAGTATAATCAGAATTTACCGAAACAACCATTAATGAATATTGATGATAAAATCGTTCTTCCAAAATTGCATTTTAATGATGATGACAGTGATGTTCAAATGTGAGTATTATGATTTTTTTTTTATTTATGAAAAAAGTAATTGTATTTATAATTTAATAAGCTCATTTCTGGTGATTTAAATACACCTTCAACTTAAAAATAAGCTACAACACAGCCAATAAAAATCAGACTTATTATTTCATTACTGCTAAAGAAATGGTTATACTGTTGCATTATACTATAACTAATGTGTTCATTAACCAAAATGTCTCAATATGAGTTTTATTTTCTATTATTAGCATGCTTTAACTTCTGTTATTAGCACGTTTATTTATAGTGATTGCTATTTCTTCACACAAGTAAATTAAATATTAAAAAATGTTAAACTTTAAAATGTATGAAGGAAATATTTTTCTACTTCCAGTCACTTAAACTGATTGGCTACTACTAGTATTGTATCTACATATTTTTATTAGCTCTATAGAACTAATAACTGTTTTATATTTTTAAATGTAATTTAAATTTAAAATGAATTATTAAATCAGATTTATCATTTCTCTGATCTAGTTATCATTGTAAAATTCAAGCTGTTCTTTATTATATTTTCTTTATTATCTTTTTATCTGTTATATTTGAGAGCATGGCATTTAATTTATAATATATATTTTTTAAACTTCTTTGGTCATACTTAAATAAAATTTTTTACAATTTTGTTTGCTTTAATTTCATTTTTCATGTACTTTACAGTCATACCTTGTTTAACGAAGAGGATACATTCCATGAAATTTCATTAAACAAAACTTCATTATCAGAGTTAAAAATATTATGGTCGCGATAGGGATAAGTTCCTTGATAAATAATATATTTATATTTATATATATGAAATCGTTAAGGAAAATAATTTTTATTCAAACAATTTTTAATACATTAAAAATATTTATTTTAATCGATAACAAAAATTAATTTTTGTATGAGTATTAATAAAAGATGTGCATCACAAAGTATATTCATATACATGTTAGAAAGAAATGTTACTTATTGTAAAACATCAGTTATTACAATTGTACAATCACAACTTTTGAAAATATGAAGTTGATTGTTTATGCTCCTTTTCTCTTTCATTTAATAATTGTTGGAACAAACTAATTGCATTTAATATTGATCTTTTTTACAATAACACTTCTTTCTAAGTCTGGGTCATTTTCACAAAAAAAATTAAATGTTATCTACATCATTCAAACTTTTTTTGAAATCTTTTGTTTTTAATTTTTTTTTCAGTAGGAACTTTGTCTACTAGACAAATTTATCATTTTTTTAATATTTTTTCTAAATTTTCAACTCTGGTAAATACATATAAAGTTTTAATATATTCAGTATTATGTTCATTAAGTTTATATTTTGAACTAATAAAATAATGTATTTGTATAAAAGTTCACTGTTCTACAGTGTTTAATCTTCATTTATCCTTTAGAAATGTTTCCATAAAATAAGATTTTAAGAAATAACCAAAAAAGATTATAAATTATTAACTTTGTTATCAGGGGTTACGTTAAACAACGTATAACTGTATTTTGTAATAGGTTAAGTATCTTTTTTTTTTAATAATTGTACTACTTTTATTGTAAGTTATACCTATATACTTTTTATTTAAGCCTTTTAATGTAATTGTAAATCTATTATACCATATTAGTTTAATTTTTTATGTAATTTATGCAAACATTTTTTTTTACTTCTATAATTTTTTTATAAAAATATATAAATTAAAATCCTTTAAATTCTAAATATACCTGTAAGACTTAGTTCAAATAACCTGTCTATATGACCCTATTTACTTTATTTATCTCTTCTGAATTTTGAAAACTTAGTAAATTAAAACATTATGGGGCACCTATGAAACATTTTAGTGTCTAGTATGTTATGAAACAAAAGGATGATAAATTATTACTGGTCATTTGATCTAATCATTTCTCCTAATACTTGTGCACTAGATACTATATAATTATATAAGAAATTAATATATTTATCCAAAAATTGATTATTCAAGTATTGTTAATTAAAAATTAAGAATGTTTACTTATTCTTTTGTTTATATTTATTTATAAAATGTTGTTTCTGTTGCTATTTTTAAAATTAGTGATTCATCAAAAAAACTCTTAGCATGGTTCGATACAGTTTTTAGATGCTGTAATCTCTTTCAATGAACCGGTCAAGTATGGTCAAAGTACCACGTGTTTTCAATTGAAAATAAATCGAGTAATGATGTCAGTTACTTGGTCAATTCCATTTTTTCTATAGGGATCCCACTTTAATACGATACATATTATTTTTATACTGCAACAAATTAATTCAGAAGATACAAAATATTATTAAAAATACTATTTAAAAATAAGTAAGTTGTGATTCATTTTGTTCATCACTTCTCTTTCATTGACCTTTAGTATATAAATGGTTTGCAAAAAACATTAACTCAACATTAATATGTTTGAACGTACAGTTGTATGTAGAAGAAATGTCTTATATTGAAATATGAAAGGAACTTCATGTAGTAGAAAAATGAGCAAATGAAAATTTAAGCTTCACAGAATGTGTTTTGATTTAATTTTTTGAATAAAGTTGAAGATGGAAAAAGGAACGATCACTAATTTTGAAAATAAATTTTGAGACAAATTTCTGTTTTGAAAAAGCATCCCTGCATGCGTGAAAAGTGTTCAATATAAATATTAAATAAATCATGATAGGATTATTTATTAATGATCAAAGGCAAACAGTGGACAAAAGTGCACAATTTTTTTATTGACCTTTGCTTTGATCTTAATTATCAAATTTTGTATAAATGCTGGCCCATTTACCCAGAGAATGGCAGAAATTTTTGATGAAGATATCAGCATTAAAATCTATTTGATGACATCACTGGGATTTTGTAATAATTATTTTTTTTGTATTTACCTCCATATTTTCTACCTCTTGTTAAAAATAAACATAATAGAGAAGTATTTTATTATGTGTTTTATCTGTCTATATGTAGAAGTTTGTAATAGTGATTTTCATTATGCATTATGTAACCAGAACCGCTATCTTGAAGTCCTTTCATTACTTTGAAATTTTCACTTATGTAAGATAACTTAATATTTTTATGTATGCTTAAATTGCATCAATAAATTTGTTTTTGGATAACATTGATTGCTATGGCTATTAGCTTGTACAGTAGGCTCTCAGTAATCTGACACATATCGAGCAGTCCTGGTGTTGGATTATCAGAATTTGTGTACTGGAATTATCCTAATTTTAATGGAATAACCAACAGCAAACATTATATGCATTTATTAATTTGAATAACTGATGTAATTTGATTAAGAAAATAACAATAATACAACTAACTACATACTTAACAGAAAATACCGGTCAGTAGTCTTTTGTTTTTGTTTTTTTTTTTTGCTTTAATGGGCAGTTTAAATTATTTTCTCGCAAAGTTGCAATGTTAAAATATTGGCAGCTGCACTTCATTTTCTTCAGCCCACTTGATATACACGTTAAACTCACTCACAGTACTTTGAGTAAAGTACTTTCATGAGCCTATGGTACTAATCGATGACAAAGGTGTCATGTTTTCACTGTCATCATCATCATCTTCGTCCTGATCCAGCACATCTTCAATAGCTCCCGGTCAGTCATCAACTGATAATTTTCATCTTCAATTACAGTCAGCCATTCGTTTATGTCCCCTTGTGTCATTCCTTCTGAGTCATCCTAACTACATTGTTGGGCTAGCGAGTCCCTAGTAATGTTTAATTCAGTATCAGACTGAAATCACTACTTTCGAATGTCATTGGTATTTGTTCATTTTCCACTAGTTTTCTGCATTTTTCATATTAATTAATAGAGGATGAGATGGCCACAAAGTTTTACAAGCGCACACTGTTGTTTTGGCAAGAATCTTTTCCATTCTTGTGCAAGATCGAACACGACGTCTATAAAATTTATTTTTTTTTTAGAAATTTTAAAATAGGTGAATTTTCTGATTTACTCATTACACTTTATAATAGATTCTTTTTGTAATTTGTTTTAACTATCTGGATTACATTTTGATCCATCGGATGAATGATAGTCGTAGTATTTGGCAGAACAAATAAGATACAGATAAACATCTTAAGTATTCTTCATGCAGGTGCCCAGAACATTTGTCTAAAATTAACAATGCTTTTTCTGGTAACTGTTTTTGTATAAGTAATTTTTTTACTGATGACACAAACTGCTCATTAAACCATTCAAAAAGTACTTCCCTTATCCATGATCGGCTTTGATTTTTGTATTGTACAGGAAGTCTTACATTTTCAAAAGCCCTAGGATTTTTGGACTTGCCTATGTAAGCGATTCAAGCTTATGGATACACTCGCATTTGAACAGGTCATAAACGTAATTCTGTTTTTCAATATTTTGCTACCTGGAGCACACTTTTCAGCACAACTCATGAACACTTTTTTTTTTGTAGCAACCCCGAAAATAAACCGCTCTCATCTGCATTATAAACGTGATCAGGACCAAGACCAAACTCTCGGATTGTCTTTATAAATTTTGCTTTATATGGCTCAATAGCAGTAAAATCACAAGAAAATTTCCCATTTGTGTTCGTTAGTAAATGGATTCCGTAGCACTTCTGTATCTCTGTTTTATCAGTTGTGACGGCGTGCATAAAAGTCTGAAGTAAAAAAAAAAAATTAGTGGCATTACATGAATTGCTTCAGCAGTTGAAAAGTATTGGAGATGTTGACTAAAGAATGTTGGATTCTTAAGAGCCGACTGTAATAAATACCAAAAGCAGGCATTACCCAAGTTCTAGGTAGATAGTAACCTGCCACCCACTGGCCTGGTCTAGTGGTTAACTCATCATCGAAAATCAGCTGATTTTAAAGTCGAGAGTTCTAAGGTTCAAATTCTAGTAAGCCAGTTACTTTTATACAAGTTTGATTACTAGGTCATGGATACCAGTCGAGACTTCATTCGTATACATACATATCATCCTCATTCATCCTCCGAATTAATACCGTACAGTGGTTCCGGAAGCTAAACAGAAAAAGAGTAGTAGGTAGTAATCCCCATCTTTACAAACTGATGGTTCCACAACACCTGAATTTATCAATAAGTAGCTTTTATAAATTAAAAGTTGTAAAGTAAAAATAAAATCCCAGAGGTTAAAAAAATCAATCAGTTCTTACAAATCACTGAAGTTAAACATTAAATAAAGTCCAGTTAATATCACTTAAAATCTAAAAAGGAATAAATAAAAAATAGTAATAATAATGATTTACTCTTTCTTCTTAATTTTTAGTCCCAAGAAAGCATTGAAAAGTAAAATTGATAAAACTTATGAATACATGTCTTCAGAGATTTCATCACCAAAAAAATCAGAATTGATATCGCGAATGGGCCGTTTAGGTAAAGCTTTACCTTTAAAAGGTGCTAAAATGCCTGCTGTCCCTGATTGTTATGATACTGAGGTATGTTATTACTTTTTATTATTGATATATTGAATTGTTAAAAATTTGTATGGATGTTTAATATTATTCACTGATTTAGTTTCTTTTAAAACATGTATAGCCATTAGATATATTCATATAAGTTGTATAATAAACATATCCAGTTACGTAAACATTTATCACAATTGCGTAACTAAATTATAATAGTACATTTTAGTGCATAAAAAATAAGTTATAGTTTATTTAAGAAGTATGTGGTGGTATGTTAGTAGGACCAACATTTCTTCCGCAAAAGGCCAAAGTTTTTTATTACTTCCAGTGGAATTAATTTGTTCCATGTTAGTTTTTCAATACATTTACTATCATTATAAGATATAAATTCTTACCATTGTGTAGTAAATAACCTGAAATCCATTCTGAAATAATAAGTAATTCAATCATCTTTATTAATGTTTGGAAATTTAGTTATTAGTTTCACTGTTACTAAATTACTAAATTCTTGTAATATAAACCACTTTCTTTTAATGAATTATCACACGTTTTTATAAATAAAAAATTTTTTAAATGTAATTTTAAACAATGCTAACAAAAGGTTACTGTGTAAATTGAATTAAAATTTAAATCAGTCAATAGTTATTGCAAAGCATTATCAGTAACATTTACAAAGCATTGTAACACTCACAAAAATGGTAATATTTTATTAAAAGTGTATTCAGTTGAAACTAAACAATAGCAAAGTATGTCATAACATTTATCAATGTGAACATTCATGTGTTCATGATGTAAAATTCTCTATTAGAACTTTTAGAAATGGAGACATTGTAGAAATAAGTAAGTGTAAATTTTTGACAATAGCATGTTGAAATGCCCCATATTTGTTAAAAATTGACAGCTCTCATTTTAAAGGTTAAGAAATAATACTGAAAAATAATAGGTTTTTAACCTGGACAATGCAGGTGATTGCAGGGAAATTCTAAATGATTTTTTTATTTGTCCAGTTTGAATTCTGTATGCATTTGATAAGAAATTATTTCTTGAATTAGTGGCATCTATTGACTTATCTATAAAAATACTCTGTGATTTTTTGTAATTTTAATGTATGTTTTATCAGTGTTTGGTATCAATCACACAGAGTTACTGCACTTAAATTATTATTTCTTTCAACATAATACTTATTATCACAATAGCTTGACATAACTATTTCTATGACATCCACCCGATAAGTAGAATTTTTATAGTTTCAATTCAGAGGAAAAGTTTGTCATTTCCATGACTATATGATGTATTGTAGTTAATTTATACATTTCTGATGCTTTTCAGATTCCAAGGTACAGTAATTTGAATGTATTTTATATAATTTTATATTTTTGTAGGAAGATACATCATCACCATATTCTGATGCAGTAAATCAAAAAATTTGTAAAACAAGAATGCAAAAAACAAAGCCAAAACCAGTGATACTTCCATCAGTTCAACAAGTGCACCAAATTGTACCAAGTTACCCTTCACATCATCCTTCACTTTTGGTATGAATGATGTTACTTTTAATAATGTAACTGTACACTGTAGATAACTTTAGATTCTTTCTTTTTATGGAATTTTTGTTTAAAACTACTTTGGATGTTTTTGTTTCTAATGATTATTTATAAGGGTTTTTCTTAAGAAAATGTATTATTCTTATTCTCATATCCTTAACAGATATTTGGAAAATCTTCTTAAATGTTGTTTACAAAATCTAATTTAATGCAGACTCAAGACCAGTATGAATTACTAAAACCCATAATTATAAAACATTTTTTAAAAAGTTTATTTTTGTTCTTTAATGAAATCTGGATGACTGATAACATAATGTATTGGCCCATTTGCAGATCAAATGTAAAATGATGGTTATTTTTACTGGGCATTTCACAAAAAAAAAGTGTGACAAGTTTTTAAATAAAAGTTTGCTTGAGAAAAAAAGTTTACATACCTGTAATGTTGCTACAGTAATTATTGATTTATTAACATAATATTAAAATGTTTGAGCACTCAAAACTAATTCACAATTAAATAAGAAATTTAAAATATCTTACTATAAGCAATAATAAAATTATGCTGCAACTGACTTGTGTCATTACTTTCCTTTGTTTTTTATTCTTCCTAAATAATAGCATTGTTAACCCTGTGCTAATATTAGAAGTGCAGCGGTTCTTGAATTAACATGTTATGAATTATTTTTACATGAATCTCTGGAATACTGTCATCACAAATTTTTTTGAAGTGGCTTGTTTACCACTAAACCTAACTCTTCAAGCTGCAAATTCACTTCACTAGGTATTATCATACAACACAGTTCACGCTATTTAAATGCTTTTTAACATACTCCATCAAGTAGTCATGAAATGCATCTAGTTCCAGCTTGATCTCTTTTACCTCATACCTCTGTAATAACTTTCCCAAATTACCCCAAACCTAAACTTTCTAGCATCTCTTTTTCTTTACTATGTTCTTAAAACATTTATGTGGAAAAGTTTTTCTTGCAGCATTGTTTTACTTTTGATTATTAGTTTAGAACCATATACTAAAGTCATGATTCTTGCCTTTTTGTTCTTAATTGTTTTTATTGGAACTGATTTTTCCTTTTTTTATTTACAGTTACATTTTAGACATGTCAAACTAAACAGGCATTTGATTCACATTCCCTACTAGACTTAAGGATAGTTTTGTTTACATCTTAAAATAAAAATGTCCCTTAAATTCTTATTAAAATCATTGCGTACTCTGAGCAAGACTTGTTCATCAACATGAAATTATGACCATTTTGTTGCATTAAGATGTTATACCTACTTAACTTAATTCAAGACTGGTCAAAAGGTAACTGAAGTTCATTTGTTACATCGTAAAATGTTAAGGTTGTCTCTGCACAAATTATTGGATATTTTGAAATTATTGGTATTCTGATTTCATGTGAAGTATATGATCAACAACATGATTTTCTAAATTTTCATAACTTCCCTTGTTGCAGTCTGTTGAGTGACTTCCAGGTTTAGTGTCTGAAGTTTGTTTTTCTAAATTTATCATCTTTGTAAATTAGTTTCTTTTATATCTTCTGTAGATTATGGTATAATATTTGTCTGTTATATTTTCTAGCAGCATCTTTCCATTGCATTTACAACAAGTTTAAAATTTTCATTATAAAACATAGAGCTCAGTTCACATATTAGCCTTTATTTTTATATCACTCTAACCAGAGATGCACTCAAATTTTTTCAGTACCAAAACATTTATTTTTGTATTACAGACCAAGAGACCATAACTTGCAGTTCTTGCAGACCACGAGAATATGGTCGACTGCCACGGCAGCTGGCTACAATGTTATGAAAAATTCATATTCATTTCCATGTTTACGGATGTTTGTATTCATATACATAATGCCAATATCTATGTGTATGTCTATATCACACACATTGATAAGAAGCAAAACTTATATTTTTCATGTCAAATGTTTTAACTTGTTTTCATGAATTAAATTTTTAGTCACTTATTTTGTTGCTGTTTGCCTACATTTGTTTAGGCATCAGTAGTTTCCTTTATCGCACACTATTTAAGGAAGTGATCATATCTTTCATTAAGAGATATAATAAAAATGATAGTGAATATGAGCATACAGTGATTTTCCAGTATGACAGTGCAATATCACATTTTTCTGTAGTAGCTAGAAATCATTTGAATGCTAATTTCTTAAACTGGGTTGGACATGGTAGACCAATCAACTGGCCACTATTAAACCCCTAGATTACTTCATTTGGGGCAATATGAAAAAAATAATATACCAGTTCTTCTTTAACACTAAAGAAGAGTTACTTATTAAAATACGAAATGCTATTTAATTTATACAAAATGATCCTAAGATAATACAAAAAGCCACCAGAAATATTTTATGCCAGACAGAGAGCTGTGTACATTGTGAAGGAGGGAATTTCAAACAGTTACTGTAACTGAGGTTTGTTATTCTGTTAACATTTATGATTTCACGTAATTTTTTTTTTTATGTTCTGCTATATTAAGAATATGTTTATTAGGTACTGAAAGAAAAAGAAAATTTTCTGTCTACTTTTCATCTGTTTTGCTTCAATAAAAAACCCATTTTTAAAAGTTTTTATTTACTTTTTATTGGTTCTTTTTACATTCTTGGTTCTCAGAATTAAATTCTTTACAAATTTTGTTACCAATTCTTCAACATTTATTAGTCATGTAATAAAGTTATTGCATTACAAACAAAAAAAAACTAATTTTTATGTTTTACATCAGCTATCTTAAAAATTACTGGAGTTACAGTTCTGGGACCTGTTTTATCCTATTTCCTAGCTCAAATTACATAAGAAACTGCTAACTTTACTGCTTAAATTCAATCCCAAAAATTACGGTAGGGCTTCTTTTTATTAAAAGAGCTGAAATCTGGGCAAAATCTTTCGCTTGCTGTAACTTGAAAACAAAGCGTTTCCAAACCTATGTACTTTCAGATACCAGATCTACATGTACTTTTTTCATTATTTTCACCACCAGAACATTCCTGAAAAGTGTTACTTTTTTGGTACCAACTTTTTAATCATATAAATGTTCCCAGTATTCACAACATACTAATAAATGATGAATCACATTTCCACTTTTATCAGTATGTGAATAAGCAGAACTTCCAATATTTAGTAACAAACAACCCCATTGAAATCTATCAAGAATCATTACACAGTACTAAAGTCACCATTAGTTGTGTAATAGCATCTTCTGAAAAATCGGTCAATACTGCTTTGACTGACTTTGCTTCACATCAGTGAAATTTCCAAATACTGATGAATTTTTGTCTTCCTAAATAGTAGAGAAACTTGAAATCAATTTAGTTATGGGGTCAACAGGATAGGGACCAGTCTAGAAAGTATTTCTATATTTATGTTTATAGGAACGTATTTTTTACTTTTTTCTGTATAGAACCCTCTCTCAAACTTTTTATGTGTATTTCAGAGACACCTGAGTAATAATATAACTTTAATCTCTAAATAGTTTTACACATGAATCATTTTTGGACTGTTATATCTTAGAGAGAGCTATTTTTATGCAAAATTTACGTGGCAAAATTAATTACATAAATTGAGTATTGACTTTGATCTTTTATTTTAACTCATTTAATGGTTATTTTTTTTTCAGCCAACCATCCCAGTCACTGCATATCCATCAACATTAACTGCATACACTCCTGTGGCCTTATCACCAGTTGTTGACACACAGCTAGTTGTATTATTTTCAGAAATTCGTACTCATAACTCTGAATTGAGAATGGCTCTTAACAGTGTTGCTGATAAAATTGATAAAGTTGTTGATAAGGTGATGTAAAATATGTTTAATTTTATGCTTCTGCAATATTAACTGCTGAATTTCTTTATTCAAGGATGTCTTAGTTGGTAGATTAAAATGTTAATTTTTCAATATTTAATTGTATTCTGCATACCAGAATATCACTTTAAATTTGTTATTAATATCAGCTACATGGTCATTTTGACATACACATAGACCAGTTGTGCATGGTATGCACAATTTTTGCAACCTACCTCTGCAACTATTTTTCATATTTATTTCTGGAAAAATTGAATAATATATCTTCAATAAATCTAATCGCTTATTAAACAAAATAAGATTTTAATATTAACCAGGTGGATTATTCAAAACATACTCCTTTGATTATTGTGCTTTGTTTAAGTTGACCAAATAGAAATTGTATTTCTATTGTTTTGTTATATTTTTTATCCTGCAGTAATGTTTATACAAGTTTTGTTCTATAGAGGAAGAGATCTTTTCTTTTCAAGTTTGTCGTGTCTTGGAAAAATTATTTTATTAATTTATTTTTCTCTAATATATAGTATCCAAATAGCATCCACTTTTTTATTACAGAAGTAAATTTACATTTTTTTCAAGTTGTGAGGTAGAAAACCCAAGAAAGACAAGCATCAATATCCAAAAAGGTGAGACAAGAACACTGACTATAACTCTTCAAGTCATTATATGAACCAAGGCCCATCTCTTCTTTAACATTATTGATGATGGTTGCTCTCGGTCTACCTCTAGGTGTTTTACCCAAAACCTTGCCTTCAAATATATTCATCAAGAACTGGTCATGTCATATTACATTCCTATCAATTGTGCTCTTCTTCTTCTTCATATAACACTTAGCAAGGACCTCCTCTCACTCACTTCTGCCAATGGTTTTTAACTTATGAGAAGGAAACAGTATGATATTTCAGTAACAGATTAGAAAGTGAAGAATATAACACAATGTTAAGATTTGCTGAATTTCTTTTAGCTGAAACTAAATAACAGAAAATAGGATAGTAGTTGAATACACTGAGTGAAGAAAAATTTTATTTGAAAATTAATTAGCAAAGTTAATAAGGTGGATAATAAGGAAGAAATTTGTTTTTATTAATTATCACAATAGGTGAATATCATTTACGGAATTCAAATTTGTTTTTAAACTGTTAAACTCACAAAGTATAGGTGGTATATTGACATGTAAAAAAGGTTATCTTAAAGGAGAACTCTACTCAGGAAACAATTTTGTAATATCTAACATTGATTCAAAAAATGTAATAAATACTTTAAATCCACTTTTCAACTACTGATTTTATATCTAATTACTTGTTTTGAAAACAAGTTTTACCAACAGGTGTAATTATATTAATTCATTATTATAGATTGTTATGGTGAAGATAGAATTACTGCGCAGCGCAGGTGAGGAAGCGATTGATAGATTATACAAACTGGTGTGTAATATTTATGAAAAAGGGGAATTTCCGTCAGACTTCAAAAAAAGTGTTATAGTAATGATATCAAAGAAAGCAGGGGCAGATAGATGTGAAGAATACAGAACAATTAGTTTAACTAGTCGTGCATCAAAAATCTTAACTAGAATTCTATACAGAAGAATTGAGAGGAGAGTGGAGGAAGTGTTAGGAGAAGACCAATTTGGTTTCAGGAAAAGTATAGGGACAAGGGAAGCAATTTTAGGCCTCAGATTAATAGTAGAAGGACGATTAAAGAAAAACAAACCAACATACTTGGCGTTTATAAACCTAGAAAAGGCATTCGATAATGTAGACTGGAATAAAATGTTCAGCATTTTAAAAAAATTAGGGTTCAAATACAGAGATAGAAGAACAATTGCTAACATGTACAGGAACCAAACAGCAACAGTAACAACTGAAGAACATAAGAAAGAAGCCATAATAAGAAAGGGAGTCCGACAAGGATGTTCCCTATCTCCGTTACTTTTTAATCTTTACATGGAACTAGCAGTTAATGATGTTAAAGAACAATTTAGATTCAGAGTAACAGTACAAGGTGAAAAGATAAAGATGCTACGATTTGCTGATGATATAGTAATTCTAGCCGAGAGTAAAAAGGATTTAGAAGAAACAATGAACGGCATAGATGAAGTCCTACGCAAGAACTATCGCATGAAAATAAACAAGAACAAAACAAAAGTAATGAAATGTGGTAGAAATAACAAAGATGGACCACTGAGTGTGAAAATAGGAGGAGAAAAGATTATGGAGGTAGAAGAATTTTGTTATTTGGGAAGTAGAATTACTAAAGATGGACGAAGCAGGAGCGATATAAAATGCCGAATAGCACAAGCTAAACGAGCCTTCAGTAAAAAAATGTAATTTGTTTACATCAAAAATTAATTTAAATGTCAGGAAAAGATTTTTGAGAGTGTATGTTTGGAGCGTCGCTTTATATGGAAGTGAAACTTGGACAATCGGAGTATCTGAGAAGAAAAGATTAGAAGCTTTTGAAATGCGGTGCTATAGGAGAATGTTAAAAATCAGATGGGTGGATAAAGTGACAAATGAAGAGGTATTGCGGCAAATAGATGAGGAAAGAAGCATTTGGAAAAATATAGTTAAAAGAAGAGACAGACTTATAGGCCACATACTAAGGCATCCTGGAACAGTCGCTTTAATATTGGAAGGACAGGTAGAGGGAAAAAATTGTGTAGGCAGACCACATTTGGAATATGTGAAACAAATTGTCAGGGATGTGGGATGTAGAGGGTATACTGAAATGAAATGACTGGCACTAGATAGGGAATCTTGGAGAGCTGCATCAAACCAGTCAAATGACTGAAGACAAAAAAAAAATGGTGAAGATTTAATTTAAAAAAAATACATTTAAAACACATGATGTTCACATATATGGCGAAAGACTTGTTATGGGCACACTCTTTGATGCCAATTTATACTAACTAAATTAAACGCTTGTTTGATTTTTTTGTTGTCTATTTCCAGTAGTGGTATTATACTAACTTTTGAACCACTTTTTTAATTTTATATAATTTTAATTTATTGCATTGGGTTGACTGCAAAAATATGGAAATATAAAGATTTTGGAAAGCTGACAAAATTTTTAATTATCAAAATTATTAAATAGTTTAGCTTGTAGTCATGTTCTTATTTTTATTCAAATGTTCAAATCTTCCATAAATGTCCTTCAAGTTTGACTGACAAAGAATTTGTTATAATCACTAATGTAATTTTTTTAATTTCCAGAATGATTTTCCCTAGCTTTTAATATTTTTTTCTATACATTATTGTTATTTTTGAGATATATATGTAGAATTATGGATGATACCTTTTTGAATTCATTTTAGATAATATTAGGAAATATGTTGTGGTGTAAGAAGGTGAGAAAAAATTGCATCTATATATAATTTTGTAATTTAAATTTTTCTTTTCATTCCAAATTGTACATACTAAAAACAAATCAGATATAAGAATTATAAAACATTAATTTTTAATATTCTATTCGTACTTTTTCAATCTTCTGTGGCTATAAAACATGGATTG
This sequence comes from Lycorma delicatula, assembly GCF_047948215.1. Classification (NCBI taxonomy): domain Eukaryota; kingdom Metazoa; phylum Arthropoda; class Insecta; order Hemiptera; family Fulgoridae; genus Lycorma; species Lycorma delicatula. Next base: position 9,387,979 of record NC_134462.1, read on the forward strand.
TAGAAAAGTTAGAGGCAAAGAATAGATGATTTTGAATTTTTTTATGGAAGAATGTTGAAAATTATGTTGGATGACAAAGTTTACATACGTAGACAATCAGAGAGAGAAAAGAAGCACTTTTTTATAATTTAAGCTTACTTAATTTACTTTCTGTAGTAGATTCTTACTGAAAGAAGAATGTGTAATTAGATTATGCATTAAGAAAACCCAGATTTACTTAATTTAGTGTGGAGGAAGTGTAGAAAAAACTATAGCGAAAAACAAAGGCTGACGTATATATAAAGCAAATAATTGAAGCTGTAGAATGTAACAAATATGGTGAAAATAAGAAATATCCCCATAATCAAAGGAATTGAAGAAATGCATGAAACCAGTCAAGCAACTGAAGACAAAAAAAAGCCTGTAACTAGATTTTAACCAACATCCTCAACTTGTGTAATAACAGTTGAGAAGTGATAATGCCATTACTTACCAAATGATGGATTTTATAGATTAATTTCACAGTTCTAGTGTTTCTATAAAAAAAAGCTCAGTCCTATAATCCCATCTTTCCCGTAAAAAAGGATGGTGCGTGAGTTTGTTTGTTTTTTGTTGTATATGGTCACATTTTTATTTTAGCTGCTATTGGCACAGAGTGAACCAATGGTGGTGTGCCGGGTGGCTGCACTTGTCGACTCTCTCCCACTAGCAGTTCATTGTCAATTAATTTACAGATTATTTCACTTATGCTTAGAAATTTAATTTCTAAGCATAAATTATTTTTATTTATTATTATTTATTAATAAAAGAAAGGGATTATTAGTTAATATGTAGCAGCAAAAAAAAAGGATTCTTTATTTAGCAGGTGAAAGTCGTTGGTGCGCATCACGTGGTCCACTCTATGCCAGTAGCAGCAGCTGGACTAGCAACTAACACCTCACATGAAGATACACAAGACTAAACAAAGAAGATGGCATCCCCAAGCCAATTCCCTGTTATCAATATGGCTAGCATTAAACATTATATTTCTATTAAATTCTGTACCTACTTAAGCTTATTTTAAATATAAAAACACCAAAATATTCAAAAAAATATATGTACATGCTAATTTTTTTTTAAAAATATTTAATATTCTCACAAACATGAGGATATGAAAGAATCAAGGGTCCAGGGAGCAGAGCCCCCTGGCTAGATGGTCAGGCGAGCGAAGCAAGCTCTAACCAGTTATTTATCATAAAGGAGATTTTTTTATTTCTTGTACTTGATATTGCATTATTTATTGAATTATGTACTTACTGAATTATTCCAAATTTTTTTAATTTAATTATTTAACATGTATGGAACATCATCATTCACTAAAGGCTACGCCTTGTCGATTTAGCCACATCACTCTCATCTCCGCTTCTCTCTTCAAGTCAATCAACCAAGGCCCATCTCTTCTTTAACATTATTGATGATGGTTGCTCTCGGTCTACCTCTAGGTGTTTTACCCAAAACCTTGCCTTCAAATATATTCGTCAAGAACTGGTCATGTCATATTACATTCCTATCAATTGTGCTCTTCTTCTTCTTCATGTAATATTTAGCAAGGACCTTCTCTCACTCACTTCTGCTAACACTTGATCATTTCTTTTCCTGTCCACCCAGCTTGTTCTTGTTATTCTCCTCCAAATTTACATTTCCATTGCTTCCAGTCTTCTTCTTTCTGCTTTCCCAAGCATCCATGTTTCACACCCTAAGTTAGAACACTCCAGACATAAATTTTAGCAGACTGTTTCCTTTTTGCATACTCATATGATTATCAGTCAGTATATTCTTTTTGTCCTGGAAAGCTCATTTTGCCAGCGCTATTCTTTTTACTTATGTGGCACATTTATTATCGCTAGTGATGATGCTTCCCAAATAATAAAAACTGTTAACCTTCTCTACAACAGTATCGTCTAATTTAATATCAACCTTTGTACCTTCCTTTGTTTTTCCTACAATCATAATCTTTGTCTTCTCCTTATTAATTTTCAGTTTAAGTTTTGGAACTGAAATATAAAAATGAGTATAAACTAAGCTCTCATATATGTGGCATTTATAATTGTTGCCCAAATATTGGTTAGAAATAAAATAACTTTGCAGTCAATGTTTTCTAATGTAATTCTTAATACTTTTAACTGAAATAATACAGAGAAATCAGTTATTGTAATAATATCTTATTTGGTAGTTTATTATTATTGTTTATACAGGTGAATCAAAGAAACGGGAAATTTTGAAAGTTGTGTTGGTAGCCGTGGGCGATTGGTACCACTTGATAAGTGGTGCCAGCCTCTCTAACCTAACCTGCCATTTAGTTGTCATGGATCCTTGGAGTGGTGCGCAACGTGCATTTGCTATCAAAGCGTTTTACAAAAACAATGACAGTGTGGAGGGAGCGCGTAGAGAATTTCACCATAATTTTAATCTGGGACGGCACGACCGTGTTCCATCCATCAGCACATGCAATTAAAACATGGATATCTAATTTTGGGGAAACTGGTTCGGCAATGAAAAACAAACCTCCAGGCCGTGAGTGAACCGTCCGTACATCACAGAATGTTCAAGCTTTACAAGATGCTGTCACACGAAGTCCACATCGGTCAATCCGTCGTCTCAGCATCTTTACAATTGCATAGTTCATGTGTTCGAAGAATGTTAGTGAAGTACTTGCAATTCCATCCATACAAGTTGGAGATCGTCCAGGAACTAAAACCGAACGATGCAGTTGTGTGAGCACAATTCTGTAATGTAATGCTTCAGAAGATAAATGATAACAAAGAGTTTGTTCACGAACTGTGGATGTCAGACGAAGCGCATTTCCACCTCAGAGGATTTGTTAACAAGTAAAATTTCAAATACTGGGCACAAGAAAATCCTACGCAGCTACACCAGCGTCCATTGCACAGCCAGAAAGTGACCATGTGGTGTGCTATGTCATCTTACGGTGTTATAGGCCCTTATTTTTTTGAGGATGAACGGTCTTGCGATTACAGTGACGTCGGCTCGTTTCATAGCCATGCTTGAAACCTTTGTTGTGGAACGACAAAAGAGATTTCCACCAATTCCTGGTTTCAACAAGACGAAGCAATGTCACATACTGCATGAATATCGATGGCAGCTGTACGTCGATTGTTTGGATAACGTGTCATTTCACGAAATGGTGACATTAGATGGCCTCCCAGATCACCTGATCTCTCAGCTTGCGATTACTTTTTGTGGGGGTCACCTTAAAAGCAAAGTGTTCCACAGTAGACCTGCTACAACGGAAGAACTGAAGGCAAAGATCCGAGAAGCAGTTGCGGAAATTCCAGTTGAGATGTTATGTCAAACCATGAACAATTTAACGAAGAGACTTCATGAGTGTTTACATAGAAAAGAAGGTCACCTGCAAGATGTCATCTTTAAAAACTAAACTAAAATGTATGTGTCCTAAAATGGCAACATTTGTACAATTACATGAAATAAAATTAATTTTCTAAAAAAAATTTTTCATTAACGTTATTTAATTTCCCGTTTCTTTGAATCACCTGTATATGACAACTATTTGATAGTCCTCATATATTGTGTAATTACACAATACACTTCGTCTTTTCTGTGAAGTTATAACATATTTTTGTAAAGTGTAATAGTTTAATTTTTGTATATAAATTGACATGAGTTATTAGTCATTTCAAAAAAACAGCTTTCTTGAGAATAACTGACATCCCATGCCAGATTTATTAAGAAAGTGAAAAGTAAAGTAGTCTCTTGTTATCTTTATTAATTAACTTATTTTATTGAGAAAATGAGAAGTTCTAAATGTTTTCTCTACTTTATCCAAGGGGTTTTCCTATTTAAAATAACCTGTAAAATAAAATTTGATTTTTTCATCAATTTACTTCTCTCAAACAGAATTTTGTGTATTGCGTCAATAAAGAATAGTGAGAATTACTTTACAAAACATTGATTGTAAATTTATTTTACTATTGACTGCATGACATTTCACTTTATTTATTTGCTATACTGTAATTATTAAGCCTTACTATCAGAATATTATTTAATCTTTTTATTCTAGATGAACAATGTATCTTTGATGTTTTATATGTTTCTATACAACTACCACAATGATTTTTTTTTTATGCAGATTCAAATAGGATCTATGGATAAGATATTACAATTTGTAGAAAATATGGACAGAGAAGTTACAAATCGGTGTACTTTTTTAGGAGAAAGTAATGCTCAAAGAAATAAACATCTTCTTAAGTATGTAAGCTAAGTAAAGTTATTGTTGATCAGCTGCACATTCAATTCCTGATATCTATGTTGATGGATGCCGTGATTGTTGTAGATAACTAAAATTGTAGATGGTATGGAGATACTGATGAAAAATAAAAACACAATTTACAAATATAAATTGTCTCCATAACCACAAACAGTTTTTTTTAATGAAAAATTAAAGCAAACTAAGAATTAAAATTGTATAAAAAACAAAATTATACCAGATTCAGATCATCAGTGTTCAGTTAGAATGGATAAACTGATTAAATAAGTATAGTAAAAATCAGTATGCATAACACCAAACATGACTTCTGTTCATCTATACTTTCCTGGCAACACTAGAATCATTTTGAAAGTTCACTACCTGGCACGGAAATTGCACAAGCATGATCAAATGACTATAACATTTGTCAACTATGATTCTTTATATGACTGTTGCTCTGAAGTTTCAGAAGCTTACATTTAGTTTCTTATTTCAGAACTATGCATTAATTGCTTGTTTGTGTCGATCAAGTAAAGCAAATGAGTTTAGACATTTTCTGAAAAATGAAAAAAATTTATGTTCCAGCTGATATAATGTACTTTGTTTTAAAAGGTTCTATCCCCAACAGACATGCAAAAAGAGTTAGGTTTCACTAAGGATCTTCCCCTTCGTTTTCACCACTGAAAAAATGGGTTGCATTAAAACATTTTGAATGCAACATCCATTCAAAATGATGAATGCCTGGGGCCCCAAGAAATGTCTATAACCAATGAAATCATCTCACAAATCTACATTGCTGCACAAACAATGGGTGTAAGCAGGTGAAATTGTAACAAAGAAAGCAAAAATGGTTTATCTATAGGAAAAATGATGGCTATTTTTTTTTTTTTTGAGATTCTTGTGGTATGGTGCCCATAGATTAACTGGTAAAAGGTAGGACCATCAACAGTATGTATTATGCTTCATTACTGGACAATTGAAAGGTTCTACTCAACAGATGTTGGCTAAACAACCATGTCAGGCCAAACAAAATTGCCTTTTCACCATGATAATGCACTTGCACACTACTGTTCTTTCATTTAAAACTTATCAATGCCATCAGCACGAACATTGCAGCTATAATTTAAAACATGTTTTTAATTTTTCATGGTAGTGCAATTCTTGTGCAAATAAAGATACTTAGTCTGTTTCTTCTTTGTAATAGAATATTTTTACTTTTATTAATAATACCATCCCCCTGGATAATCAGGAATTGACTGTGGAAACATTAGGGAGTTCCAGCTAACAAAACATTTAGCCCTGCTTTCTGCTCCCTTTGTGAAATTAAACCATAATAAAATTCTTGGGATACAAATCAAATGGTAAATTTGGTTCTTCTTATGGTTTTTGATCAAAGAAGTTGAATAAAAGTGGTCTGAGACCTCTATCTCACTTAGGTTTTAAGAAAAACAGGGTAACACAAAACTTTTTGTCAGAAAATATACTTTTTTATATTTGGAATAAAATAACTTTATTAATTTACCAATAAACAAATAAAAATTAAGTTACCTTTATAGAGAATTTAATTCTGAGAATTGATCTAAACAATGTCTATTAAAATTAAGCATAAATTTGAGAAGTTCAATTTGAAACAAGACACACAAACTGGATCAGAGAAGTGATTTTTAAACAGAACAGTTTATATACAAATGCTAAAAATTATAAGAATAAATTTGAAAGATATCCTTCTAAAACATACTAAAAATTTTTATTTTTCTTAAGTTACCAACAACAGCTAATCAACAATTTAGTTTAGCATCTAGCATTTGAATATTCATTTGAATGGTGTTTGTGCTGCTGTTCGGTCAGTCATTCACAATGGATGATACCACAAATCTGTTTTTATTTGCAGAGTTAACAAACATGTTAATTTACGGTAAAGTAAATAAAGATGGATTGGCTTCTGTGTGTGAAAACTGGGAAATTATCCACATTGAAGAAACTCTGATCGTAAAACATTTGAGGCTTTGGAGAGGCTGGTTTGAGAAACAGGTATGCTTAAATCACAATGATTCAATGCTGGTCATTAACATTTTATGAGAAATGCGAACGCTGAAAAAGTAATATTGATGCAGTACAATTATCTCCCACCTCAAGCAACAGAAGGTTGTCACATCGCTTTAATGTTTCACAATCAGATTACTGATGAATCCTGTTTTACAAGAAATGGCATTGTAAATTATCGAAACATGCACATGGACATAAGAAAATCCCATGAGACTGCTACAAGTCATTTCCAAAGCACTTTTTCATTTAATGTGTGATATGTGTTCTTGGTGATAATTTCATAGGCTCTTTTTTCTTACCAACAAAGCTGAATGGAGAGTGTTACTTGCATTTTTTGCAAACAAATTTGATGGAACTCTTAAAAGATATTCCACTTGCAGAGTGCAGATATGGTGTTTTTAATGATGGCACACCTACAATACTGTCATGATGTGATGTATCATATAAATAACACATTTAGTAAGCAATGGATTGGTCAAGATAGGCACCTTGACCTGCCGATCACACTCCTTTTTCTGACTTTTTCGTTTGAGATTGGATGAAGTCTAGTCTATTTCATTCATACTGGCACACAAGAAGAATTAAGACATCGTATATAACATTATATAATAGAAGCTGGAGCGACTGTTAGAAATAATAATGATGCTACTAGACATGCCCAGCTAGCATGAATTTTCCAAGTTGTACTGTGCTTTGAACAGAATGGTAGCCACACTGAGCACCTGTTTTGAAGAAATGTTTGCAGATTTATCAAGTAACCATTTTGATGTTTAATAACTTTAGAAACAAAAGATAAATATTAAAAACCATGACTGCCAAAAAAAAACATTGCCCTTTAATATAAGATAATTAATGAGCATACAGATGACAATTTTGTATAGTATAATTTTTTTTTAATTTATATATATATATATATATATAGTGTTCTACAGAGAAATTTTCAGGACATGTTCTACTGTGAAAAATAATTAAAAAAGTTTCTTATAAATACATGTAAATACAGAACTCGAAGTGCTTTATTTTCAAGTTACGACTTGTGAAAAATTTCACCCAGATTCAGCTCTTTTAATAAAAAGAAGCCCTATTGTAATTTTTGGGACCCAAATTAAGGAGTAACGTTAGTGGCTTTTATGTAATTTGAGTTGGCAAATAGGATAAAACAGGTCCCAGAACTGTAACTTCAGTAGTTTTTAAAATATGCAATGTAAAACACAAAATTCAGTGTCGAAAATTAAATTTGTTTTGTAGATTTGTAGCACAATAGCTTTGTTAAATGACAAATAAATTCAGAAGATTTAGTAACAAAACTTGTAGATAATTTAATTCTGAGAAAATTAATATAAATGCTGCTTATAAAAAGTAAATAAAAACTTTTAAATATTGGTTTTATATTGATTCAAAACAGATGAGAAATATACAGATCATATTCTTTCTGTACCTACTAAACATTATTCTTATTGTAGCAGAACAAAAAACTAAAATATATGAAATCATAAATAGTAACAGAATAACAAATGTCAGTTACAGTAATTATTTGAAATTCCCGCCTTCACAATGTACACAACACTGTGCCCAAAGTAAAATATTTCTGGTGGCTTTTCATATCATCTCATGTTCGTTTTATATAAATTCAGTAGCATTTCATATTGTAATAAGTAACTCTTCTTTAGTATTAACTTTTTGTTGGTATGCTATCGTTTTCATATGGCTCCAAATGAAGTAATCCAAACTAGGTGATTGGGGTGACCAATTGATTGATCTACGACATCTAGTCCGGTTTAAGAAATTAGCATTCAAGTGATTTATAGCTACTAAAGAAAAATGCGGCATTGCACCATCGTGCTGAAAAATCATTTGTAATCTAGTTTGTAAAAGTACATCCTCCAAAAAAGCCAGCAAATTATTTTTCAAGAAATGAAATTGAACACAAGCATCTCATGTAAGGTAAAACTGATGGTCCCAGAATTTTATTATAAGTAATGCCACACCAGATATTAGTGTGAAATCTATGTTGGAAAATAGTTTCCACTGTACCGTGTGGATTGTCTTTGCTCTACAAATGATTATTTTTAGAATTGAAGACAGTGGCAACTCATAGTTAAAATTAGTGGGAGTGCTGCTCCAGAAAATTTTTTTCTGGGCCTTTTCAAGGCCCATGGTTAAAGTTTTCTGTAAAATAAAAGAACCGAAAAAAAAATGAATCAAATAGAGTAGCTGGAAACAGGATAATAATCTAATTCTACACTTTATCATATTCAAGAATATGGTTTTTTAGCACATTGTACTTAAAAACCATATTCAGTTTAACCAAATAAATAATAAAATGGCAATACAAATAATATTTTTTAGTATTATTAAATAATAACTTAATAAAATGTCTGCTTAAAAACACTGTAGTCCAATGGTACTTAATTTAAATTTCTATGTACACAGAAACAAATACGTAATTACTTTTTACGAATTACCTTCTCTTTCACCCTTCCAGCATGTTTTTGGACAGATTTGGCAATCAAAGAGCCCTTGCTTTTCGCCATCTTCTGATCACTACTGAAAAATTAACTAAACCACTTTCATATTCCTTCCACCGACTAAACTAGAAAAGGGATTCGACACCGAATTTTGTGTTTTACACTGCATATCTTAAAAACTACTGAAGTTGCAGTTCTGAGACCTGTTTTATCCTATTTCCCAATTCAAATTACTTATGAAACCACTAACTTTACTACTTAATTTGAGCCCCAAAAATTACAGTAGAGCTTCTTTTATTTGAAGAGCTGAAATTGAGGCAAAATCTTTTGCTAGCCCTAACTCAAAACATTTCCAGATCTATGTTTATACAAACGTTTTTCATTATTTTCACCAGTAGAACATGTCCTGAAAGTTTCTCCGTTTTTTCATGGCACATTCTGCATATATATATACTTATATAGCTTATGAAACTCCTTGTAATGTATGGATTCTAATGCAGGGTTATTCATCAAAATAGGTTCAGCCATTGAGCTGCTAACGTGGAATAAACATACACATAACCTAAATACATTACACTTCTTTTTGGACAGTCATGTAACAACAACTTCATACATATGAGATTCAAGGTTTTCCAAATCTTTGAGAATGAAGCGTTGAAATGTGAGTTATTCAAAAATGATTCATTCATCTGTTAGATTTTTAAAAAATTTATTTAAACATATATATTTATGTAGCCTGTGATACTCCCAGTAACATAAGGATTCCAACACAGGGTCATATATCTGAATTGGTTCAACCATTGAGCCTGTTACATACACCCTAAATACATTACACTTCCTCTTGGGCAGTCTTTTAAAAAACTAAAAGTATGTAATGTCTATTTTTTAAATCTGTTTTCTATTATGTTTTTTTTTTTTTATATTGATAAGTTTTCTACTTATTTTCATTTACATTATGTTATTCAAACATTGTTGAAAGTTGTTCTGTTTAAAATCATATCACTTTTTCAAACTAGTTTGTGTGTTATGTTTGTAATTAAAGGTGAACTTCTCAAATTTATGTTTAATTTTAACAGACATTGTTTGTATCAGTTTTTCTCAGGATTAAATTCTCTTCAAATTAACTCCAGATTTAAAAAACTGTATTTTCCAACAAAACCTCTTTGTTTTCCCTCTTTTTCTTAAAACCTAATTGAGATAGAGATCTGGGACCACTTTTATTCAATTTCTTATATCAAAAACCATAAGAAGCATCAAAATTTACCCCTTGATTTGTATCCTAAGAATTGTAGTGCGGTTTAATTTACAGATGGGAACAGAAAGCAGGGCAAACGTTTTGCAAGCCAAAACTCGTACACGAACCATTTTCTGACCTATGATTATATAAACCTTTTTTCTTATTTTTGGCTATAGAATCATCACCATAGAGATTGCCATGTAATTTGGAATCACTATATATATATAATATATATAGTGTGTGTGTTTAGATTTTTTGTTTTGCCAAACAAGCATACCATTGATGACAAGTATACAGAAACATATTTTGATGAGAAACCTAGTGATGAATCATTGTGTTTACTATGATCCGTCCTTGAAGTTTACTTAATAATAAACTATTCAATATTTAAAAGTTGACAAATTGTATTTACTTTTTTTAGAATTTTTGTAGTCAAGGTATCTCACCTACTTAATATAAGCATAAGATGAAAAAATATTAGATACAGTTGAAAAAAGAAGGATTTTTATGTGGGCTTCCACAACAGGTTTATTCTTTTTTGAATAAAACTTTTTACTTTTTTTTTAATTATGATTAAATAATTGTTTGCATCACTTCAACTTTGAAATCCTAAACATATATAAATGAATGAAAAAATTAAAAATAAAAACTTTTTTATATTTCCATACTTTCAATAAATTATTAACTCAAATTTACATTTTTTGGGTATGAATGAACCAGGTCTAAACAAATTCCTAATTAAAAACTCTATCATAAGCAACATGCCATGTATCAAACCAGTTATGACATAATTAAATCTTTCCAGTGTTTTTGAAGACTGCAAACACACTGATGTCCTATATGTTTATAACAGTTTCCTGTTCTAGGGATCCAGTCTACAGACATTTTGTTAGGATGCTCCAGTTGCTTTTTATAAGTAGCTGTTACTGTAATCACCAGTTCCATGTTCAAATACCATCTGATTTTCTCATTTCATACATATACCTCTTATATACTTATATCAGCTCATTTTAAAAGCCTCATTTCTGTTCTTTGAACACATTGCTAATCTTTCAGCATCATCTAAATCTCATATCAGTATGGTAATTTCTTACCTTATTTCATAATATTCTTGAAATTCTTCTTTATATAAACTGGAATTTATTAATTTTATTTAGCACATCTTTAACTTCTAAATAGGTAAATTCATTTCTAAACCTTTGCTCTTGTTTTAGAATTTCACTGTTTATTATCGTTTAGCATTTTGAATACTTTTCATAAAGAGTCATAGATTTGTTTTAGCATTGGATATTTTAAGATTTTACTCATTTTATTTGATATTATGTTTAAAAATGGAGTTAATTAGATCATCTTTGGAAAAAACTATTAAAATTTTATTTATGACAGTGTGTATTAATACATCATCATTCAAACTACTCTAGAGTGTAAACAAAGTTTTTGTTGTTATAACACATCATCAAAATATTTATTATGAAATATTAAATATTTATCATCAAAGTATTTAGTAGAAAATATTGAAGAAAGAGCTCAGACACATTATACTTCATAATTAATAACCATTTTCTCCAAAAGGACTCCATTGCTAACTTCATATGAGCAACGAAGTACAGATTTTTTATCACCATTACCAACTATATAACACTATCTTGTATGTACAGTATAGAATGCAACTCTTGCAAAGTGCATACATGTTTAAATAATTTGAAACCAAATCCCAGTACAACTGCCTGTTTATTTTTTATTTCTTCAGAACTTTAATCATTCCATATTGGGGTAATGGTTACATCATCTCTCTTTTTTCCTGTTTAGCCTCCGGTAACTACCGTTTAGATAATTCTTCAGAGGATGATATGTATGAGTGTAAATGAAGTGTAGTCTTGTACATTCTCAGTTCGACCATTCCTGAGATGTGTGGTTAATTGAAACCCAACCACCAAAGAACACCGGTATCCACGATCTAGTATTCAAATCCGTGTAAAAATAACTGGCTTTACTAGGACTTGAACGCTGTAACTCTCGACTTTCCAAATCAGCTGATTTGGGAAGACGCATTAACCACTAGACCAACCTGATGGGTCATGGTTACATCATCTATGTAAGTACAATAAAAAAAAATTATCTGTGATTATACCATAATATCTTGTATTATTCTGTGAATTGAAATGGATTTATAAGTAATATTCCCTTAAAATAATAACATAACTATTTGTCATGCATTAGAGACCATGTTAACTCTTTTCACTATAGGTTAAAAGTTTCGCCAACCATCAAGGTTTCTCAACAAGCATTAATGTTTTACCTGATTTTTCCATAAGAGAAATAATAGAGAGAGCAAGAGAACCTTTAGGTAGTTAACTTTTTAACTACATGTAATCCTGTAAGTTTTGTTGCAATAAGGTAATAGCCGTGCCCCCAAGGTTACCTAACACAACACCTTGAACATGACCTGGGAACTTTTCACATTTGGCAAGCATCAGACTAAAAGTCTGTTAGTGTCAGGGACTGTACAGTCCAACTCGATTGCTACCCTTATCCTCAAAAGTTGTTTTTGCATATTTTTTTTGCACAAATTTTTATTACATCGTTCAAAAGTTTTATTTCTAAAATATTGGGCAATTGATGTAATAGGCAATATGGTGGGATATGACTTAACTAGTTTTGGATTTAATTAACTTACAAGATTTTCAGATTTATTCTGCTAACATTTCATTCATATGTACTTCATTAAAAGTTTTGGATTGAAGCATTTCTGAAGTTGTAATATTTCTTCATTTTCATGTTGACATTTATTACCATATGTTGGCAACTATATTGCTGTCCTGATTTTGTTACCAAATTGTTTAGTTGAAAGCCACTTTATATGTCTTATGCAGAATTAAAAAATGTAGTTTAAATTTTTTTACAGTTTATAGATTTTTCACACTTAAATAGATCTGTTTGTTTAAAATATCAAATTAAATTGTATTGAAAGTCTTTATTACAAGTAGGCTTATGTTAAATAAAATTGAAATAAATTTATTATGTTACATTAAATTCTCCATTATTTACTGTATATTCAGACACAATGTATAATTTGTTAAAGGAATAATTCAGTTGAAGATATCATTGAAAATGAATTAGATAGTGAAAAAATTAAACAGATTCAAAAAGAAAATGATGATTTAAAAGATAAATTAGCTATGTTGGAAAAGCAGGCTAAAGAATTTCAGGTAAGAAAAAGTAAATTTAAACTCGTAGAATGTTGTGAATCACTGATAGTTTAATAATTTTGAAATAAAATAATATTGCCTGGTTCTTGGAATTAATTTTTCATAATGATCAAAAATAGAACTAGAACTGTATGTGTGTGTATGTATTTTCTCTTGGAGAGCAAAAGTGCTTAACATTGCAGATTTTGGTAGCAATTTACTATGATTAAATTTTGAGATCAATTTCAAAATCAGGAGTGTAACCTTTTAGACTACTGTTCTGTTTTTAATACTTTATATTTACTGATACTAATTGAACAATAAACTAGTGAGACATTGATTGGGTTTATTATACTTATTTAGAAATGTTCATTTCTAGAACATATGTATATGCATTAAATTTTATAATAGATTTGTATTATACTATGTGGGATTACATTTATATGTAATGAATGTGAAATCTTTTCATTTTTTTATTTCTTTTTGTTTTAAATAATGTACTTTCAAGATCAGGATCATTTTAACTTTACCACAGAGTTAGCTTGCAATTTTTTTTAATTCATATGGAAAAAAAATTATGTTTAATGATATTGTAAGACAGAGTATCTTAGCACAGGATTGAATTCGTAATTTTTATTGGCTTAATAAATAAATAAATCTAGAATTTTTTAATTGTTTTCCTTTAGATAAGAAACTCATTAAAAATAATAATTTTCTGCATTATTTGTTGGAGTAGGATTAAGAATAAGCTTTTGTAAATATCAGAAAATTTCAGTAACTCTATTGCCAGAACTGTTTGGTAATTAGATGCATTGTTCGTAAGAGTAATGTCTACTTATATCCATACTGCTTCCTTGGTTTGCCAACCTGGGTGTCTTGGTTTGCATCCTAACAATAGCTGTCGTCAGTTAGCCTTTAAAAGAAAATGATAGATTAAAGACAAATCGATGGTATTAAAATCTAAATTTGGCTGGGTTTCACTATGTACCTTCCATACAGAAAGGTAAATGTTTAACTAGAACCCCCAATAAAAAAATTTTAGCATTATTTAATTTATATTTGCTGTTAGAATATTTGTACCTTTTTTTACATATTTACATCTAAAATTTAATGTTTCTTTTTCCTACTAAGTTCTATTTTACAAATTCATTTACATTTATCATTTAAAAAATTTACTCTAAATTAGGTAACATTCAATTTCTGAATGGGTCAGAATGGTACAGAAGGTGCAAATAGTTTAAGGCCTAGCCAGAACAGTTATTTTTTACATCATTGGCTCCTTCAAACTGTTCCTTGGCTGATGATCCAAAGCTGTAACGAGTTATATAATACTCTCACTTCAAAAATAGAAACACAGCTTCTTACTGGTACTATTTCAATGAAGCAGAACAAGTTATCTGGTGACTTAAGTAAATAAATCAGTCAAATCAAAACATCACACATTGACTCTATTTCACTAAATCATTTTTCTGATCAATAGTTTATTGTTTTATCTTCAAAATTTTAGATGTATATTTGTAATGTTTATCAAGAAGATGTATACAGAAGATTGTTAATCCTTTTCTCCTATTAAACAGAGGCAATGTTTAATATCAGAACCTTTCTTGACAGAAAGGTCTTCTTTTTAACAAAAAAAGAATTAATTTGTTGCTATCTATACCTGTTTTTGTTTTTTCATTGTTGTGACACACATCAAGTACTTGTGTATTTATGTTCAATGCACAGCCAGATCAGTTGTAGAGATGAATATTTAGATTGCCTTGGTGAATAAGGCAACAGGAAGCTGCTTCACTCATCACTTTCCTTAGTAAATTTGGTGAAAGTTTGTTTATTAACTTTAGAACAGCTTTACTAATTTCAACAATAACTCTCATTTGTTAGGTTGCTTACAACATTTTTACTTCCTTATACGATGTAAAGGAAGTATTGTGATCATGAAAAATTTTTGTTTGCAGATTTCAACGGATATATCCATTTTGACCACTCCTGAATGCATTTTGACTAGTTTTGGCATGATGTCTGTACATACGTATGTATGTATGTATGCAAGTGCATATGTATCTCGCATAAATCAAAAACGATTAGCCGTAGAATGTTGAAATTTTGGATTTAGAACTGTTGTAACATCTAGTTGTGCTCCTCCCCTTTTGATTGCAATCGACTGAACCAAAAGTGTCCAAAAAAATCCCAAATTCCCAAAATTTTGGATTTTGGACTTTTTCATAACTACAGTAATAAGCCCTCATTGAGAGCTTTTCAATAATATATCATTAGCAGTACTTATTTTCATTGGTTCCAGAGTTATAGCCAAATAAAATTTTAATTGATGAATATTTGGATCTTAGGGGAAAACACATCGGTTTGAATCAGACTTCATCTCCCTTTTTTTTTAATTTAAATATATTGATTATTAATAATTATTAACCTCTCGGTGTAAACATTTTTTACGATAAATAATAATTCAATAATAACAACCAAAAAAATGAAAAAATATCAGGAGTTTTTAATAAAATAGAATTTTATGTACTTTTCATTTTATGTAAATGTAAAATATGTAAATTTAATAGGCGTACAAGGAAGTCATGTGTTGTCCAAGTCAGATGTTTTGGTTAAAGAATCATATCCACTGTTATTTGGTCAGTTTTATTGTTAATTTTTTTGGATGTTTTTTTTTGTTTAGGATAAAATATGTAGCTTTGAAGCTGAAAACAATGAACTTCAGAGTCAGTTAGAAGTTGAAAATGAAACTTCAGCTCAATTAAGGAAAGGTATATCACTAATATCTATTTGTATTTAATTATGTTCTTATTTTTATTTGTTTTGTCCATGTGTATATTCAGTTTATATACAGTACAACTTTCTTATGTTTTAAAGAGAATAAAAAAAAATTATGTAATTTATTTAAAAATAATAATATAGTAGGAAAATGTTTCTATAAAAATAAGTTCATGAAAAATTAGGTGTTTTTTAATTTAATTAAAAAAATCTGTATTTTTATTGAACCCTCACAATCTTGTGGTTTACTATACCTGGAACATCCTAGGAAATAGATTCTTTGAAATTTGGAGCTTGTAAAGAAAGTAAAGATGCCAATTAAAGTCATTCTTAATGAACCACTTGTATAGATCATTAAAGTTGAACAACATTTGGCACAATTTCACTGCATGCTTATTAGTATTTATTTCTGGCTAATGATTATAGCTAACCATGCCACTTCCATTTATAAAATATTTATAACAGCAATAGACTAATGACTGGAACTTATCCTGGACTTCAAAATAGCCTTTGTGATATATATGTTGTTATATATTAAATTCCAGTATCATTATATGGTTAATTTCAGTGATATACAGCAAATATTTTATTAAATCTCACATCAGCCGTGGCCTCACTTTTTTCCAGGATTCTTCTCTTTGTGGTTTTTGGAACATAATAAAACTTAGGTTAGATTTTTTAAGAAATATGTGGTTTGAGTTTAATCAGTATACACCTTCACTGCTGATTGGCCTTTTATGCTACTCCTTGGTAAGAATCAGAGTCCATGCACTGTTTCACAGTAAATAAAAGAGGGTTGACATCTCACTAAGCCCCATTAAATAATGATTGCCCAGCTGGCTACAAGAAGTTATTATCATGATGCCACAATGGATTCTGGATAGCAGTAATCAAGTTTCCATGGCACCATCCTAGAAAGAAAGAGTAAAGTGTAAGGAAAGAGAGTGAAGAGGAAGATGATCAGTCACATCAAGATTGGCTCTCATCAGCAAATATTGATGTGGCCTGCTAACTGTTGAGCCCAGGTACTGAAATCAGCAAGTTTAAGTTTACTAGTAGACTGGAGCTAAAGCTAAAACGTTTAATTTTATCTTTACTATATTTTTCTTCAATTTATTCAAAAAGTTAAAATTACATTTTAAGTAACTTAGGATAAGAATTTTATATAAATTTATTAATAGGCATTCACTCTACTGAAAGCCTATTTTACTTTATTGGCGCGTGTGGTACCTTATAAAACTTTTGAAAATGTATATCTATTTTCACATAAAGAGATAAGGAGGTGCAGACCAACACCAGTTCCCAAGTACAAATTATGTGTACAGAGTGTTTGTGATATTATAGGTCCTCTGTATATACGATCGTGTGGGGTGTTGTAGAGCCCCAAATACACTGGTAATGATAAAAGTGTGATTGTTGTCAATCTGACGAACAGTATAGCCACAGGATGGACAGGAATCCATTTCATCCCATTAGGAAGCTGGAGCGGTTGCCAGTGAGGACGGGTCGCTCTCTCCAAAGCTTTGCATCCCTGAATATGGAGATAGAAGTTGCTGTCTTGACCGTAGCTGCTATATAACTATTTAAACTAAATATACTGTATATGTTATTCCAGTGTACGTTATCAGATGCCTTTTCTAGGTCTATAAATGCCAAGTATGTTGATTTATTTTTCTGTAATCTTTCTTCTACTATTAATCTAAGCTCTAAAATTGCTTCCCTTGTCCCTATACTTTTTCTGAAACCAAATTGGTCTTCTCACACTTGTTCCACTCTCCTCTCAATTCTTCTATACAGAAATCTAGTTAAGAGTTTTGATGCATGGGTAGTTAAGCTAATTGTTCTGTATTCTTCACATTTATCTGCTCCTGCTTTCTTTGGTATCATGACTATAACACTCTTTTTTAAGTCTGACAGAACTTTCCCTTTTTCGTAAATATTACACACCAGTTTGTATAATCTATCAATTGCTTCCTCACCTGCACTGCGCAGTAATTCTACAGGTATTCCATCAATTCCAAGAGCCTTTCTGCCATTCAAATCTTTTAATGCTCTTTTAAATTCAGATCTCAGTATTGTTTCTCCCCCTTTCATCCTCTTCTTCCTCTATAACACCATTTTCTAATTTATTTCCTCTGTATAACTCTTCAATATATTCCACCAACCTATCGACTTTGCCTTTCATATTATAAATCAGTGTACCATCTTTGTTTAACACATTATTGGATTTTAATTTATGTACCTCAAAATTTTTGTTAACTTTCCTGTATGTTCCATTATTTTACCAATGTTCATTTCGCTTTCCACTTCTGAAAAATTTTCTTTAATCCACTCTTCTTTTGCTAGTTTGTACTTCCTGTTTACAGTATTTCTTAATTATCAATAGTTCCTTTTACTTTCTTCATCACTAGCATTCTTATATTTTCTGCGTTCATCCATCATCTGCAATATATTGTCTGAAAACCCAGGTTTTCTACCAGTTCTCTTTGTTCCACCTAAGTTTGCTTCTGCTGATTTAAGAATTTTCTTTTTAACATTCTCCCATGCTTCTTCTACATTTTCTACCTTATCTTTTTTACTCAGACCTCTTGTGATTACTCCTCAAAAATCTTTTTACGTCTTCTTCTTCAAGCTTCTCTAAATTCCACCGATTCATCTGACACATTTCCTTCAGGTTTTTAAGCCCCAATCTACATTTCATTATCGCTATCAATGTGTACTCCAGGCTAAGCTTTGCAGTCGACGAGTTGATTCTAAATCTTTGCTTAACCATGATGTAATCTACCTGATACCTTGCAGTATCACCTGGCTTTTTCTATGTGTATATTCTTCTATTATGATTTTTAAACTGGGTTTTGGGCAGTTACTAAACTATACTTAATGCAAAACTCTATAAGTCGGTCCCCTCTTTCATTACTTTTGCCCAGCCTGTATTAACCCACTATATTTCATTCCTTGTCTTTTCCAATGCTTGCATTCCAATTTCCAACTATTATTTATTTCCATCATCTTTTATGTGTTTAATTGCTTCGTCAATTTCTTCATATACACACTCTATCTCATCATCATCATCATCAACATGAGCGCTTGTAGGCATATAGATGTTAACAATTGTTGTCGGTTTAGCTTTTGATTTTATTCTTATTACAATGGTTCTATCACTATGCATTTTGAAATACTCTACTCTCTTCCCTATCTTCTTGTTCATTATGAAACCTACTCCTACCTGCATTATTTGAAGCTGAGTTAATTATTCTAAAATCACCTGACCAAAAGTTGTTTTCCTCTTCCCATCAAACCTTACTAATTTCTACTACATCTACATTCATCCTACCCATTTCTCTCTTTAAATTTTGTAACCTACCAACCTTTTTTAGACTTCTAACATTCCACGCTCCGACTCATAGAATTTTATTTTTTAATTTTCTGGTGACCCCCTTCCTTAGTAGTCCCTGCCCAGAGATCCGAATGGAGGACTAGTTTACCTCTGTAATATTTTACCAAAGAAAGCACCTCCATTTTTGTTATGTGAAAATGCAGAGAGCTACATTTTCTTGGGATAAAAGCAGCTGTAGTTTTCAATTGCTTTCAGCTGTGCAGTACTCAAAGGATTGAGTGATGATATGGCTGTTTAAGTCATTCTGACCTATGCCCTTAACAACTACTGAAAGAATTGCTGCCCTCTTTCAGGAATCATTCCTTAGTCTGGCTCTCAACAGATACCTATCCGATATGGTTGCCCCTTCAGTCCAGCTACTCTGTAGCACTGAGCACTCAAGCTCCCTCACCATCTGCAAGGTCTCATGATTCATGGAGGGAGTTTAATAATATCAAATTTCAACCAGTAAAATTAAATATTTTTTTTGATCCCCCATAATAAAAATGTAATTTCTAATGGTGTTAATATTTCATTTATTCTGATTACAGCTCCTATTCATTGATTAACAAAATTTATTTTTAGCCTTATACAGTTTTCCTTTTTTTATTTTTCTAACGTGTACATTGCAATCTGTTCAAATAGTGAACAATAAGCAACCCGCCCCAACTATGGCTCAATGAGATTAGGATGATATATGTTATGTAAATGAGGTGTAGTCTTATACAGACTCAGGTCAACCTTCCCTAAGACGTGTGGTTAAATAAACCCAAGATATTTTCTATTTAAATAGAAAATAATATTTAAAACTTATTAATGTAAAAGAAAGCACACTGTAGCTTGCAGTTGCACAAATTAACTGTGTCATGTTGTCAGTGTGAGGGTTTACTTCGTCTTCTTAACTCATTCTTTCACTTCAGAAGTCTAGTTTCAATTTTAATTTTTAAAAACATACAGTTATTATGTTCAGATAATGAAATTAAATATTTATAACATTGCAATATGAAAATATCAGATAATTTTTATATTAATTTTTCTTTTTTCCAGAAAGTATTAATTCTGTGATTGATTTTCATGGTAAATTAGCAGAAAGTAATTTATCAGCCATATATCAGTGTGATAGTAAAGTACAATCATTGGAACAGATTATTAATGGTTTGAGTGTAACATTCGATAATATGAATTTATCGTCTTCATCTTCTGATAAGAATGATCAAAGTGATTCTACAAAAATTACAAATATTATGAATAACCTGTATAAATTGCTGAAATCTCAGTTTAAAGCAGACACAAAATATACCTCAGCTCAAATTTTTGATACTTATCAAAATGTATTTGAATCTAATTTTTAATCTTTAAAACTCTGTTATTTTGCTAAATAAGATGTGTCGAAAAAAATTGTTAACGTGAGATTATTTATTAATTTTAGCCATATGGCCAATTTAAAATCTGTGACAGTGTTAAAAAAAAAAATGAAATTTGCTAATAAATATGTATTACTGTTAATTTCTTCCATAATAAAGGACTTTTTTTATTGCATATGTACTACGCTGAATCATTTTTTGTTATTTTTAAAGATTTGAGAAACATAAAAATATTAACTGAACAGTTTGATCACTAACCTAGATTTTCCTTGAAATTAATGTTTTCAAATTTTTTTGATTTCTACTCACATATATAAAAGCATGAAATTAATCATGTAAATATGTATTTATAAAAACTGGTATCTTTTCTTTGACCTAAAGAATCAAAAAAGGGTATTGAGTAAGTTAAACTTTAATAAATGTTTGAGTTTATTTTATCATTACCTATTTTCACTTATATAATGCTATTGTTTATCTCCCTTACTCCAATTGCAGTTTGTCCCTCCATATAAATTTAAGAAGTCCTTACTTTAGTATTGACCTTGTGATAATCTGTTATTGCCATGGTTTTGTAGTTCAATAATATTTTTTCTTCGGAAATCCATTTGTAAAATATTAAAATATGTTAAGACAAGCAACAAAAACCCATTCTTCCTAAATATTTATGTGTACAGAGGAATTAGAATGTACAGTTTTTTTCCAGTTAGTGCTCAAGACTCAGTTTCACAGCGAACAGATCAGAAAGATGTATAGACGTAGCAGCCAGCACCATTTCACACTAATACCAAATATAATAATCTATAAGTCTCAACAATTATAGCATGGATCCAGTGGGAGCCTAGTAAAAGACACAGCATAAAATGAAATCAAGAATAAGAGAATGGTATATTCTACCTGCAGTAGGATATGAAAGGAGATAAACCTTTTAGAAGGATTGCTTCCAGACCTGTTGATTAGCTTTTTTCAACCTTTATACCAAAAGTTAGAAGACTCCACCAAGTAAAAAAAAAAAAACTAACTCATTCTTCAAATGTATTATCCCCAAATTCAGATACCATAATTAAACAGAAATTAGCAAGTTGAAAAAAATAACACTCTTATAACAATATTTTTACTACATTAATCTTTATTTAACAAAAATGTTTTCTATGTACTAATTAGTTGATTTACAAAGGTTGCAATATGTACAGCATAACTTAGGAAATACACTCCCTTTATTGTTACACATGAGAGTGGGGATTAGAGAAAATAGGAAATTAATGTGAACCCACATTAGTGGTCTAGTGGTTAACGCGTCTTCCCAAATCAGCTGATTTGGAAGTCGAAAGTTACAGCGTTCAAGTCCTAGTAAAGCCAGATATTTTTACATGGATTTGAATACTAGATCGTGGATACCGGTGTTCTTTGGTGGTTGGGTTACAATTAACCACACATCTCAGGAATGGTCGAACTGAGAATGTACAAGACTAACACTTCATTTACACTCATACATATCATCCTCATTCATCCTCTGAAGAATTATCTAAACGGTAGTTACCGGAGGCTAAACAGGAAAAAGAAGAAGGAAATTAATGTGACATGTTGCCGTAGAGTGGCTTTCTCCACTCTACGGCAACATGTCACATTAATTTGAATCATCAAGGATTACAATTGTTAATGGTGTTTGATGTAGTAAATAATTGTTGAATTAGTAAACTGTAACCATGTTTATTAATTTGAACGAATACATTATTATATTGTCTGATGATAGCTGTTGAAAGCTTTTAGATAAATTACAAATGTACACTTACAGACGAGATGCATTTGATTTGAATATAAAACACAACATGATTGTAATGATTCAAAGAAAGTTGTTAACCACCATAGACGTTTTGGTAAAACAAATAAACAATGCATGCATTGGAGTTGTGGAATAGCAGATAAAATCCTGGGATAAGCAGATGATATCATTTTGCAAAAGATGAAGCATCACTTCAGCTTATATTGGATACAATTGTGAAAAAAGCTAAGCCTCTTAGTTTGAGAATTAATGCAGAAAAACTGTGACTAGTGAAAAATCAAATAAAAAATTGCCTGACATAAATTGCAATGTAAAAATCAAAGGTACCCCTATAAAAACTGTAGAACATTTTTCTGTCTTAGAAGCTTGATAACAAATTATGCTTCTTATTACAAAAAAGCCAAGCCATCGATGCCACAGACATTCTCAATCACAGCAGTGGACGTAAATATTGGGCCACCGCTGGATGATCAGTCGGGGCAGGTCATCATCATCCACCCCATTATCAAAGGGCCTGCCGCACCTCAATGCAAGGCCAGACACCACTGCCCTCCGTCTGTGTAACCACATCAGAGATGACAAAATATGTTTGGGTGCCTTCCTCCACCACATCAACAGCCTTCACAGGTACTTAAATAGCCCCAGCAGGCTGATCCTCCAGAATGTCACAGAACATGTCAACCATTCCAACTAACTCATCCATGAGCAGTCTTATATCTTGGTCTTAGTGTCAGCATACTTGCAGACCAAGTCGCTCATCTCTTTAACGCATTGAAAAAGACAAGATACATTAAAGGGAAGACACTTTCCCCTTCCCGCCTTTTATATACTTCTATAGAGACCACCTTTGCCACCATTTCAATTGGAGTCGATCCACCAGGATTTTTTTGTTCCTCCGCTATTGAGGGGGAGAGCCAACCGCCTCTTAGATGTTTCCCCCACCGGTTAATTAACATCACACTCGCTGATGACATTGTCGTCACTTAATTCCATGAACAGGGCTTCGGCTCGTTTCTAGCGATGCCGACACATCCATTTGTCTAGCGACAGACCGCCAGTGTGACTCACGATAAGCACTGTCGGTACTACTGTCCCCCCAACGGGTGATCGCTGCCTCCCAACGGGTAAAGCCCCCCTCCATGGGTGGGGCCGTTTACCTTTCGGGTTCAGTCATGAGATCACCAACAGAAAAAAGTTACAAAAAAAACTGAGTAAATTTAATAAGACTTTCTAAGTCAGAGAATTCGACTAAGTAAATTCTATAGCTCGAATGTAAACAAACCTATCAGCTGTGATTGCCAAGCCCCTGTGACAATCGTAGGCCACCTAAAAACAAAAATAAACAGACCAATTAATACAATAAGCAACGAAAACGCAATAAACAGAAATACTAACTAACATCAATTAGAATGAAAACTAACTGCAAATAAGTCCAGTAATAATAAAATTAGTCTGCAAGGTGTGCTAATCAATGCGGAACTAACTTATACAAACGAATTAACACTTAACGAAACTAACATAAAACAACGAACGAAACAACCAAAACACATATAAACGACGAAACATTAAAGAGAAACTCAACAAAATTCGAAAACAGAAGGCGCTAATAAACACTTCTGTGCTCACTCAGAGAAAAATCTTCCATTCTTTTTATAAGTTTGTAATATCGATTCGACTGCAAACTTAAAGAATATAGATAGTATCGAGATGGCCCCGCTGCAAACATTCATATTTACTTTTAAGGTTATGAATTTTTATGTGTTTTTAAATTGTTTTTAGGTTTAGTTAAGGTAATATGAGTAATGGATTAGTTCCAAGTAAAAGTACAGTATATGTTTCTAATCTACCGTTTTCTTTGACTAATAATGATTTACATAAAGTATTTGAAAAGTACGGAAAAGTGGTAAAGTAAGTTATATTATGTGATTTTTAATAATATTTTTTATGGTATTATCTTAAAATTTGTGATTTATTAATTTACACCGCAGAATTTATTGTTCAGTTTCATACAAAGTCGGACTTATCCTGAGAAGCATTCCAGCTAATTTAACCCTAATATAGCCGAGGTTCATTATTAACATAAGGGTTCAGAACTAAAAGTTAATCCAATCAGAATATTTATGTACGTGAAGTGCAATAGAACATTAATAACCAATACAGTTACTAACCACATGAGTGATAATGATAACCCGTACAACAGGTTCAGTTTTCTTCTTTCTCTTCAAAGTTCGCTTTATGTTCTACACATTCATCTTGCTGCGTCTGTAGTCAGAACAATGGTTTGGTATCTTTATAATTTGTACCCATTGAATTATATTAATCATGTTTTTGTGGTAGTTACTCCAGTTTCAAATAAGTGATACATATTTATTATTTAAATGAGGATAATTTAATCAGATACATTTTTGTTGTACACACCTACTATTTACA
Organism: Lycorma delicatula; assembly: GCF_047948215.1. NCBI lineage: Eukaryota > Metazoa > Arthropoda > Insecta > Hemiptera > Fulgoridae > Lycorma > Lycorma delicatula. The sequence goes on from NC_134462.1 coordinate 9,412,886, forward strand.
AGATGTAATGATGTAAGCATTCTTAAAAAATGCAATTCTCATTAAATTTTAACTCACTGAAAAGTGGTTCCTTGTTTACCATACACTTTTGTCCATAAAAAATTTACAAACTATAAACTGTTTGCCATCATATCACTAGATGAGTTGTTAGATGGTTAATGCCTGAAAACAAACTCAACCATGACATGCAGTAATTGGAAAAAGAAAACTATATGTTTCCTTCTCATATTTATTTTTTACATTTCTGAATATAAACCTTAATTCTTCTACATGCTAGAATTTTATCAATTTTAATACATTATTGCAAACAAGTTTGGTATCATTTTCAAATAATGAGGTACATTTAATTTGTTACATAAAAATTGTACTGGAGAATTTGACAGTTGAAGCATAAACTTTAATGAATTGAATTAATGAACTGTGAGCTGGGTTTGAACTAATTCAAATCAATTGAATGAATAATATTACAGAAATAATAGAATTAAATTTGCTTTAAATAAATTAAAAAAATTTCTGTTTAATAATAGTGGTCTTCCCATGGGGACTGCGTGTGAGGCTAGAGTGGTGAGGTGATGTGAGCACTTCATGCAAGGCTAAACCAATCATCACCATCAACTGTTAACAAACGAGGTGGTCCTGGGTGCTGTTTTGGTAGATGTAATGGGATGCTCTTATAATATATCTACAAACAAATTTGAATGAATTTTCAAAATTCAAATGAGGTATTTGTTAGTTGGTTGAAGGCTAACATTTACTCACATCAGGTACATTCTCGATCTAACAGATCACTGTTATTCAGAAATGTTGTTATATCTTCACAAGCAATCTTCCGATTTTCAAAATTCAAACATGGTATTTGTTAGGATAATACAAAATCATGATGAAACCATACCGGAACAAAAATTAACTGATATACTCAGAATGCTGAGCCCAGTTCCCACATATGGTCTTTTGTGGAGTTTGACAGCAAGATTAGAGGTAATGGTGTTAGCATAGGACTTTGTATACTTGGGCTATTGGGATAGGAGAGTTGTCTGATACTTATGATCTTCTTTTGGGGTGTAATGTTTTGGAGTTTTTCATTGTTTTTGGTTCTGGTTATATTAGTTCTGTTTTGGGTTAGTTATTTTAGGTTTTTATTATTTTTTGTTAGATATTGGTTGTTGTTTATGTTAGTTGTGGCAGCTATATTGTTTTTTCCTATTGGCTACTGCTTTTTTTACATCTATTGTGATAGTTTGTTTGTATTATTGGTTTGATTTGTTTTATTTTTGTCATCGTTATTTCAGTAGTCCAATTTCATTGTTTAATTTTATTATTGTACTGTGTGGTCACTTATTGTTCATAGGTATGAGTAAACAGGATTACAAGCATGAAATGAGTAGTCAAAGGATTAAACGTATGTGGAGAGATTTTCAGTGAAGAGTGAGGGAGGCCATGGAAGCCCAAAAAAAGGAGGTTTGAAGACCCTGGAAAGAGACTCGAGAACTTAAGAAGAAGGGGTCCCAGAAAGCACATTTGAACCAAGCTTTGGAAGCTGTTGCTGGGGACAAAAGTAATGATATGTCTGGTGTTGATAATGTTGGTGTTGTCAGTGTGTTGGGTTCAAAAAGTCTTAGGCAACATCCTGTTAAAGTTTCTGGGAAAAAAGAAGCAGTGGGGCAACAAAGGATGCAATAAAAGATAGTAAGCGGGCCACAAAGGCTGTAGATATGGATAGTGAAAGTGTGGAGGAAGAATGTGTGATACTGATAATGATATTCAACTTATTGAGGAGATGTTTGGGCCAAGGAAAGCCCACCTCGCCACCCTTGAAGGCCAAAAAGGCAGAGGTGGCAGCACTGAAGGAAATAGAAATATCATTGGTCACAACAAATATAATTTCAAACAACGTCGTTATGAATTAATGGGCATGTTTGATGGCCTATGTCTGGAAATTGAAGAATTTATTGGTAATCAGAAAAATGTGAAAGAGAGAAGAGCAACTTTCATACATCCCAATCCCGTAGGGGAAGATACCCACCCACCCTGTGACGTTACCGGTTGCCACACCACCCCCTACATTTCAAGCCCTGAGGGGCTTTATCAGAGGTCGTCTTCAGAGCTTCTAACTGATTACATCTCACAATTCTCAGTCGGGATGCCACCAATGTAAATGCCTTGGCAGACATTTACATCAGTAAAATATAAATCAAATTTTGCTTTCATGTAGGCCTCAAATGGACATCTTCACGTCCAACCTAACATGATTCCCTCAAACTAATTAACTGAGACTGCGGAAGCTCAAACCTCGCACTTAGTCTAAATTTGACAACATTGTTCATGACTGTGAATGCCTCAGAAAACAAACGAGTTGTAAGTCAAATCAGTGCTACACTCATATCAATCAAAATTATGTTTTATGCAACATAGAAATTCAGACCTACACCCAATAATTTGACCAGATTAGGTCACCTAACAAGGGGAACATAACCTCATTTCGGTTTGTGCAGGAGCTGGGGACAAACCCCGCACTCCCACGCAGTCCATCATGGAGTCTCATTTGGCATTACCAAGTCACAATCAGCAGGCACCACCACCTGCAGATGAAATCACACCCCCGGTCGCACAGGCTACAATACCCTGGCAGTACGGCAACCTGCTGCCGGTAGGTGCCCCATCTCGAATCACAAATTATACCAATATAACCATGGCACAATGCAAATGCACCTAACTCCAACCAATCCAATGCCTAGTACGGAACCCTAGCCACCCGGGATCCTATCATGATCAAATAACTTGATTAAGTTTTCATAGTCTCGTATGTAAAAGTTGCGATATTTGCACTTATTAACTGTTAAATGAAACAATAGACTCCATAGGTACATAGAAAACTTTAGGGACAAAATCTGATTTGCCAACTGTGACCAAGAAGTTTATTTCAGATGTTGTTTGTACCCCTGTTGTGTCAAAACAAAAGGTCTTGTTTATAGATAAGCCTGTCGATATTACTCCAGAGTCCTTCAAGGGTAAAGTTCTAGAGTAGTTGATGCCAGGAAGCAGGGAGATTATAAGTTTTAAAGATAATCCTATGTGTATGAATAGTCATGAATGATAGTGAGACAGAGAGTGGTATTCAGCAAAGTGAGGGGATACGTCTGTATCCCATCAAGACTGTTGTTAGTTAATAAGCCTTTATGGCCATGCATGATGATTTATTTTGTGCCCTGGAATTTAGGTGAGGAGGGTTTTGTTGACACCATTTGAGTTCAAAACATGAAATATACACACAGCAGAGGAATAATAAATAAACTATTAATAAACTTATATATTAATAAACTTTTTAAAATAGTATTTCAGGCTGGAAGGAGAGATAGCAGTGAGGTGTAATATGTTATTGAGTGTAAAAAGGAATTATGGAAAGCTTCTGTAGAGACAGGACATTTGTTTACAGACTTTAAATCCTGTAGGGTAAAATATTACATAAAGGTAAGTCTGTGTTTTTGATGTTTAAGGTTGGGGCATGTAATCAAATCATGCAAAGAAAATGAGCTCTGCTCCTACCGCGGTAAGGAAGAGCATCATAGTAAAGATTGTTTGGTCAAATAAGAGGAGGATCCACCTCTGTGTATAAATTTTTCTTGATAGGGAAGCCAGCTAGACATAACAGTAGGTCAGAAGAATGTTCTGCGTACAAACTTAGGCTTCTACGTCTATTTGACTTTCTAAGCAGTCGAATAGGTAAATAGACAGTTGATGTTTCATGTAGCTGGTGTCTATGTTAATTTCCCTTGTTAATTTAGTATTATTATTATTTTGTGTTCCAGATTTATATTTAATGGTTATGATTGGTTGGGTTAATGTATGTGTTTATGGTTTTTGGTTTATGTTTTTGTTAGTTTTAGTGTGTAGAGATAGTTGTTGATCTCATTTTATGTAGGTTTATTTATGTTTTTATTTATTTATGTTTTGTGTATGTATTTATGATAATTTTTTCATTTTAGTGTTTTGTGGTCAATCCATTTGAAGTGTCCCAAAAAATCATAAGCTGGTTGCATGACCAATTCAAAAAAAATTAAAACTTACTCACTTGTTTCCTACATATTTCAGGAAATTAATTTTTTATTTAAGCAGTTTACCTGTGGCAGCCATTTTTGTTATGGTGCGCACACCTATTTTTGTGATTGCAAGTGTTTACAGAAAAAAATCATAACTAAAAAAATCCCTTTTGGCAAGCCAGAAGGCGGAGGTAGATTTCACACCAGTGCTAAGTAGGGGATAAAAAAGATTTCCACCTTAAAGTTAAGAAAAACTTCAAATTTACTCAATATGACCCTGGTTGCATGTGAAAAAAGTTTCCCATGTTTAGCATATGACAAGCCCCATCTTCTTACAATTCCACCCCCTGGGCCAGTGATTGATGATATCAGAAAACTTTACTTAGATAAGTTTTAGGCCCTTATCCAAAGAATAGTAGGAACTTTAAACGAATTCAATAGTTTACTTAATAAGAAAGTTATAGTGATATTTTGTTTTTTTGAAAAAGCCCCCCATGGTCCAATTTTGGCCATTAACAAACTCAATTGAGATTTTGGGACAAGTTATTTTTAAGGAACAATTTGAAAGTGATTTGCACAAATTTATGGCAATATCGTTTCCACTAGAAAGTGAAATAGATGTATATATATATATATATATATATATATATATATATATAAACTTTTGAGCTGACAGTGGTTTTGGGATGTGGGGGGTGTAACACAAAGATATGTCAAAATTTTCCAGAAGTCAAATCATGGTACGCATTACAATAGGTACCTTTCTTATGAAATCTACCTAAAACTATTGGTCCTGGAAAGCTGAAACAAAGCAGTTTATTCATATTTTCTCAAGGAAAAGATCAGTACAGTGATTTATTTGCATATCTCTCTTATTTCTATGAGAAAATTATCAAGAAAGTTGAACATCAAAGACTGAAATTTCACTTTTGGTAATTTTTTTCAAGAGGCAGGGATGGCATACACAGTTTGAATTATTTTTTTATATGTAGGTATATGTTATTAGTTTTACCATAAATAAAATTAATGTTGATATGCATCCCTTAAATCTTTATGAATTTTTGAAAACTAAATTTTTTTTAAATTCAAATTTTGGCTTCTATAACTCTGATGAGGCTGGTGATAAAAATCTCAAATTTGAATCACCTGCAGTGTTTTTATAGATGTTTATGACAAATAAAAAAATTTCCTGTGTATTATACTAATAAAAAAGGTATAACCTCTCAAAAATTAGGAAAAACCTGTTAGAAGCAATACCATTTTGACTCGCTAAATAAGTTCTCCAAGGAGTTTTCTTGTCTTCTTTGCAGTTCAACCCTCTGCGTCACATGTGTGACGGAGAGAGCTGAACTTCTCCATTGCAATGCATGTTTAGCGTTTAGCTGACGGCATGCAACAATACCTTGTTCCTGAAGTTCATCTGCAATCTCCTCTTCTGTGTAGTTCTTGCAAATTATAACGCCCTTTGAGGTGTTCCTAGTACTATGAGGAACAACTCAATGTCCATAACTCCGATCTTCTTAGCTTTTAATAACACTGGGGAACAAAAAACAATTTTTTTTGTTTCAGGTAGAAAAATATGTGATTCTGATAGTATTTTTTCAACTGAATTCAAATATGGTATAGTTTTTTCCCCATCAAACATTTTAATATTTTCTGCATTCTTAACTACACAATATTCAAACATCTAACTCGCCTAGAAAGTAAGAAATGATAATGTTCTGCTATATTTTGCCTGTGGAGCATTCCTGTTGATGGTCCAACAATAATCAACCAACATATTAGGATATGCCGATATATTTGCCTTGATACCTCTTTTCAATAGTTGAAATCACCTGATGAAAGTGTTCCCCGTGCTCATCAATCACTGCGCTAAGATTTCCCAGGAAGAAAACTAGGTTGGAGTGCAGGAAGTGTACTTTTAAGGACATATTACAATCCAATTTTTTATAAGATCATTGAGAATATCACAGTAATTTTCCACCTTTCGGTTTCCCAAAAAATTCTGAGTAACATTTTTTAATGCTTGCCAAGCTGCTTTCTTCAGTGAATTCAATAGTTGCTCTCAGACTTTTCATCATGGATTAGTGATCGCATTTGTGGACCCACAAATATTCCTTCTTTAATTTTTGCATCACTAATTTTAGGAAACTTCTATTTTCTAAGTACATGAAACTGGGAGTATTGTCCATGGCCTTGACAAAAGTTTTCGTTAATTTTAGTTTGAAATGTAACGGAGGTAGATACTCATTTTTTAGGATTACACGATGGGTCATGTTTTATATTTTTGTGTTCAAGAATGAGTGATTCACGTTTAGGCCATTCTTTTCTAATGAAGTGTTTTTTCTGTCCCTACTATCCCATTCACACAAAAAACAAGAATAAGTGCAGTTACCTTCAAATCACGACAAATAATCTATTCATATACTCCATATTGAAGCTTTTCCAATATGAATTTAAAGTTTTTATACGTTTCATAATAGCAGAGTAAGCCACAGGTACTGATGAGAATTTATTGACATTATGCAGAAGTACAGCTTTTAAACTAACCTTAGAGGAATCAATGAACAAGCGCCATTCTGTTGTGTTATGTTCATTACAAAGTATCTCCATAAGAGTAGAAATATCATTACAAAACACTAAGCCATTTTCTTCAGAAAGATAGTCTTTAAATTCAGAATGACAATTACGATAAGTACATATCTTTGTATTCTTTTGAAGATTCCACCCTTTTAGCCGGGAAGTGAGCATTTCAGACTTTTTATTGGGTAACTTTAAATCTCAATGAGATTGTTAATATTTGCTCGAGCCAGTAAATTAGGCTTAGATAGATAAAATGCTTTCTTCAAAAGTTATACACCAGAATCTGTTTCTTTTTCTTCCTTATTTCCATCAGACTCTGAACTCTCTTCATCTAATGTCACATGTTCTGGAGGGTTTGGTATGGGCAATTCTTCACAGTGTGGAACTGGTCTCATTGCAGATTGCCAGTTAGGGTATACTATTGTATGTTTTGATTTTGATGTAATCCCTTTAATGTTTGTTAAGCAGAAATAAGTCAGAAGAGTGATCTTTAGGTTCCCTCCAAATCATAGGGATAGCAAATGGCATGTGGCATTTGCCATTTTTCCATGCAGTGAGATGCCTAGAACACGGTAAACAACAGATATGTGGAGCCCTGACCCTTCTGGTCCTCGGCTTTACACCCAAAATAAAGTTTGTAACACTTTTTTACTAATGGAGTAGGGTTTTGCCTTTGGGACTTGAGCATCACTTCACCACACATAACAAAAATTGTTAGGATGATTTAAGCAAGCCCTAGGCATTTTGTAACTAATGATTTATTAAAAGAAATAAAGTTGTAAGTATGTAATACACAATAATTCAGACACACAAAGCACTTACTACAATGATGTGCTTACTGGTTCACTACTTTCTCACAACTGGCATCATTCTGATGAATCTGTGCTACCCTAGATCACGTTTGTTCATTTCTATACATGGCTGAACCTGCACAACAGTAGCAATGCTACCCTTTGAGTTAGCTCATTTGGTTCCATCATATTTACAATGCTCTAGGAGATTTTACTTGACAGTGGACAAATGGACAAAAAAAGGTTATAAAATATTTTAAAAAATTAAAATAACAAAAACACTGTGGGTGATGGAGAAATCCCGAATACATATTTGAAAACAGGATAAAAAGCTGCATTAAATACATCTGGTTGTCATGAGACAGACATCATGTTGATCATGTAATTGCAACTAATGAACATCGTTCACAGTTTCCACAAAAAGTCCTACTACAATTTTTCTTGTTTCCGCAAAAAGTCCCATTACAGTTTTTCTTGTCTTGCCATCTTTCTTCTTTATAACTGAATATTTTGGTATTGAATCACTATTGTTTGGTCTAAGAGTTTCCTTCTTCCTTTCCAAATCCATAAACTGTTCTTTATCACTAAATTCTACACTCTTCCTTCTCTTCACCTGCGAACACAAAGGCTCTCCAGGATGAATGTTTTTACGTAGACCCTCTGCCATGGAAGATGTGGATGCTGATGTGTCCATAAACATATATTAATGCCAGTCATGATGTCAGAAGGTGCGGGTGGAGAGACAGTTGGGTGTGTCCTGGATCATTGATCCTTCCTGGGTTACCCCAATCAGCCCCCTCCTACAAATTTAACCTGGGCCAGGGAGTCAGGTACTGCCTGATTCACGATACCGACATCCCAGGACTCATACATAACCCTGCCAAGAGCCAAAGTGGCTGACTCACGCTGGACGGCGTAAGACTTTGGCAAAGCAAGCTCACCCTCAACCCAGCTTTACAACCAAGAAGAGGAATGAGTACTCCCCAACCACATTTTCCGCAGCATCGGCAAAACAGATCACGGTCATGCCTTCTGCCCCCCACTGCTAACAACAAAACCGAGAAGCACAACCACAACTAGCTCGGATAGCACGGGACTGCCAATTCCGTACAACTCAGGGAGCTCCTGAGCAAGACCATTTCCCTATTGGCCAACATAAGTGAAAGTACTGAAGTACCATGTCGTTGCCTACCCCAGACGTGTGCATGGGTGTGGGATTGGATTTATCCAGGGCATTATTATTATTAATTAATATATATATATATGTAGGCCTTTATATATAGTATATATGTGTGCAACTATGCAAGAGTTGCTGTGAACATTTTTAATGTTTAGTTTACGTTATTAGTTACATTAATTTGGTGTTTAATATATACATTTGTATATATAAATAAAGACTAATAGAGAAAATGTACATATATTACTTATTTAAAATTATATTTTTAGAATAACATTTTAATGAAATTGAAAGGATTTCATTATTAATCTACAAAATTGTAAGGGAGTGTATTAAATGAATTTTACAAATGCTTTATTCTGTGTAGCAGTAAAGAGAAAGTGTTATGTCTTCCCTTTCCCCTCTTTTTTTACTGCTTTCCAGCCCTAGAGATCCCGCTGTCTTAATACATTACATCTTTTATTCTTTTTTCAAAATGAGATGTTTGTTTTATTTACTAATGAATCTTATATTTTACAGGGTTACAATAGTTAAAGATAAGGTCACAAGAAGAAGCAAAGGCATTGCATTTGTATTATTTTTAAAAAAAGAAGATGCAAAAAAGTGCTCTACATCTATCAATGGACAAGAGGTGAGTAGTCCATAAATTAATGATTTATTACTGATAGCTTTGGTATTTGTTAATATATAATTGAAATAAGGATGATAATTTGTTCAACTTTTTAAAATACTGTATTATTAGTTCCATGATTATTTTTTTAACCACCAAATTGAAATTTTTTTGTGGTTAGTACGTGTAATAAAAAGTAACAGGATATGGTGGTCTTTTTTTTGGCTAGGAAATACCCATATGATTTTCATTGCTAAACCCAAGTTTAGTTTAAAGACATTCTGTCTGGATGGCCTAATTTTTATAAAATATACTTTCATTATTGTGGTTAAGCTGACTATTTTATATTAGTATTATGTGTATCTGCCTATTTGACATTATAGGATTGATTTCAAATGAAGTTATAATTTTTGTTGTATTTTTCTGTAATGCGTATTGTAGTTTGAAATGATATTTTCAACATGTTTGTTGTATATCTTGCAGTAAGATAAGTGTTATATATGTAGTTTGTTTATATGTATTATGTAGGATGGGAAACTTATCCAGTAAGCACTTTGAACCAGATTAAGCTTTTTGTACAGCAACCAGTTTGGAAACAAGAGTCCTTGGACAGATACAGGCAGAACTTTCTTTTTCTGTTTAACCTCCAGAACCACCATAAGATATTACTTCAGAGGATGAATGAAGATGATATGTATGAATGTAAATGAAGAATAATCTTGTAGCCTCAGAAATGCGTTAACTTAGCAAAACTTTACTCTTTAGCATGATTGTTTAGTCAAATCCCACTATACGTTCTTAAAAAGAATGAGTCACATTTATAGAATTAGTCGATATGAAAAAGAGTTGATTTACAGTTAAGACAAAATAACATAACCAAAAGTATCATCTAAAACCCCTTCAGGTAACGGATACCCATCCTACCATCCTAGCCAAAATTTCAAATATATGCTGTTCTAAGTTTTTTCACTCCACATATTGAACTGCCACCTGAGAACAGACTCAAGGCTTTCCTATTGAAAACTTTTCCACAAATTTTTGTGGTGTACAAAAGTATCCAGCTCCAATATTAACCATTCTGGTAGATGCAAACTGGAGGTTTTCAATTCATTTAAGCAAAGCATTAAGTTTTTTTTAATTTTTAGATGTTTGGAAGGAGGCTGAAAAGCAGTATCGCTGTCGATAATGGACGGAGTACTGAATTTATTCGTCGGAGAACATATCCTGATAAGAGTCGTTGTTATGAATGCGGTGAGGAAGGTCATTTAAGCTATTCCTGCCCTTCTAATGCCTTAGGTGATCGCCCTCCTCCTCCGAAGAAAGAGAGAAAAAGGAAAAAAAGTAGTATTGATATAAAGGTATATAAAATACTTTTTATTTTTATATTATGTATCTGCTAATGATTAATTACACTGATAGACAAAAAAAAAATGTTTAATGTTTATTTAAGTGTGGTTTCTTGAATTGCTTTTTTGTGTACATTACAGATCTGTAAATACGATTTTTCTATCGCCCTTAGTTTAAATTATGCTTCAAAAAAATTTAGGGAAATATTGTTAAAATCTGTAAAATTTATAATTTTGCATGGCCATAGCTATGTTAGAATGATTTCACTGATGATTTTATTTTATTAATAGCCTCAGGCACATCCCTAATTAGTGTTCAACAGTAATCAGCTAGCATGTTTAGTATTCCATTTCCCTTTATAGTGGCTTTCCATCACTGAAATGTCTTGGTGGAAATGTTCACCGTGTTCGTCACTTACGTCTCCGAGATTGTCCAGGAAAATATCCAGATGTGAATATATTTTCAAAGACATATTACATCCCATAGCTCTGTATGAAGTAAGAAGTTGATTAACAGTATCGTGGTAATTGTAGTAACTGTGGATTTTTGTTTGCTGAGAAACGTTTTGCAAACTTCTTTAAATGAAGCCCAAGCTGCAATTTTTACATTATTTAATATTACATTCGAGAATTTCTGCCTGATGTACAAAAGTCCGGGACTATCCTTCTTCATTGCTTTTTCATTAGTCCTAGCTTGATATTGTGGGGGGGGGGTAAAAATTTTTTTTTGTGTTCAACTAAGGGCTCATGAATAATATTTTCCCCTTTGAAGTTAAGTTGTCTTGTTTCTTCCACTCTTTGGTAACATAATGTATATCCCTAGCTCGGCTGCCCCATTTGCAAAGAAAACACTTGTACTTAGTATTACCTAATTGCATACCTAACAAAATAGTTATAACTTTTAAACCACCACAATGTTACAGCTATGTTTTTTATAATTTATTTTTTCAAGAACGTCTTTCATCACATCATATGTCTCAAATTAATACCATAAGCAATTGGTATCAAAGGATATTTGTTACTGTTGTGTAGTAGAACCACTTTTAAAGATGCCAGTCCTCAGTTTTATGAACTTGTCCTAAGTGTAAAATAAGCTCATCAATATTTGTGCAATAAACCAAATTATTTTCATCAATAAAGTACTGAGAAAGTTATTTTTGTCAGCTTCAGAAACCCAACATTTTTGTATATTTTTTAGGTAAATTCCAACCTTGCAGTCTTGATCCTAACAGTTCAGCTGTTAGATCTTTTGATAAATTTAAATCCCTAACCAAGTCATTTAATTCACCTTTTGATATAATATGTGGCTTATTGGAAGATAATTCGAAATCAAAATCATTGTTTTCTTCAGTACTGGCTGATTCTTCATCGCTGCTTTTGAAACATACATTCACAGGTGGCTCATAAACTGGAATAATTTCACGTGAGGAACCTTTCAGTATTAGATATGATGTCATAATATGTGACTATGATATGATTTAATTCTTTGTCTAGTATTCTTTATTTATAGCTCACAAATTATATTAACAAAGTTAAACAATAAAAAATGAGCTAACAAAGTACAATAAGAGCTTAAAATGCCAACTATAAGTTGAAAAATTAAAAAATCCTTTAATTAAAATTTAAACATTTTTGAAAAATGGTGGGTGATAGAAAGATTCTGAGTTCATATTCGTTTTCAGCATCAAAAAACAGATTAAAATCATGTATTGCACGTTAGGAAACAAAAATTGTGCTTATCAGAGTTATTTATTATCACTTTGTCTATACTGAAAGACGATTCCAAAAGACCATCTCAGGAAGTATATATTAAAAAGATATAATGTAGAGGAAAGGAGCAAGGGTGAAATACAGAGCAGAGACCATATTTAATATTATTGTTCATCAACAATTATTTGGTTTATCAACTACTCAGTTGTAGTTTCCTTTGAGTGGTTGAATGTATGCTATTGATTTATTGGCTCATGACTTGTAATCAGAACCATTTGAAATAAATTTGAACGTAATAAAACTGTAGTTATTGAAGGCCTCTCTCATTATGAAATGAAGATTGGTATAACTGACTTATATCCATTGCTATAAAACCTTTTTATGAGTTGCGGCAGTGTATGTAATGTTTTGTTTAAGAAAAAAATGTTTTGTCGCTTTACACGATCAAACAATCTAAAATTCAAGCAGCACCACTATTACTTTGTTTGGGAGTAATGCCATTTATTATATGACCAGTCGTTGTATTGAACAAAAGATTTTTCTTGTAATGCTGAGTATCACTTGAATTTTTAATAGCTTAGATTGATTGTATAGTACTAACATACTTTCAGCTTAGTAGTCTTCTTCATTGGAAGTCCACTTTATTCTTCATTTTTTATAGTAAAAGTAGCATAGAACCCTTATTTTTCTTCAGAATGACTTTACTGTTTTCAGGAGAACTGCAGCAATTTGGTTATCACATCTAAAAGATAAAACTAATGTATTATTATTATAAACTGTAAGCCAATAAAACTTATGTATTATTATTATAAAATGTAAACCAATTAAGTAATAAAGCATCCATAAACCTTAAATCATAATAATTATAAAGCATTTTTAATTTATATAACTCTTTGTTATAATTCAATATGTGTAAAAAGGTTCCATCAAGTTGTATTTTATAATGCAAGTAAAAGTATTTTATGATAGTATTTTGCTCTTCCAAATAATATATATATCTAATCATTATCAGAAATCATTGTCATTACTGATAATGATTTCTTCCCTAGTGTTATCAAAAATGTTATAAATATCCATTACTTCAATCGTGACAAAGATTGATTAACTTGTTTTATTTTTAACAGTTCATTATGAAAATTTATGTTGTGTATTTGATGATTAATCTTTACGCCTTAGAAAAAGGTAAATATTTACTAGAAATGATTAGTAAAATATATATATACATATCCAGATTTTGATGTGTTTTATCTTTTGAAGGAGTATGGTGATTTTTATTCAGCTTCTGATGATGACAGTGGTGATAATGAAGATGCAGATGACAGAATCAGTGAAGTTAGTAAGAGATTTAAAAAATCATATAAAGTTAGTGAGAACAGATTGAATGAAACTAATGACAAAGATGGTGATGATGATGATGATGATGATGATTATGATGATGGTGTTGATGTTTATGAACCAGATATGGAAACACTCAGTGCAGTTATTGAAGAGGAGGTAATATATTTCTGTATTATTACACTACTTTTACGGCTAATTATATTATTTTCTTGTTGAAAAGATCAAGGTAGATGGTATTTTAGACTTTTGGGGAGTTTAGATAGTATTAAATTATTATTATGTATGCATTCAATTTTCTGGAATTTTTTTACATGTATGGTTTCTGAAAAAAAATTCATTTTATTCATGATTTAAAGATATGTTTTCACTACCTCATGTAACCATTATAAATTCTGACTTAAATTTAAAATTAAATTAAATTGTGTTATGTAAATTAGTGAATTCATTTGTATTTTATTTTGTATTAAACTATTTTGTTATATGGATTTTTTATACATCAACGGACAATATATTTGTTAAAATGTAAAAGTTAAATTAATAGCAACATATTCATTTGTTATTAAATTCTTTCTTAAAATAGAATTTTAAGAAATGCTGGAAAAATGTGCTAACGTTTTCTTTACAAAGAGAGTTACGTTTGTGTGAATACACATACTCACACAGACTTGGACACTAATTTCTATTTAGTCTACATCTCTCTGATTAGGGTAATGCTTTCTGCATCAAACAGGGTTTCAGATCACATTACTGTTGTGTAGTCCCTAACTTTACCCATCTTAGGTATTCATTTTTTTGTTCTAAACACCCTTTGTCAAGGCATGGGCTTTCTGCATTTTGTCAATGGTTACTTTATTTGCTTCTTTATCAAATTCATTTGATTGAATGATTTTATCTAAGTATTTGATTTTAGATATTTTGGTGTATGTTTTATGTTTGTTATGAATTCAGTTTTTTCAAAAGATATATGTTGACTCCTTCAGGATGTTCATTTGTTTTCTGCTGTTTCTATATCTTCTGTTAATAATGCAAGGTCATCTGCAAAGGCCAAGCAGTCTGATAAAATTCCTCTTTTGCAGAACCTAGTCTGACTTTTTCAAGTCCTTTTTCTTCAAAGATTTTTCTCCATTCTCTTATGACCTTCACTAAGACTGCATTGAAAAGAAGTAGGGATAATCCATCTCCTTGTGTAACAGTTGTAATGATTTCATATGGTTGTGAAATTTCTCCTTTGAATTTGACTTTGTGTTTACTTTACAAGATATAATAAGTATTTTCTCATCTGTACTGAATTATATTGAATAATGATTTCTATCATGTTATACACTTTTTTGAAATCTTCAAAGCTGATTAGTATACTCTTGCCTTCTTATATTTTGCCTATAGGTTGTATTTTCTGAATATAGTTTTCAGGTTCAAAATCTGTTCGGCATATGATCTGCCATAATTCTTTTAAATTTTTTAAAGGAGATATGAGAAAATGTATTCATTTAATAAATTTTCCTTATTAAATTATCTTGTAAATAGATAAAAGTAGTCATGTACATGTATACTTGATGTGTAAGATGATAAATGTATTTGCTTACACACATATCTTTAAAAAAAAGGTGTATAAGTTAATATAAAATTCCAATACCTGAAGCTATGGTGTTTAATAAACTGGTTCCAACAAATAGCCAAATTTAAACTTGTTGGCATAGTTTCTCTATATGCTATTCACATTAATAAAGGCACAACTATAGCAGTCAGCTGCCATTAAAAAAGAAGAAAAAATAGTACATAAGAAACCCTATGATTGTGAAAGAATTTGGCTTCAAATTTGAGGTATTTACCTGTTTAGGGAGCCCCAAAGGTACAATTAGAGATTCCAAGTTATAAGTTTATCTTTTCCTGCATAAATTCCTGGGAATTTAATTCTTTAATTTTTAATTAAGTTTCTGGGATTTGCATTCTTATTCCTTAATAAAATTTACATTATACAACATAAGTTTCAAGTGGTATTTATTATTGGATAGTGCTAAAATGGGATGACTACTCTTTTCAGTGTTTTTTTAATTCATGATTCATTCAAAAGAATTTTTTTATTATTTATGTTTTTATTCTGAGGTGTTTAATTATTTCTTTCTGTTTATTCTGATTTATTTATTTAGCGTATGGCACTAAAACATAACACCAATTACAGTCAAAATTATAAACAAAGATTTAACTAACTAATATATGCTATCGATTCTGGAGTCGCCATCAGGAAATCTTCAGGATTCCCTTCATAAGCTGTCCTAGGGCAAACTGCTGTGATGTGTCTGATAGTTTGATTTTCACCACACTCACAAAGGGGCGTTGGTGTTTTACCCCATTTATACAGGAAATAGGTGCACCTACCATGCTGAGTCCGTATTCTGTTTAGTGTTGACCATGTCTTACATGGCAAGTCAAAATTATTCTGATTATTAGCCCAGCTTTAAAAATAGTTTTTTTTTTCTAATTTTCTTTGGCTTCCTAATCAGGCAGGCATAATACTGCATTTATCTTTAAACATTGTATCTTAAAAGTGTCCTTTTTTATTTTTTTGATACTACTGTATTTACATTTGAAAATAAACTTATTTAATTAACTTATTAATTATTATAAAGCTCATATGGTAAGTAGTACATCCAATTTATAATAATAAAAATCTGATGTGGACAATACATGACTTTCTTGCACACCTAATGTGTAAATTACATTTACACATTGTTTTTTAAATGAAAAGTACATAAAACTTTATTTCATATAAAACTACAGGTATTTTTTCTTTTCTTTTTTTATTATTGAATTATTAGTCATCGTAAAAATGTTTTTCAATGAGAGGTTAATAATTATTAATAAATCAGTATATTTAAATTAAAAAAAAAAATTAAAGATAAGGAGATGAAGTCTGATTTGAACCAATGTGCCTTCCCCTAAGATCCAAATATTAATTAAAATTTTATTTGGCTATAACTCTGGAACCAATGAAAATAAGTACTGCTTATGGTATATCGTTGAAAAGCTCTCAATGAGGGCTTATTATTGCAGTTAAGAAAGTGTTCAAAATCCAATTTTTTTTAATTTTGGGCTTTTTAGGACACTTGGTTCAGTCTATTACTATCAAAGGTGGAGGTGCACAACTAGATGTTATAATAGTCCTAAATCCAAAATTTCAACATCCTATGGCTAATCATTTTTGAGTTATGCAAGATACATATGTACATACATACATACATACATACATACAGACGTCACACCGAAACTAGTCAAAATGGTTATATCCGTTGAAATCTGGAAACCAAAATTTTTCACGATCACAATACTTTCTTTACTTCTTACAAGGTAGTAAAAATTAATAATGAAAATTTTTTTATCATTCTATATACTTTAAGTAATTTTTCACATAGTCACCCAGATAACATATAGTACAATGATATATAACTAGTTTTAGTGTATCCTCTATCATACAAACATGCTGTCAGTCAAGTGTTTCCAACTTTCATCAGGCCTTCATTACGTACAAATCACACTCCACATAATGAGTTCTTCAATTTCATTAGCATTTGCAAATCACAAGAGAGCTAGACAATTTGGCCTCTCAAGTAACAGAATTGCCACCACAGTTATTTCTAATTGCATAAATAGTATATTCATTTATGATGATTTACTTACTTGTGTTTTCCATTATGTTAAGGGTTTCTGGTATATTGTATCCTTGTTCCTTAAAAACATCAGAGTGGGTTTTCAGGATACAATATAAGCTATCAGATAAATTGTTTGGAATATAAATAAAAAATCATCCAGATCAGTAAATTAAAAGCTGTAAAATTTGCATGAATTATTTGTATAAATAAACTACCATTCATTGAAAAACAAGTCAACTTTTACCAAACTAAATAACAAAACTATTTTCTTATTACTTTGGGCTTTAAGAAGGGGACATTGTATTTATCTTGACATATTTTAGTAAATTACACCCTGTGCAGATCTTCCAGCTTACTTTGTATGAAATTGTCATAGATATATGTATAAATATTCATATTTATATTTTGAATTATGTGCCCTTAAAAGAATAGTTTTAGTTACATAACTACCGATTAATAATTCATTACGTAATGATATTTCATGATGATGCTCTAATGTTATGTTGTAATGTTTTATGTTTCTTTTGTCAATAAAAATATATTAAAATTAATTAGATATTTTATTACAATATCAATTTATGATTATTTATTTATTAAAATAAATAAAATTATTGTTTTAATGTAATTAAAAAAATAAACTTGATTTTTCTCCTTCTACATTTCCTTAGTGCCTTCAAAATAGTTATTTTATTGTATATCTACTTATTATCTTAATATATTTTCACCACTATTATTTTGTATAATTATTATTTTTATACAAAACAGAGAACCAGTTATAACTGGTTCTCTGTTTTGTTTAACTTAACATTAGTTGAAGTTTGTTTTCTTGAGGCTCTTCTATTCCAGGTCTCCCTTTGTTTCTTTGTTTTTCTTTGGTTCCTTCTGGGAAATGCCCACTCAAATTATAATACGTAACGTGTACATTTCTGATCGGTATATTAATCTTATATAGAAGTAGTTATGTTAGGTTTTCTGGTAGCCAAAGACAATTCTTCCATTATTATTTTACAACAGTTGTACATTCTTAAAAAGTGCAAATCACAGATTATATTTGTGATTTTCTTTTTTCAGAAACCTTATGCTGTAATTTTATATTGTGTGAAAGGCCTCTGTGGTGTGAGTATTAGCGTCTCGGCCTTTCATCCAGAGGTCCTGGGTTTGAATCCTGGTCAGGCATGGCATTTTCACTCATGCTACAAATGTCATCCTCTGAAGCAATACCTAATGGTGGTCACAGAGGTTAAACGAAATAAAAAAAATCCCAAAGGGACTGGTTTGAATTTCTTAAAGGTAGTCTTTGGTTTCCAGGAAATTTGGATAAAATGTTTCTGCTCTATAATCACTACCAGATAACCAACCCTATACCCCAACTAGCCAATTCATATTGCAATCAGCATCTTGTAAAATATTAATTATATAGAAAGCTTATTAACTTAGACATATTGTATTTTTTATTGATCATTTTTCATGTTTAAAAAGTTTTAATTTGTAAAATCACAGTTTAATTATATGAGGTTTCGCATTGTTTCAGCAAAAGCAAGCCGAGCTTGAAAAATATAGGTATAAAGTAGCGACTGGAAATTATGGAAATGATAGTGATGAAACATCTTTGCGACCAAAGAAGAAAAGAATTAAGCAGAATTCTTATTTCAGTGATGAAGAAGATTTAAGTGATTAAATTTTTCAATGTCATGCAACATAAAATAAAATCTCCATTTTCTGCAATTATAAGATTTATTGCTATGCTTATTCCATTATTCATATGATTAATGAAACTGTGTACTTAATATTACTCATAGAAATATATGTTGATTAGAAAAATTAATACATTAAAAGAATATAAAAAGAGGTGTTTCAAATTCTTTTGAACATTTTTTTTTTTTTGTATTTTATCTTTTAAGATGTAAAAATTAACATTTAAAAGTTATCCTTTTGTAAACAATAATTGCTTGATGAAAATACATAATTTTCATTTCTTTTATTTTTGTAGGGTGTCATGCATTGATCTTGCTAAAGCAAATAAATAAGAAATAGCAAATAAGTTAAAGAAACATTTTCAAGCGCTGTCCTATGTAAGAAAAATATGTTTTGAACATAAGTTCAGCAGATTCAGTTTTTGGTATATAAAATAGGAAACAAAAAAATTGTCTCTTTATATACCCTCAGTTATTTCGTAGAATACCATTATTTTATTAAATAATGTAATTATTGATTTCATTGTGTAGCTGTGTGTGTTTGAAGCTGCTATGGAATAATTCAAAGAAAGCTTTGCATGTAGTCCAAAGAAATAAACTCTACATGCTTCATGTGACAAACGACTGTTTGGTGTGTATTATGTAAACGATTGCACTTAAGCCATACAAACTTACCATGGTTCAACACATTACAGATGAAGACAAAGTTACTCTGTTGCAATTTTGTGTGGAAATGATGAATAGGATTGCAGACAACGATACATTTTTAGACAATGTAATTTTCACATCAGTGGCAAGGTGAACACCCAGAACTGCTGAAAATGGAGTAGTGAAACCCTCATGAAACTTTTCATCACATTTGTGATAGCCTTAAGGTCAATGTTTTGTGCCTTAGCGAACAGACTGTACATTCCATTCTTCTTCCAGAGGTAACCACCATAAATGGTATAGTTTATCTGGTCTTGTTTCAAAATTTTCTAATTTCTCAGTTAGACAATAATGACCAAGATGGACGCTATTGCTATCAGCAAGCTAAGGCACCACCCCACTACTGCCTAGAAGTCTGAGATTTTCTTGATCTTATTCCCAGGTTGGTGGATTGGTTGTGAAGGCCCAGTTGCACAGCCAGCCACCTTGCCCCCAGATTTGACCCTGCTAGATTTTTTCTTCTCGGGGGGGGGGGGGGGGGTTATTAAAGATCAGGTTTATGTACCACCTTTGCCTGCTGATCTTGTTTAGCTAAGACTTCAAATTAATTACACAGCTGCAGAGGTAACGCCCAATTTGCTGGCTACAGTCTGGAATGAAATCGACTTCAGGTGGGATGGAAACCATATCGAATCAAAGTGAATTTTGGGTGTGTTTTTCTATGAAATGAGATTTCAACTGAATCTGTAAGTTATCTAAATAAACTTTTATATGCCTTTTAAAGTTTTGAATCGCCCAGTACACTATTATTAATACCAACAATCTAAACTAAAAAATTTGCCTGTTGAACTAAATGTTTGAATTGAAGACAAGTATTACCAATGCCATCCAGGAAATAGTCAGGGTTCAGCTAACAAAAGTAATCAGGAACATGATTAAACGTGTTAAAGTTCATAAAAGGGAATGGACATCATTTTACTGTCGCTGAATGGCTTCGACGGCATGTGGCACTTTAAAGTCTTGTGGTAGCCCTGAAAAGAGCTGTTTGAGGTTTTTGAAGTGGGCCACCACTCCAAAATTGTGCATTTTGTGAAAAAACTCTGAGAAGAAGGGCTGTTGGCTCTGGAAGCTGGTCTTTGTCGACATCGGCTTGGCTGTAGTGGATTTGCAGCTCGTTCATTGAAATCAAACCAAGCTTCTCCTCAGCGGTAGTTGGGTTTTCACTACAGCATGGCAGTGGTGACCCGCAGTGTCGTGTCGGTTGTCTTCTCTGGCACAGCCAAGGCAGATCTCATCAGGTAGCATCTTCTGCCCGCGAGTCCTCGGCAGGCCGGCTAAGCCTGCTGCTCCAATGGAGATGTTTGCATCTGCTGGGAGGTCCCACGTTGAACTGGCGATGGAGCTCCTTCTTTCTTCTTCCGGCAGTGGTCGACAATGAATTGAAAATTCGCTCTGGTGTTTACCCATTTATCGGAACCATTTATGCGAGTGGTGGGAGAGCTGCATAGTGAGCTACTTGGTGGGAGTGATGCTTGTGCAGGCGCTTATGTAAACTTTACTCCTGCTGACATCTGAACTGTTAGGATTGCATTTGCCGATATGAAGCTCAGCATGTATGTGATAACAGTGTATATATATATTCAAATTAATGAATCCACCTAAGCTTAAAGTAAAAGGAAACTGTTGTTTCTTTATTAAATCGTTCTCTACATAAGCTACACAAGTATTTGTTTTATACTATGCACCAGTATGATAAGCTTTATTATCCCTTCTCTAGAAATTTAAGTAAAATTATTTAATTTATTATTTATTTGTGTATATGCATAAAGTCAAAAAATAATAAATTGTTGAAATTAGCTGATGATTAATTTTTTGACTGAAACTAGGAATGGATTCTTTGAAAACTTGATTGATGGATTCATTGCTAGGGAAAGAATTTGAAAACAGAATAAACTTTAGTGAAACTGACTTCAGAAGAATTAGAAAAATAATAATGTTCAATATTTTTTTAAATTTTGGTTTTTAGAAATCTGTACCAAGTGCAATTAACACCTGTAACTTGGTAAGCCTCCATTTTAGTGCTGACTTCAAAAAATTAAAATTTAAAGAACTGAAAAGTATTATTATTTTGAAAAACTTTTAATAAATTTTTAAGTCAATTTGATTTCTATTTGAAACAGTAGGTCTTCAAAATACGTCGCCCATTTGAAAAAAGCATTCACATGAAACACAATGTGAGAAACTACTATATTTTTATAATGTATATTATTTTTATAATTACATTTAGAAAAATGCTTTCAAAATAATTTTCTTGAATTTCATATTAAAATACTTTGCATAACTTTAGTCTTCTAAGGAAAAGCTTTCTCTTAGCCTATCCACTCCAACTCCAACACATATCTATCCTATTGGAAATGCCCTATTAAGTCTTGCAGCCCTTAAGTCTCAACAAAAGGTTGATAGCCAACCTTAGCAAAAGCTGGATGAATGAGCAGGCTTGTTTCAGGGGGGACTGCTTGAGGAGGAAAATTTTCATACCTCCTGTGTGTGGCCAACCCTTTAAATAGAATTGGTTCTCGGTGAAACCTCATTTAGAATAAAGACAGCTCTGTCAATGACCTAATCTACAACTAGAGTGATTCAGATAACAAAAGAACATAAAAAAGGAAAAACTAGATTCCAAAAATTACATAATTTTTAGAATATGGAACATTATAAGTAGAAAATTAAGTAATGTAGTTTGGTAATTTTGAGAGTAGCAGAGATACAGAAGAAAGGTAGTGGTATGAAAACTTTGAAATATTTATATATTAAGAAACAAAAAGATTATAGGCAGATTCAAAACAAGTTGGTTGGTTTGTATCAAGGAGTTGGGTAGTGGAAAAAGAACAATAGGGGAAATTAAAAGGAAGGAAGCAAATAGAAAGTATTGAAAAAGGTTTATCAAGGATTTAATGTCATTGGCATAAAGGAAAAAGATAAACAAAGAGATTAGGTAGGTATTGAAATAATAAAAAGGCATATGTAAATGTAATTTTTATTATTACCATCCATTAACTTACATTTAAAGTAAATGTTAGAAGTGGCCGCCATCTTCTTGAATACAAGCTTCAATTCTTTTTACAGCGTTTCTTGCAACTTTTTCAAAGTTCGTGGCTGTATATTTAATACAAATTGTTCAATATTGACTTTCAAGTGTTCGTGGTTTGTTGATGTAGGCTTTTTCTTTGAGGTAACCCCATAGAAAAAAATCCGCCGCAGTCAAATCTGGAGAAATTGGTGGCCACAAGCCTCGACCGATAACACGATTACCAAAGAATTCCTCGACGAAATCAGAAGTTGAACCTGCGTAGTGCGATGTCGAACCGTCATGTTGTAGCCAGCAGTGTCTGTCTTCCTCTTCCAAGAGTGCAATGAACTGAAATAAAATATCCTGATATCGTTCTGCATTAATGGTGTACTCGAAAAATAGGACCGATTATTTTCTTCTGCGATATCACGCCCAACTTCTGCGGGTGTAATTGTTTTTCGTGATAAACGTGGGGATTTTCAGCACTCCAAATTCTACTGTTTTGGCTGTTTACGTAGCCACCCCTTGGGGGACGGTCGAGTTTACGAGAATTCGTAATTGCGTTACTTCTAATTCTAGCGTTAATCGTGATTTTGAGGCTCTGTTTCGCGGAGTGTGTGTTCCCTTGCAGGATCTGGATTGGTCGAGTATGCTGTGTGCTCACGCACTGGCTTCTTGGCCACATCTGGGTGTTGCTGTTGGGTACACACACGTCAAAATTTTGTTTTGGTTTTGAAATGACTGTCCTGGTGGTTCCTTGTTGTGGACCAGGGGGCCCGGGGTGTGTCGGTAAGTCGACCTGCGCTTTGCGTAGTGTGTTGCAGTAGGGGCGCACCTCGCGGAATCCACCTTAAGTCGTGAGTTGCGGGAGTCGATGGCCTGCATGCTCTGTTGTTTGGATTGTGACGTGGGTCGACATCTACGATGCTGACCTCGAGCCTGAGTGCGCAGAGTCTGCGTTTTGTTGTGATGGGATCTGTTGATTTTGTGTACTATGTTGCCCTCGATGGCGGTTTTTGCTTACTTTATTTATTGTAGTATTTTGTTTCTGTTTCCTATTTTCATGTATTTCTTGTGTTCATGTTTTGATCCGAATGCTTTGATTGTCTGTTCGTTGGCCAAGGGTAGGGAGACCTACAGGAGGCCCAATAGTCTGGTTTTTCCCCCCGGTGTTGTGCGGGGTTTGAAAAACACGCTACCTTGGTTGTACAAGTTGGCCCGGTGACGGGACGCAATCTGATCCTCTATGAGGTGAACCCGACTCGTTCTCTGTGTGTACAGACGGCGGGCTGGCGTAGGAGTGGGCCCCGTGCGGTAGGCATTGGTGCTCGGATCTTCTGCTACGGCGGGTGGAAGCCGTCGGACACTGCACGCGGTTTGCTTCGGCGCTGTATGGGCAGCGACGTTTGTTGAGAGTCATCCTCTGCAATGGGTGCCGGCAGGGGCACGCCCACCATAACGACAATGTCAGGTGAGGCGGCGGTTTGCAGCCGGCGATGTCGTGGCGTCCTTCTCTCCCCTGCTGTGGTTCGCTCGCGTAACCTGGACGGGGCGCGGGCTGCCGCAGTTGCGGTAATGAGCGGGGTAGCGGCCGGCATACGTGCTCAGATGGCGGATCCTGCGAACGACGGACTCGGCGGCGTCACTCCGGGTGTAAGCCCGGCGGTGGAAGCGCGTGTACGGCGTGACTTTCAAGATACGATGGAGCCAGGCGCCACTTCCCTCGCAGGCGGTCGTGGTGCTTTCCTTCAGCTAAGTGGCCCCTTTTTGGGTAGGCTGGCGGGTCTGCGGTGTCCGCGGGGTGCGTCGTGAGGTGGCTACTTTTTCCGGCCTCCGACGTTACTCTGTGCACACTTTCTAAAATCCCTTAAACGGGAAGAGCGTCTGCCGACGTTACTGGCATCCATGGTTTAAGTTATTATATGATTTATTTTTCTGCGACTGATTGGCAATTGTTCCTCGAGGTTGTCCGGCGTCTGATTTCTTTTATTTATTTTTCATTTATTTATTATTATTTGTTGTTTTTGTAGTCTGCTCATACAACTCCACCTCCATGGCGTCCAAAGGGCGCTTATCAGACATTTCTAGTTGTGACGAGGGGTCACCACCTCCTCGGCGTGGGAAGAGGCGAGGAGCGGACGCTCCTTCTGATAGTGAGGCACCGGCAAGTCGTTTGCGACAAAAAGGTGTGCGATCTCAGCCAGTGCCGTTCTCTACGGGGCACTGTTCTGATACGGACCTCGAGATAGAGGAGATTTTGGGACTGCCGCCGTCGGCGGCGAAGGTACCGCCTCTGCAAACAGGCGGTTTTGGAATTGAAGAAGGTGGAGAGTCAAATTGCCACGGAGGCGCTCGCCCTCCAGGGGATGAAAGAGCTGGCAGCCCTGTTCAATGGCATAATTGGTGAGCTGGAGGAGCATGTTGGCAACAACAGGAACGTGAAGGAGAAGACAGCGGCGTTTGTGTCGATAAGGTTGCGCAAGTTGCGTTATCTCCACTCTTTGTCAATGCGTAGGGTGGAGCGTCTACAAGGATTTGTAGATGGTTATAAAGCTGGAGCTGGTGTGAAGGACGTTCCAGAGGTCTCAGGTGGTGTGATGAGAGATCAGCCGTTGTTCTCGGCGGTGGTAGGACAATCACGTAGGCGTCATCAGAAGGTCGTGCTGGTGGACCGGCTGGCTGAGACGGCGCAGGTGGCATTTAAAGAAGAGGTGTTTCGGAAGCTAGGGGCCACGGAGAAAGGCTTAAAAATAATTAGTGTCAAGGAGAACCAGAAAGGGTTACGTATTTTGACCCATGATAGTGACATCGAAAGGAAGATAAAGGAGAATGAGCTATTACAGCCCTACGTCATGAAGTCGGTGCCGTCTCAGCCGTTGCGGCCTCGAATGATTCTGTATGACGTTCCGAGTAGCCTAACTGAGGACCAGTTATTGGAGGCAATCCGGGTGCAGAACACTCAATTGGCGCCCGATGAGTTCAAGAAATTGTTGAAAGTTGCATTCCGGACCGGGAAGAAGGAGGGGCCTTTGGTCCATTATATATTAGAATGTGATAAGGCCTTGAGGTCGATGTTCCTGGAGACTGGGAGAGTCTTTATAGACTACCAGGCATGTAAGATAAAGGTCTTTGTACGTGTGACTCGATGTTTCAAGTGTTCCGGCTTGGGCCATATGGCCAAGCAGTGCAAATTGGTTGATTTGTGTACGTTCTGTGGTGAGGAAGGCCACAAGAATGTGGACTGCCCGGTTCGGAAGGCAAACGGCAAGCCTACTTGTGTGAATTGTCGAAGACTAAAAAAACCTGATGGCCACAGCTGTCTCAGTCCGGATTGCCCGGCGTACAGGCGGGCGAGAGAATTGTTGATCATGAGGACCGATGTTTAGGGTCGGTCAGATCAATCTGGGACGCTCGTATTGCAGTCAGGTGGAGTTAGAGCGGTTAGCGGATGTGTTTAAATTGGATGCATTAATGATACAGGAGCCAAATGTTGTGTGTGGTGAGGTCACGGGGTTCACGCGTTCGTGGAACGCCGTCTATGTGACTGGAGCTGCAATGTCGGTGGTGTTGGTTCGGCGGGGCCATCAGATCCTAAGGTTGGATGCCGTTTCCTCTCAACTCCACGCCTGTGTGAAGGTTTGCCTGCCGACCAGCACGTGGATGTGGCCGCACTGGAATTTGGAAAGGCGATAGTAACTGCGGCTGATTCTGCGATCCCGCGATGCACAGGCAGGGAACGGCTTTCCACTTGGTGGACCGCTGAATTCGCCCAATTGAGGTTAAAAGTCCGCCGTGCGCGGCGGCTGGCTCAGCGAGCCCGTGACCAGGATGAACGGGTTCACTTGTTTGCGGTTTGCCGGCAACAGTGTAATAGATACCGGGCTCGGGTGCGTGAGGCACGGCGGCTCTCTTGGAGGCGTTTTGTGTCGGAGCAAGGTCGGAAGGATCCTTGGGGCCTGGTCTACCGCATTACATTTGGAAAACAAAAAAGGGAGCAGGTCTTCTCTGGTCTACAGACGCCAGCGGGAGTGGAGACGGATTTAGAGAAGGTTTTGCAGCTGCTGCTTGAGGGCATATTGCCTGACGACAGTTTGGCGGGCGAAACGGCCTACCATGGTCGTATTCGCCGACAGGTGGCCAATGTGGTTCTTATGGAGCGCTCTGTATTGATAACAGAGGAGGAGCTGTTAGATGCGCTCTACTCAATGCGCCAGGGCAGGGCCCCTGGGCTGGATGGAATTACAGTTGAGTTGCTGAGGAAGTCCGTTTCTTGCTGCTTGGAGGATTTGCTCTATCTGTGTAATGCTGTTTTGAGGGTGTCTCAATTCCCTGTGTGCTGGGGAAGCACACAGCTGGGGAAGCTGGTGGTGTTGTATAAGGGCTCGGGGAAGGACCCCGCTCAGGTAACATCTTGTAGACCACTGACGTTGCTGTCTTCAGTCGGGAAGTTGTTTGAAAAAATTCTGTATGGGACGTCTGTCCCCGATACGAGGTTGAACATTCACAAGCTGTTAGGGAACTTGAGAGAACACATTCCTTTCTGGATTTCTGTATTAACTGGATGATCCACGAGGAGTGGTCTGTAGTGGCTGGTTTTCTTCACGATCTTGCGGTGTGTAGGTCTGCAGAGGGAGTTTAATCGAGGTACTCGGTACTGGTAGGTTTCCAGCTTAACCCACCGGGTTGGTCTAGTGGTTAACCCGTCTTCCCAAATCAGCTGATTTGGAAGTCGAGAGTTACAGCGTTCAAGTCCTAGTAAAGCCAGTTATTTTTACACGGATTTGAATACTAGATCGTGGATACCGGTGTTCTTTGGTGGTTGGGTTTCAATTAACCACACATCTCAGGAATGGTCGAACTGAGAATGTACAAGACTACACTTCATTTACACTCATACATATCATCCTCATTCATCCTCTGAAGAATTATCTAAACGGTAGTTATCGGAGGCTAAACAGGAAAAAGAAAGAAAGGTTTCCAGCTTAGGCATTGGATTGGTTAGAGGTAAGCGCATTGGCATCGTGCCACGGTTATATTGGTATTGTTTGTGATTCAGTTTGGGGTTTGTGCTGGTGGGGGGCCGTGCACCCAGGGGTGTGGCTTCCCTCCGCCGGTGGTGGTCCTGATTGTGAGACTTTGTAATGCCACGCAAAACACCATGTTCAGTTTTTGGTCAAGGTCGCAGACACAACGTTGTTCGAGAAACCACAGTTTTGCCGATTTCGCATTAAACGGACTAGGGTGTATTAACAAATCAGTGAATGATGTTATAAACAACATAACCCAAGGTTGTTTATTATTTCAATTCTGACCTGTGTGCCAATGACGTTACCAGCTGTCGCCAGTCTGCTCTCTGTGTGCGTTGGGTGTGTTAGTCTCGGTGCTGTGAACATTGCTTTTTTTGTTGACAATATATCGTCGCGTCAAACTCTTTACAAGAATTTAGTTTTCTAAAGACTTTATTTAATGTTTTACTTTCTGCTCACGGCTATTTTTGTATTATCGGATAGGCTAGAATTATTATTTTTTTAAGTGAAATGTTGACCACGGTAAGGCTCGTCGTCCTATGTGTTTTCGTACTGTGAGTTAAAATTATTTGTCTGAATTCCTGTTTGTTACATCGGTGGCATCCCGACCGAGGCCCAGCTGATGACTGTGAGATGCAATCAATTAGAGGGTCTAAAGACGACCTCTGGTAAAGCCCCTCAGAGCTTGGAACAGAGGAGGTGGTGTAACGACCAGTAATGTCACAAGGTGGGTGTCTTCCCCCTATGGCGTTGGGATGTTGATTTTGTTCAATGTCCATTGGAAACTGTCATCACTGAAGTACATGTTAAAGTTAATACTTTTGAAAGCAGAAGGATTCTGTTTAGATTCATCAGCTGCTTCATTATTATATGTGTTTTTACTCTGTTTTATTTGTGTTTAATTAATTCTTTCAGCATGACAGTTAGGTTTAATGTTATTTGATAAGTTTTCATAATTCAGTTGTATTATTATTTTCCTTAAGAGTGATTCCTTAAGAGAGATATATTGATTTGCCTACAAAAGAATAGAGCAGCCAAGATAGAACTTTCTGTGTAGGAATTGGCTGGCTCGGCAGTAAAGGTCTTGTATCACCCATAATATTGTTAGACTGGTTTTTGGGGCAGATATCTTCTTTATTTTCATTATAACTTAGTGAGGACTTTTTATATGCAAAATTATGTGTTTTTTTTTACAGCAGTGTACATGATGAAAAGAGGTGAAACCTTTTATAAGAAAATGTTAATCAAATGATTTGCTTTTAAAGAAATTGGCTTGTAGATGTTTTCTTCATATGTAACTGTTTTTTTAAATATTTTTTCTTTAATTATTCTTCTTTTTTTGTTAACATTAAACAAAATAAAATCTACTATTCACAGAAGTAATGATAAACCTAGCTTCATCATTAAGTTTGAATTGACATACTGATGATGACAACAATAGTGTATAAAAAGATTTTGCCCATATTGAGTATTATTTTTCAAACTCTTAAGATGCTTATCCATTATAATTAAATTAACCTGCTGTATTTTAATCAAGTTGACAAAATTAGAATCTAGTATATTTTGGGTGATCTTCCAGAATGTGTTCCAGTAAATAATTAAACAAATCTCTTTTACTTTGACCAGTACATAATAATGCATTATACAAATCATATCATAAGTTAAATTTAAGATAAAAAATAGATGTGATTAAAGTCCATATTAATTATAGACTTATGAAATAATATTAAGGTAAATACATTATACCTATAAAGCAACTTTCCTAACTGAATGATTCATCAGCGCCCAGTAAAAACTATTGATGAAAAATTTATCATAATTTGTATATGTGTTCCTATGTTGTAAGTGCTCACTAAAAAGGATTTTTTGAAATTCCAAGTTTAAAGGGTTGAAATGGAGTAAAAATGAAATTTACTAAATTTTTTATTTCTTGGAAACAAATGACAATATCAAGTTAATTGTTGGTGTGTGCAATCTTCATGTGAATATCTAAAAAATAATTTCTAGATTTTTGGAAATTCCAAGTTTAAAGGGTTAAAATTAATTTTCTTTGAAACCTGGCAATTTTTTTTTAATTTCTTGGTAACAAATGAAAACATCAACATGATTTTTGATGTGTGTAATTTTCACCTAAATAACTAAAAGTTGCCTTCTGGCTAAACAGAAAGGGCGAACCATAACCGGTTAAATATCCCCTTATCGCGACACTAGTAATATGGGCGTAAACGCAAGTAACCTTATAGACAGGCGAAGTGACGATGGGGATGCTAGTTAAGTATGAAAAATTATTACAAAATAATTCACTGTTCAGAAGATGCTATTGAAAATTTATTTGAGCACATATTTATTTACATGTTGAAAATAGCATGCAGAAAAATTATTTTTTCTGCATATTTTATTTTTTTAATAAGTATTTAAAAATTCATTGACAATAATATTATTTTTGTACTAAATAATTTAATTTTACAAAACAGAACATCAAAATTTTAATTTGTTGTAATCTCTCAGATGAGGTGTACTTTGCTGATTTAAGGCTAGAAACAAAGAATGATTTTGAAGTTACGTTATGAACTAAATGACTTTCTCGATCGTATTGTGTTGATAAGTCAGTAAATCATTTTTGTGAGAAAGTTAACACCATAATCTCTGTATCTGGGAGTCAGAAAATTTCCATGAACTCTTACAATATGAAAGGAACTCTCCAAAATTAAATTGTTTTTGTGCGATATTATTGTATGCTGCACAGAAGCAGTTGAATAATGTTTTTTCCCCTACCACTGGGTTGGTTGGTACGGTCTTGATATGAGCTTGTGTGCTTTGCCTTCTAAGCTTCCTGATTTGACCCCTTGAGATTTTTCCTTTGGGGTTTTATAAAGGTATGTCCCTGCTCCACTATTTACTGATCTACCCGGTATGAGGCACAGGATTGAAACACTTGTTGATTTTATTACCATAGTAAAGTATGGAATGAACTTTCCTATTGGTTGAATGTGTGCCACCCAACAAAAGGTCACTTAAGCACTTGTAAGGAAAAACTGTAAAAGTTACTCTTTTATTTTAGTGTGATTCATTACTGTAATTCAAACTTAAAAAAAATATTAAATAGCTTTAAAACTCCAATATTATATATTCTGTATTTTTAAATAAATTTGTGAAAAGGTTTTTCAGATGATTCAGTAATTAAATTAAAAGTGATAACATAAGTATGTTAAGGTCCTCAATCAAGCATTGTGTTGAATTATACAAAATAAGTTCTATTCTATGATTTGGTAGAAATGGATATTGTTATTTTTTTAGCAAAGATTACACAATAAATAAAAACTCACAAGTAAGTTACCTCATAACGTGATTCATATTTAGGGGTATGAGATAATGAACTGACAGCCCATTTTTTTAACATAAAAACATGTTCTGAATTTTTAAAGGACCACCAAAACATGGCATACTTTAGATGGAAATATATTTGAGCACAATAAATACTTAAAAATGATAAAAAGTTTATTATTTTATTAAGACAATTAAAAGTAAATTAGTACAGCTTGATTTTGTTACAAAAATCAGATGGGGTGTTTATTTATTTATTAATTTCTATATTGTTGAGGATACAGAATCATAAGACTGGGGTATTAATGTGAGAGCTTTTCTTTGAGGATATTTGGATGAGTATTGGAAAAGATGATAAGTGAGGTATAGTGAATGCTGTTTTTTTTTTTTGTTGTTTCAAGAGAAAGTGAGTTGGAGTTATGATACTGCATATCTATAATGGAAGGATATACTAGCTAGCTGCTAGTGTGGTAGGCCGAGGAAGAAATTATCGTCTGGATTTTCTGCGACTTCCTTGCGGAGGGGGGGGGGGGGTTGCTTCCAGAGAGATTATTCACTTGTCAAGGAAGACCCCGCTTGTTAGGTATGTGTATCGACCATTTCGAGGGGATTGTGCATCGGGAATTTTTCCTTGCTTCTGGCCTTACTAAGGAAGCCTGCATTGGGTAACATAAATGTCGTGTTCTCTCTGTACAAGTGAAATTTATGGCTAAAATTTCATGCATGACTAGTGAATTTTCATTGCTTTTACCTGGATATCTTGCTTTTGCTATGGACTTGGAGAGCGGGATGTAATACTTGTGGCCAATGGATGTTGAACATTATGTTCTAGCCAGAAATTCTTTTGTTTTTAAGAAAAACACATTTTTGAGCAGTTAAAATAACCATTTCCACATTTTTTTATTATTTTTGGGGATTTCGTAGATATACAAGGTGTATTTGAGCTAAGCGCGTGCACTTCATTACTGAGCTGTACTGATTAAACTGTTTTATTAGGAACCGCCAATCACCACGCTCATTTACGGGATGGGTTAGGTATACTAGGGAAGTTGTAAACAATGATTAATTACGATGTTTGTTAAAGTCAACCATGAGCCGAAGAGTCTGCTCTGATTCTGGAAAATTAATAAACGGATTTATAAGGTAAATAGGAAGTTTAATTTTAAGTATTTGTCAACGGTGATGTAAACAACTTGAAGAAATTTCCTTTTCTGAAGAGCAGGAAGGCCAGTGTAACCTATTTATCAACTGAGTTTTTTGTCTCCCGGCAGTTTGGTTGTTTAAATAACCGATTTTTAGCCGCTAACACCATGAAAAGTGCTTTAAAAAAATTTAGTTGCTCAAAGTTTTGGCAGTATTTTAGCCTAAGTTTTGTGAAATGTTGGGCGATATCTGGAATGTCCGTGTTCATATTTATTATAGTGTACTGGATTTACGGTGGACTGCTAGCGTATTGTACTCTTTTTGTTATAATACTAGGTAAGTTAAAATTTTAAACTTAGTGAATATAAGTAAAAGTGTTGATCATTTAAGTGAATAAAACTGTCAGTTAATTTGTAAAAAAACCTTATCTTTATTGTATTTTACTATCTTAAAAATTTATTCTCTGTGATTGTTATTAAGTACCTTTTAATAAAGAGTGGAAAGTTTTTCTTAAGAATATAATTTGTTTTTAGTTTATTACAATACTTTAGATAATTTTCAGTTAAATATGTCATCATAATCAGTAAAGTCAATATAAAATAAGATAAATTTTTAAATTTTAATGTGAAAATACGTTTTATTGATGTATGTCAGCAGAAAATCTAATTTTAAGTTTTGTGTTAGTTTAACTTTTTTTTCTCATTAATTATAGTCGTTTCTTTTTTAGTAATAGTAACCTGGAGTATGGTTGTTCATCTAAAAAACTTTGTGATATTCGGACATAATTTGTTAATACATCTGTAGTTCTATAACATTGTAGTTTTGTAAAACATTTATTTGTTTGTTGGGTTGTTTATTTTAAATTAATTTAATTTTTATTTTCATTGTTGCCTGAAGTTAGCCCATTATTAATATGTTGGTGGTATTTCATCTCCATTACTTGGTTATCTTTGATAGTTTACTTGAATATCATCTCTCAGTGTGTTTATTTGGCTCTCGTAATAAGTGACGTAACACTTTGATATCTTACTATAATACCATTTGAAGTTATTGGTAATGGCTGTTTTATTAATTGAAAAAACAGTTATTTAGGATGTGTTCAAAAACTGAAAGAATTTCAATGTAAACAATAACAGTAATTATTGAAAAAGTTCACAATTTGCACAAATGAAAGAAATAGGCTGAATTTTTAATTTGGTTCAGTTTTTTATTTTTTTGTAATAAACCAATTAGATGTGTAAGCAAGTAATTTTACCAATACATTATTAATAATATATAATAAAAAAATATAATATTAATGCTGTTGGTTATATAATATTAATTTTATTAATATAATAAATTGTATTTCTGCCGAGAAAATTATTAAGAAATCACATAAAATTCAAGTTTAGCACATCAGGTTTAAATTCAATTAATAAATTATGATGGGGCCTACATTATATTTAACAGTAATTTTTCTTAAATTTCTTTTGTTTTTTCAGTATTTTTACAAAATTAGAGACATTCATTTTAATTTTAATTTATTAAAACATTTCAAAATAACCAATTTAAAAAATGTTTAATTTAAAATACTGATTTATTATATACAGATTGTTCATTATTCTATTTATACTAAAATAGAAAATATTACTAGTACATTATCTTGCAAAGTTATGGCTGTTATTGCATGGTGCATGTAGTTTTAGTATAACATTTCTAGGATATTTTCCATTTAATGGCAGCATTTGCATTTTGTTGGGAATAATGTAAACACACCTTAGTATGGGATTGAATGACAAGCTGCATGGCATGTCATTACTGTCACCACTGCGCCATAATTAATTGATTTACAATATTCCATTCCTCAGAAATCATGCAAGTTGAAGCCATCATTCATTTTTCTTGTTATTTTCATTTGCTAAAATTAATTTACTGCAATTGACTGGCTACACTCACAATTATGAAACATCTACTTGATATTTCATGCAAAACAAAGCTGTTCTGCACAGTCCATTCGTAGTGCTAATGGGCACAAAATAAAATTTTATGCTCAAGATTTATTTGAAAAAATTCTTCAACTTATTGCAGAATTTATGCCACTGAAATAAAATATCCTACATATTTTGTGCAGAACAATCTACATTATTTTCTACAAAATAATGTAGATTGTTCTGCATTATAGGCCTATAATATTCTTAGTTGCTCATTCTTTTTTCTTTTTTTTTTGTTAGTACATTTATTATTATTGTGTAATGTATTGGTTATTAAATAAAGTTAAAAATGCTGAGTTGTAAAAATTTTTTTTAAAATTAAAGTAAGCAATAACATTGTAATCCAACAAATACTAAATTATTATTGCTTTGACAGTAATCTGGCACCACTGTGTTGCAGCCAGTGGGCCAATCACTGTGGTGTTGCCGGCAGTATGCAACAATGATGTCATTCCAGTTAACACCGAAGTATGTTTATACTGTTCCCAACGGAAACACAAATGCTGCTATTTAACGGAAAAGGTTCCATTTCTGGTTATGTAATTTCCATGCAGTGTTCACATTTCACCAAAAAAAGCTGTTAAAATTTGCAAAATTAGATGTGAAACGCACTAAATGAAAATCTGAAAAACTTAATAAGTAACGAAAGCAGTACAGAAAAAGTATGCATCCATAAATTGTTTTTTTAACATTCATTTTGATCTTTAATGTAGCATTCTGACAGAATAATTAGAATATATAATATCATGTAAATTCATGTGCCTGGCAGTTAACATGAATATTAAAGATTAAAAATAAAAAGGTCAAGTCTTACAACTACACAGTACCAATACAATCACAGCTACAGCTTGCATTCATTGTTTATTACTATTAGGGTTAAAATGTTTGGATTTATTAATGTTTAATGATATATGCAATAGTCATAAGTTCTTTTAGAATGTAGCTTAGATTATTTAAAAAAATTATTATTTTCTAGGTCTTTGTTTTGTTAAATTATTAAGTTGAATCGTGCATTTGAATAAAAAGCATGTAATTTTGTTGAGTTTGCACTTCGATGTGTATGACTATTATTTCTTTTTGGTATTTTAACAAGTCTATTACATATGAATGAATAAGTTGCGCACCTTTGAAAAAATAGCTCTTATTCCCAAAATTAGATCTTTTTACAAATAATGAGAGGAGAGAAATTTGTACCAAAGTCTTGTAAAGAAACCAAGCTAGATTGATTGGCATGTAGTAAGACTTACAGATTTGGTAAGTTAGAGGGATGTGTAGAAGAATAGAAAATAAAAACTGTTGAGGAAAACAATGATGGAGATTTGGGATGTAGCAAATATGTTAGAAAATTAGCCTACTATAAAAAGCATCAAACCAGTGAACTGAGTGGTAATTCCAAAAGAAAAGGTTAAACTTCCTGAAAAAAAAATCACAATATCATCTTTATTAACCCAACAACAGAGCTGCTTCTATGTTTTACTGTGCAATACTTCAATCTATTAGAAAGAAAGGAACTTTTGGCTCCATCATCATTCAGTTTAAAAAAGCTTTTCATCAATTTATTTAAAATAAAATTTTAAGATTTCTGGGGTAAAATCAATATTATTTTTTGAGTTTCTTAAAAAAACCAATTTGAACAAAAAATTCTTGACTTTCCTGCATCTTTTCTACATGTACAAATAATGTGTTCTCAGATATTTTACATTAATGTCTTTTAAATTATTTGTTGTTCTTATTTATTACTACTATTTTTTTTTTATTTTTTTTTTATAACAATAATGGTATTTTGAAGGTATCTTCATTAATTATAAGAACAAATTAATGATTTTGTAATTAGTTTAATACAAAGATAGTGCATTGAGTGCAAAAAGACAGATAGTACATTTGATAGTTCAACAAATATGTTATTGTATTTCATATATTTGTTTATTATTAATTATATATTTTATAATTCTTTGATCAATGTTTTACCATGGTATCCATTTTACCCTTGATAGATCCAGGCAGGGAATTTTCATCTTTTTTATCTGCAGGGTACCATACCATGTATTCCTGATGTTAACTTTATAATATGTTATGTACCAATCTAAATTAAATATTTATTTATTCAGATGTCATGTAGAGATAAAGGTATAGTGACAAAGTAGTAAGGGAATTTTCTTGTGATTGTTTATTCTCTCTAATATTATCGTTTTTAATAAAATAGCACTATTGTTAACCTAATAGTGTTTATTTACTAATGAATTTCATATCTAAAATTTGATTATGAATGAATGTGTGAAATTGTAAATAGTTACTGTTTGAAATATTGAATGGAAAAAAATATTTCTTTTTTCTATTTTATAATTTTTTGAATATAATTCAAATAATATTTTTATTCTATCATTTCATGGTTCAGAAATGAATATAATTTTCTAAAAGTTTTCAATACTGGTGAGACATTTTAATTTTTTCCCAAGATTTTTTTTTAGAGTATTTTAGGTGATAATAATAATTTTATTCATAAGTAATTGTAATTCTTTTCCAGTGATACTTTATCAGATCCAGGATAACCTACTATACCATCCTGAAGACTCATTTCAGTCAAGATATTATGTCCAGATACCACCAGTTGTTGGGCTTCCATATGAAAATATATTTCTTAGAAGTATTGATGGAACCCTTATTCACTTATACTTTATTGCACAAATTGGGGAAAAGTCACTGACTGCACCAACATTAGTTTTCTTTCATGGCAATGCAGGAAACATGGGTCACAGGTAATATGATAATTTAAAATAATCACCTATTATATTTTTATGTTAAAAAGAAACTTTTTAGGAAAATGTCCAATAAAGTAATACTATGCCAAAATCTACTTTACTGTGATAGTTTACCAGGAAGAAATAAAAAATAAAAATTAGAAAAAGTTTCCATAAATCCCTCAAAAAATCATATACATTGGCCTGTTTCATTGCTAACACATGTAGGTAAGTAATAATGTTTTTGTTTTTTTTGTGTTACTTATATTTATAAAATTATACCTGCAGATTGGACATTAAAAGTTGGACATTTTATTTTAATTATTTTTATAGCCAACAGCTAAGGAACCCACATTTTCTTGATGTAAATTTTATAAGAAATGTTATTAAAATTTTGTATTGAAAGCAATGTTGAAGAGAATACAAATTTTTCATTACTTCATACAACTGAATACAAAATAAAGGAATCTAAAATATTTGTCTGAAATTATTTAAAACATGACTTTACATTCTCTAAAGATTTTCGTCTATAGAAACTATTTTTTATTGTGATAAAATGTTTTTACAATCGTAATTAGTTTTAAAATTAAAATTTTTAAATATCTCTTTAATGGAAATGAGCACCAATTTTTACAAATTGGTGTTGCTTTGTATTATATTTTTTTGTAAATGAATAGATTGTCATTTATTATTTATTACCTTTTGGAATCAAATAGAAAGAAACATTTCTTTACATAGTTATTAGACATTTTGAATTATAGTTTCAGATAATTTTATGTAGTTTTTAGTTTTCAATATTTCTGTAGAATGTTTAATTAAATTTTCATACTTAAACAATGTAGTTAAGAAAAATTAATGCATTCAATTAATGTTCCTTTATGAAGAATTTAAGAAAATGTATTAGGAAGATTAATTTTTCCCAGTAACACCATGACCTGTAGATGGGGCTTTTTCTCAGCCACCAGATATGGTAGATTGGTAGGCAGAACAATATCATTAATCAATTGAGTAACTAACCCAAAATCCATAGCACCTCCAGGGGAAGGGTTCAAAGATAAGTGAAATGTGTGGGAAAAGATTAAAAGACCCATATATGAGTAGTTAGTAAAACAAATCCAAGAGTGTTTAAAAATTTCATAATGATCTCAATCCTCAGAACACCACTGAATTTAAACTGTTCGTCCAAATCCCTCTTGGTGGGTCAATTTACAGGAGGAAATAATAGTTAGTAATCCGTCAGATCATAACCTAATTTTATTATATTGCATGTTTTCATATCACTGAAGGCTGATTTAGTTTTATAAATTTTAAATAAGTTGCTTGAAGCTATTTTTTCATGAAAAATGGTAGGTTTTGTATTTTGTTCTGTGATTTTGATGTAGAATGACTTACTTAATATTAAGTTCACTATAAAACAATTTGAAATCACATTTTCAACTATGATTTTAAGTTTTCAACTATTGTATTTTCTGATGACCATCTTTAATAATCTTCACCTGGAATTCCAATTGGGAGACTGTTTTTACCATTGAAATTTATTATTCAAAATGAATTATCATATATTTCCTAAAGAAACAAGAATGGAGTAAAAATTTTCATAGAAATGACTATATTTTTCCCTTGCTTTGAATCGTGGATTATTCATATTCTAGCACAGCAAAGCTTCTAATTCTTGTTGTTCAGACTATTTTCTATTATTCAGTTGGCAAGCATAACAACTATGGAGAGAACTACTTTTGCATTTCAGAAACTATTTCTACAGCATGCCACTCACCCACCAGGTGAATCCATTTATACATATGTTGCATTCCATTGCATGGTGGTATACTGTGTTCTGATTCAAAGACATAAAGCTCCGTAACAACAAAAATGTGTTATTCCCAGAGGAAGAACAAATAAAAAATGAAATGAGTTGAAAGTATTGTTAAGTGATGTAATTTAAACAGAAATAAGACTTGTGGCAAACCCTTACTAGAAAAAGAATAGGATTATTATTTAAGGCTCCAGATTTAGTTAATTTAATAATAGAAATAAATATAAAAAGATGAAAACAGTAGAATGAGATGACGATGAGAATCCACAAAACAATAATTAAAGACGCAAGGTGTAACAAATGTTAAAATTAATAAGGTTAATTCAGAAAAAAAATATCAAAGTGCATTAAACTTGTTGATTAAAAAAAATATATATATATAATTATTGAAAATTTTGTGATCAAGAAGTTTTTATAAGTAACAAATACATTTGTTACTTGTAACATAAAATCAATCGACCAAACTAAATCAGCCTGTTAATGTGTCCAATAAAAAAACTCAAGAATTTTTAAATCTATTTTTTATATTAGCATAGAGTGCTACGGAAATTCATATTTACTTGGTACCCATGATTGAATATGAATATATTCAATCATGTGTTCTGTATTCTGGCTGGCCCTCACACAATATGCACCTGTGCTACTATGTGATATGTCCTAGTTCACAATTCTGTTTAGTCTTAGTTTTATAATTTCTTCTTCTATTTTTAACTAATTCTGTTATCTGATGTTTCTTCCTCTTTCTTTTCCATAATGTCCTCTGTCCTCTCATAGTATCTCTCTAACTTCATCTGAATGTTGACTCAGCACACACACTTGTATTATAAGCAAGTCTTGCTTCATTGATATCATTAGTCTTTCACTTATGTATTCAACCATCATTTCTTTGTCTTTTATTCTTTTTCCTGC
The DNA here is from genome assembly GCF_047948215.1 of Lycorma delicatula. NCBI lineage: Eukaryota > Metazoa > Arthropoda > Insecta > Hemiptera > Fulgoridae > Lycorma > Lycorma delicatula. The sequence goes on from NC_134462.1 coordinate 9,452,461, forward strand.
TAATATTCAGACTGCATATTTTCCACCTTTTTTCTCTCCTGAAGAGTAAAGTCTTTATTCACAACTGTATATATCTCTTCATTACCTCCCCATCTTGCCTCACATATACCTAGAAAATCTAATTTATTACTTCCCATCTCTTACTTGGCATTTCCAAATTTCATTTAACAATATAAGTAAATTCCTTGTTCCTTTTCGTATCCCCTCATTTTTTCCTCTTTCCCTTTTAACATAGTATTGTTGATGTATTCCCTTCCTAGAGATTTTATTGAGGGAAATGTTTAACTCCAGAAACCTTTACAAGGAGGTGCATATCATCCAAATCATATTGTTGGGATATCTATGAAGTTAATTAATGCAGTAGTTTATCCCTTTCTCTGCATTGTATGCTGTTGACCTTCAAGTAGATCATCTACCTTAATACTTAATTTCCTGCCCCAAGCACAGCCCTTTTCTATCATTTTTTCACTTGCCGTCCAAAGAGGCCATTGGCTCTTAATGGTAGATCTCTATATATTTGGTCCTTGGCAACTTTTAGATCATCGAATCTCTGATGCAATGACATTTCTTAGATCTCCAATAATTTTAGAAAGTTATGGGAATTAGGCAGTACTTAAACCCAATAGCATCATTGCTATTCAATTTTGGTGATCCATGATGGCAGGTATTGTTCATTAAATGGAAGCTGGCCATTGGAATACTATCATTCCTTCAGAACAAAAAAATTTTTCCGTATATTACTTCCTGAGATGTGTCAGGTATAGTGAAGGATTATATTGTATTATTGTTGGATTTATACTGGATGCGATTACAGTAACTGTGATATAGTCTACTATTAAATATTAAGTAATTAATTATTTTTTGTTGTGAGGTAGAGAATATTGTTTTAAATTTATCTTAGTTATTTACTAAATTATGTTCTTTGATTATCATTTTGGATAGATTGCAAAATGCTTCAGGATTGTATCATAATTTGCATTGTAATATTTTAATGGTGGAATATCGAGGTTATGGACTGTCAAGTGGTAGGCCATCAGAAGAAGGCCTTTGCATGGATGCAAGAGCAGCTGTTGATTACCTTAGTTCCAGGAAAGACATTAATCATAGGCAGATCATTGTTTTCGGTAGATCTTTAGGTAATTAATTTTTACAGCACTGCATGTGTGTTGGTGTACATGTGCATATATATATATATATATGGTCTGTTTAGAAAATAACCGAGCATTTTTAATTACGTGCTAACACAGATTTAGTGACATGTGGTTGGCAGCATTGTGTTCTGCATAACCTCCTCTGTAACCAGATATTCTTGGAGTGTTGATATCTCATTTGGTTTTCATGTTATTGTTATTTGAGTGCAACGTGTTTGTTTTTTGTAGTGTGCAATTTTCAGGAGCAATGATACAGTGTAAAATTTTGCTTAAAACTGGGGAGAACTTTCACAGAAACGTTTCAGCTTTTGAAACAAGCTTATGGAGATTATGCTCTAGGTCGTACGCAATGTTACAAATGGTTTCACAATTTAAAAGTGGTTGTCGGTCAATTGAAGATGACCTTCGACCAGGAAGGCCTTCAACTTCAACTGATGACACCCGCGTTCAAAAAATCAACTATCTGGTGCATGCAAATCGCCGATTGACTGTCAGAGAACTTGCAAAAGAGGTTAGCATCTCAATTGGATCATACCGTGACATCTTGATGGAAAAATTGAACATACATCAAGTTACAGCAAAGTTTGTTCCTCGTTTGATGACCGAACAGCAGAAAGAACATCGAATGGATGTTTGTCGGCAACGTCATGAACAAGCCAATGATGATGAAACATTCATGCAAAGGATCATAACGGGAGATGAAAGCTGGGTTTATGGCTACAACACAGAGGTAAAGATTCAATCATCACAATGGATTGGCAAAGGAACTCCATGCCCCAAGAAAGCACGTCAGTCTTGATCTAATGTCAAAGTGATGCTCTCTGTTCTTTTGATTACAGGAACTGTCCATTTTGAGTTCTTGCCTCAAGGTGAATCAGTGAACCGTGCATACTATCAAGGTGTTTTACAACAGTTACATGAAAAAATTCACAAAAAGATACCAGAGTTGTGGCAAGAGAACTCGTGGTTTCTTCATTATGACATGAACCTGCATACTTAGCTTTGTCAATTCATCAGTTTTGTCCCAAAAATAAGATGACTGCCCTCCCTCAGTCTCCCGACTCACCAGATGTAGCTTCTTGCAATTTTTTCATATTTCTGAAATTAAAATCAGTGATGAATGGATGCCATTTTGAGACTATTGATGACATTAAAGCAAATTCATCACAGACCTCAAAGGCCATTTCAAATGAAGCTATCCAGGACTATTTCGTGAAGTGGAAACTGCTGGAAAAAGTGTCTGAATAGGGGAGGAAGTACTTTGAATACTTTGAAGGGAACAAGGACCAATAATCTGTAAAATTAATAATAAAGATTAAAAAAATAAAATTTGGTTATTTTCTGAACAGACCTCATATTATTAGACTTCCACGCCTCAGATTTTTAACTAAGAAGAAAGAATTATTTAGTTTTGAAACATTTATTTTTTACATAACATTTTAAAACTTACTCATCAAACTTCCTGTTTATATGAACTCAGAGTACACAGTGTGTTTACAATATAAATATGTGTTACATATTACATTTATATTTCAGGACTGTTTAATATGATTTTCTCCAGGCTGCAAAACGATATATATATATTTAAAATAATCCCTTAAGAGACTATGTTAATCAACGTAGAATACTCACTTCTTTAGTTTCTTCGTTTTGGATGTTTCAATTTTATGTTTGACTCTGTATTCTTTCATTTTTGTGACTGTAGTTGTTTACATTCTTCAGACCACTTTCTGCCAACTGTTCTGGCTTCTTCTGGAAAACCTTTATAATTTTGAATATGTTTACTAAAGGAGTCTCTATCATTGATTATTTCATCTGTAATTTTTAATTTTACAATATCTTTTTTAACTTCTTTCACTCATACAGAACTGATTTTAGTTCATTCATTTATCAAAAATTTGTTTTGTTGTCTTTCTCTGTATTATTAAAATTTAACATTAAATGAAATATAAACCACCAAAACACAGTAATTAAGTTAGACTTACTATAATAATTTCCAATTACTAGTTTTCACATTATACTGCATCTTCAGTTTGTATTAAATTCTATATCTTTTACCATTAAAACATTCTTTTAATTTTTAAAAGAAATTTAATTCATTTTATTTGAAATTGTTTTGAATAATATAATTTTATTCCAGTATTATATTATTCAAAATTTCAAAATATAAATTCAATGAAAAAGCAAAAAATTGAAAGAATATGTTTTACTGTAATATATACAGGATTTAATATCAACTGAAGATGCAGGATACTGTGAAAACTAGTTATTGGAAATTAACACGGTTAAGTTTAACTTATCTAATGAATGTGATCTCTTTCAATGCTTAGGTATTATTCTCTTATGATTTTTAACTATATCTTGTAATTTCATCTTTCAAACATAGGTAGGAAAATTTTAAATAAGTACAGCCATTATAACACTTTTTGTGATTGTTGCACCAACCTAAATATAAACTTTACTGTTTGATGGTTTATCAGTTTATGTTTGAATTTAAATATTTAAAATATTTTTTTGTTACTTTATTTTTAATCAGTTACTATTTTTATCATTAGCCCCTCTTAGTAGTTATCCCTTATTTAGGTATTTTATTTATATTCTTGTTTCTTTTATAGTTTATCTAAAAAGCTTTAAATTTTATTCTAAATTTAAATTTCTAATTTTTAGCCGATTTTAATGTTTCTAAAATACAAGGTAAATTAAGTAATGAGACTGTTTCAGAAAAACTTTTTTATACAGTCTAATTATACATGGACTCTTCATAGCAGTGTTGGGAACTCAGAAACCGGAAATATCCTTCAGATGATCGGTTACATTTTTTTAATGTTTTCTACTGTTCCAAGATGGTGTACTTTGAGGTGTTTTTTAAAGTTGAAAACAGGAAGAAGTTGCAGGGACTCAATTAAAGTGAATAAAGTGGTTGAGGAACTACAGGAATGTTTTTCTTTACCAAAAACTCATTAATTGAGAGGGCAGTGTGACAAGGTGCATTGTCATGATGCAGCATCCAATTTTCTTTTGATGGCTGGTCTCACGCAGGCAACTCTTCCGCAGTCTTTCAAGAATTTCTTTGTAAACATATCGATTTACAGTCTGTCCTGTAGGCTAAATCTCCTTATGGATAAAGCCAACACTATCGAAGAAACAAATTAGCATGGTTTTGATTTCTGATTTGCTCATTTTTGCTTTTTTGGGACGTGGTGAGTTTGAAGTGTGCCACTCCTTGATTTGGTGTTTTGTTTCTGGATCATATTCAAATATCCAAGATTCATCATCAGTAACAACAGTTTTTTTAGAAAATCAGGATCAGTTTCAATTCACCCTAGAAGATCGCGGCACACTTCCACCATGTTGTTTTTCTGTTCAACAGTGAGGCTTTTTGGGACCAATTTTGCACAATGCTTTTTCATGTCCAATTTGTTTGCTAAAATTTTATAACACTCGTTTCACTAAAAGTTTGTTTACGTCTCACTTGGCAACAGTAAAATAAAAATATGAATACCTCATATAAATTAATTGTTCATATAACCATATGTTTACTAGTAACTTTAAAGTATTTTAGCAGCCAAAAAAAATTAGTTTCATTACTTTATTTACATACCTTGTAACTAGCAGAAATTTTATAATAATTACATAAAATAACTTCTTTATTGCTAATGCCCTGTACTGTGCTGAACAATGTATTAATGTAAACGGAAAACCATGAAATTTGAAGCTGACTAAATTAATCAGATTGTGTATCAGTGGTTAAAAATAAACACCTATTTGCTAAAGAAGATTTAGATCATGCAGCAGTAAATGTAATTGTCAACTGTAGTATTAAATTTCAATATTATATTCCCATTAATAGAAAAAGTTTTAATTTTAGAACATAAGTTATTAAGTCAAATTACTTGGGACTTGCTAAAAGATTTCAATGATGTTAACTAGTTTAATCTTAAAATTGAGGAAATATTTAACAACAGTCCCTCTAAGTGAAAAAGAGAGGTTTTCTATATGGTATGATAATGATTGGATTAAAATTATATTTGAAAAGAAATGTTGAGTGATGTAGAATGTAAAAAGTTGTGAATAAAAATTATGTACAACTTCAGGATGTTGTGTTCACAATATAAACAGCTTGTTTATATTTATAGGTTAACATATTTTTATGAATAATTTCAGTAACAGTTATTAGGATTGTCATTTTTTCAGGTGGAGCCATTGCTATTGATTTAGCTGCTAGACCAGAGTATTCTGCAAAAATATGGTGCCTAATTTTAGAAAATACATTTACCAGTATACCAGATATGGCTGATGCACTTTTCCAGTGGCGTTTTCTTAAATCCATTCCTCTTATTTGCTATAAGAATAAGGTATGTATTATCATTATTTCAATCAATTTAAAGTATTGAAAAAGTGTATAATTGATGTTATATACACAAAAATATGAAAATTATTTAGTCAGATTGCATGCGACTATAATAAAACATTTTTATTAAAATTAATATCATAATAATAGTTGTAATGAACCAGGAATAATGTACTCGTTCAACTTGTTTGTATTTGTACATAGCGGTTTTTGAAACATTAGAATTCATTTTTATAACCAGATAAACAATTGTGTTTAACATGTTATGCGTCTGTAATAAACAAAACCTATTAAGAAATCTATAACAAGAAACAGCTTTATGTTCTTTCTCAGTTAATATTTTTCTAGACAAAAGAAATAAAGTAATATAAAGACTTAAGTAGATTACTTGTAATTAAATGTAGGTAACTATGATAAAACAAAAATAGTAATAAACAAAATATCAACAATAATTGCTAAGTATAAGTAAAAACAGCAGTATTGTTTACATGTTAAACATTAATTTTATAGAAAATTATTTTGAGATGGTAATCCAATGTTATTTTTTTAACAACAATTACTAACGGCAGTGTGTGTGCTAATTTGGGCACTGCTTACTGATTTAAAGATTATTGGTTTTCAGTGAAGCAAAGCATTTAGATGATCAATAATAATTGAACGATCAGTTATTGATCAACAACTGTCAATACCTTTTTGATTTTAATACTATTATTGGTGGTAGTGGCAATATTGTTTAAATAGGTTAGATATCAAGGAAAAGTACATAAGAAAATAAGTGAAATAAATAATGAAAAAATGAAAGAGGTATCAAGAATTCAGTAGTACTTATGAAATGTTGAAATGAAATGAAACAATTGAAATGTTTATCTGGATTTAGATTTTAATTATCGTTTTTGTAAACAGTTTTGGAGTATAATCTTGCTTTAAAAAATCTGTAGGACATAGGAAGGAAATTATATATACTGTTGCATATCATAATGAGGACCCATTGGATGAAAAAATTGAAGGTATGCTCAATCAAGTAAAGATTAATGCAGACTGGTGGCAGCACAAAATAAGCATGCATTGGGCATAAGAGTTCTGCTACATATACAATGATGAATTGATATGTTAGCATCTATTTATTACTGAATATTGTAAAATATTTACTGAAGCTGAAGAAGGCTTTCAAATTAATTAACTTGACATATATTTTCTACAAAAAAAATAAATTTTTTATGTGGTCAACATGGAATTCCCATTTTTAAGTGGAATCAGTGTTACTCCTGTTAAGATCCCATAAAATTTCATTTAATTAAATGAATTAAAAGATTTTAATTAATTAAAGAGTTTTTAATATCATCTATTAAAATTTAAAACATAATTTTTGTTTCAAAAGATGATGAAAACAAATAAGCTGGTGTAAGAAATGTATTATAGACCTGTAAGCTGCCAGACTAAGACCACAACTCTGTGAATGTGTATATAAAAACATTGTAAAATGTTGTGACCAGTATTATTTAAAAAATGAATTAGTTATGTTAAAGATTGTTATTTATAATTTCAGTTCTTATCAAGACAGAAAATTGCAAGAGTTAATAATCCAACATTATTCGTATCAGGCCTATCCGATGCATTGGTACCACCAGCGATGATGACAGAATTACATAATAAATGCGGTAGCATATATAAGCAGTTATTACATATAGAAGCAGGAACACATAATGATACATGGACATGTTCCGGTTATTACACAAGTATTGCTAATTTTCTGCATTCTGCTGCCACTTTTAAACCTGATCCTCCTATTATAATTTCAAGTATTAAAGATGTATGACCATGAAAAACACAATTTTTTTACATTTGTATAGTGCTAAGAAGTGATTGATTACCACATTTGGTTTCTATGAAGCCTTTTAAAAGTATTTTATACTGTTTGTGCACAAATTATATTTTTAATTATTTCTTATTACTATGTATATTATTTAAAATTCTAGATGTAACATAAAAAATACTATCTTTTAGAAAAATTTTTTTTAATATTCATTAATTACCCTTATTGGTTACAATGGTTATACTTTGTGAATTGGTAATGGTTTGCTGTAAATTTGAACTGCTTTTTCTTGAATTATTTTTAAGTATATATGGTCAGCATAATTGCAGAAATTGTTACGCTAAACGTGGAACAAACATAATCGGCAACAACAGACAGAAATTAATGTTTATTTTGATAGATATGTTGATGACATAAATCTTATTTTACAAATGAAGAGAGGACAGAATAAACAAATTTTCTTATAAAAAGAAACAATAAAAAAAACAACTTTCAAATTATACAAAATAGACCGATCGAAATAATTCATTTAGAGGGGGGAAAAAATTGTTACCTGGACTTTTATAGCGGTAAAGAGGCTTATAATAAACATTAAAAAAAATAAATGAGTGAGCGGCAATGGTGGAAGGTTGTTTTGGGAGGGGGGGGGGTTGAAAAGGGGTGAAAAATGGTATTATTGCGATTTCCAGTGAAATTTGATGTCAAAAAATTTGTGGCTATTTAAGACACAGAAAGGTATACTTTCACCAAGTTTCGTCAAAATTAAATTATTTTTGCGAAAATGAAAAATACAGAAAAAAAAGATTTTTCGCATTTTTCTTGGAAATTTTTAGGTTATGACAAAAAGTGATCTTTACAAAAGTTGTAGATTTTTGTATGATTTACAACTTTTGTATTGAAAAAAATTTTTTTCAACCCCCAAACCACCCCTCCACCACCTCTGCTCACGCATTTTTTTTTTTTTACATTTATTATAAGCCCCTTTACCATTTCCACTTATAAAAGTCCAGGTAACAATTTTTTTTAGTTGGACTAAAATCAATAACAAAAAAAAGAACAAAGGAAAAATTATGCTGGAACTCTTTTTACAGGGTATTGTCATTGTAAATTCACTCATGTTGCTTAGAAGATATAAATATAACAAGGAAACATGAATAATTGAAAAACAAAAGATTAGCTAGTCTGTATCAGTACATCAAATTATCCCTGAAATGTGCTGCTACCTTTAGTATCTACTGTAAGCTCCCTTGGCAGCTAATTTTGTTCTGATCGCTTAATTAAAATCAAGCATTCAGGGGAAAGTGATACAAGGATGCCCACGACACCATTATAGATGCAACAAAGCAGTTGATGTAGGCTTCTAATTAAGGATTTTAGGAATATTCAAAAAACGTATAAATGGTTGGTTCAAGTGTGTAGGTATTAGGTAACAACAGAAATGCTCTGAAGAAAATATGTAACATTAATTTTCCCATTCTCTAGTATTTTGAAGCTGCCCGTATAATTTTGGTACAAAAATGAGTTAATATAGTTAATTATTTTAATATCATAATAGCCTAAAATGTAATAAATATGGTATTACTATATGATGATTGTGATCAGTGTTTTGGTATGCGCAGTTCATTTTAACTTTGCAAAAATAGAGTCACAGTTTTGTCCCTTTCTCTCTAGTTTAAAGGACCATTGCTACTAGTTTGCTTCATGAAAATTCTTCCTGTCCATTGTCATCTTTAATAAATGTACGTTCCAGATTTTATGCAGTGAGGAGTTTCCTTTCTAGCCAACATAATTAAGCAAGCAGTTTTTAGTTCATAACCTGAGTTATTTTAACATATGTTTTACAGTTTAAAAATGAACTGATGCTCAGGTTATCTCGGCAACAGTGGAAAGGTCTTGAGCAGTTATGAACTGAAACTCAGAAAAACTATTCTGAATAAAAAAAAAGAAAAGAGTATATTGCTTATAATAAAGATTTATTTACTCAAATAAATAGCACTATTGAAATTATCATTAAGAATTTTAAAAAATCCTTTTTTTATCTTGTATATTAAATTAAAATCTAGTAACATAGAAATCTTATATTCTGATATAATACCAGTATTTTTAATGTTTACAACATGTTACAATATCAACTATACTAAAACACCTAAGATGAAAGTATAACTCTATAATAAAAATAAAAAAATTACATTGGCCAAATACAGCTAGTTGTTTTGAAGTATACTGCTTACACTAAAATCTGACTTTCCACTAGACTAAAAGATAATATTTTGATTGAACTTAATTTTATCATAATCGATGCATCATAAAAATGAACCATTTTTGAATATAACCTTACAACTTCTAAAGACTTATTATACAAGTATGCTTTCCTCAACAGTAATTTACATTTGTTTTATATAAAATATTCGTACGGCTAAATGATGAATGTGTCATGGTGAAGAGACTAACAAATAGAAATATTTTAAACTGTAGATTTTTGAGTATCATCTGGTATTCTTCCTGAAGGCAGATCCCTTATTCTACTGCATCTCCTTCCACTTTTGTCTCAAGCCTTCTCCTTCATTCCCTTGTAGGTAAAAAGATGAAGGAAAAGGCAAAAGTGTTTTTAGAGTATATAAGGCAGTTAATGTTAAAATTGTTTGGTGAGAGAAGGAAATACAGAGTAAACTGTAATATATACAACAAATAATTGGAATTGCTGTTTCAAGCAACTGTGCTTCGAATAATTTTTGTGATGATATTCCAGATATTTTTTGAAACACTGTAGAATTCAGGTAAATTTGCGGCTATGGTCTCAACATACGCTGAATTCCAACAAGAGATGGTGTACAAGATTCAGTTGTTTTAAAATGGAACTGGTCCAGCCAGGCTTGAAACAGTCACCTTATTGTGTTGGAAAGTAATAATAGGTTGACTGCCCTTTGCCACCTATTACAAAGAGTCAAATGTTGACTTGTGGTCAATACTTTGGCCTCCATGACACAATAATATCACAGAATAGCATAAAGGATGGAGAATTTCATCAGACTAATGACTAAAAAAAATTCCAGACCTGCAAATTGAAGTAAATACTCCAAAAAGAATAAGATAATATCTTTTCTGAAATAAAATTTTATTAGCTTTCAAAAGTTTTGCTTTCTGAAAAATAAGCGTACTTTATTCATACATTTTTTTTTAATAAGCTGCTTACTATTTTTTATTTTATTTTCTAAACAAGTTAGCTGGATTAAATGGTAAACTGTATCCCTTACCATGTATAACACCTGAAACACCTTAGGAAGTTACATCCTGGAAATTGAACTATGCAAAAGAGATAAATCGTTCTAAAAAAATTACTGAAGTTCTACGTTAGCTGAATAAGGTTTTTTAGTTAGAAGTGGCTAATGACTACAATAGTCAATTCCATGGATTTTTATCTTAGTAAAATTTATCTGTCTTTTTTTTACATTATCTGCATATAACTATGAAAAGATATTTTACAAATTGACTTAAGTACTGACTCAAATTTTAATTCAATTGTGAACATAAGACACATAACAATAATTTATTGAATTCGTGATTATCATCATATAAATTGTGACACCAAATAATTAATGATTTAAATTAGTCTTCTTAAACATGAAAAAAAAATAGGAAGAATGAAGATAAATGATGAAGATGAGTTGGTTTTTTAGTTCATTTTTCTGAACTTGTTTACTAGAAAAGCTCTGGACTGATAAATCAGCTCAATAGACTGAAAACCTAGTTCAGTATGAACTATTGAAAGTCATAATGATAATTAACTTACAAATGAAGAAACAAAATATTGCTAAATGGCTAGCACTGTTATTTTCAGTTACTTACTGCCATTAATAATTTTTTTTTATGAAGTTGTCTTGATATATGATATTAAAATAATTTTTTTCTGTTCATGTCCTTTTGACTTATTACCATACTGTACACATGACTTCATTCAGTTTTGATCTTTACCCTTTCTTTATTTTATCAATTTACTATTCCTCTCAAACAATTATAAATCAGTTTTCTTACATTTTCTGTTTTATTTTTTTTATTTTGTAGCTGTTCATAATAATATTTATAAATTTAATAAAAATAAACATAATTTGTATAAAAAAATGAAATATCTTGAAGTTACATATCGTAATTATGTACAGTTGCTGACTCAAAGATTAACTTGTTCAATGCTGAATAAACAATATATTATTTATCAGTAATTAGTGATGAAACCACCTTCGCTTAACCAATACAAATAAGAGTGATCCGACTCAATTATGGTACATAACTTAACAACTCTTGACGTCAATTGATTCATTGCCTAGTTTAAGCAACACTGATTTATATTTATCTGCTATTTTTTTATGTATGTAGTTATTATTTTTTGTGTAGTCTTTTAATCATTCTACAGAGTAAAAAGGTTATATGATGAATAAAACTTCATGATGAATGTATACAAAAATTCTAAATAAAATCTTGACATTCTAAAACCATGATGAGGTGTAGAAATTTATTGATGAACACATCTGGCACACACATCTTCTCAAATAAGTAATAGATCATAGTAGATTTACTAGTTTTAAGGCACCATAAGGCTATAAGTGATTATCTGAAAATAGTGGTGTGTGGTATCCATGAAAATGTAATAAACATAAATCTCAAGTGACAATTTCACTTCAATGATATACAAATATCAAACAATCACCTTTCTTTGCTATTTAATGCAATCTGAAATACATTTTTCAAGAAAAAAATGTTGGAAGCTTCACAAAGTAGATTCTTTTTTCTTTCCAAAAGTTTAAAACGTGAACAGTCATGGAAATTGTGGCTCTGACCTCATCATGAAAAAAGTTTCTTTTGAACTTTGTTTAGACCAAGGTGAATTTTACAGAAAAATCTATTAACAGATTACAATCATTCATTTTTATCATAACTTCTGAAAAATAATAGAAGACTTGGCCTTTAATAAACCATATCATCATACAGAAGACATGATCTGAAAAATAACAGAGGACATAGTCTTGATCAGTTTATTTGCTATTTTTGTTACCCATAATTCCAAAAAAAATGTTATTCTACTTCAACTATGCTCAAGCTCAAGGCATGTTAAAGAAAGATTAAAAGCTTAGTTTCTTTTCAACAAATGAATCATCCATGATATAAATGGGCCCATTCCAATGTGTATGTAGCTTTAAAATACTGAAACATCTCATCTTATTTTGACTGATCTCATATCTTAACTGATTTAAGGCTTTTGACTGTGCATGATTATTCTTATTTTTGACTGATTAAGAGATGTTATCTAATGATGTACATGTGAATGGCAATTTTAAGTGCAAGTCTCAATTATACAAATTTTCCTCACACCAGAATATATACTTAAATATCATAAGTACAGTTTAAAAATTTCATTTGATGGGAAATTAAATTTTTAAATTCATGTATTCCCAGTTTTACCATAATCTATGGTACACTCTAACATACAGTAACTTCAACATGGATCTAAAACAATGTATACTTTTTCTTTAATACCTCTATCACAACAATAATAATAATAAAAAACCAAGTTTTTATATAAATAAGAATATACACTTCAATAAAATATATGATTATTACATAATTATCATGATGTACTTTCTAGCAATAAATTATTATTGAAATCTGTCAATAACTCGACATCAGGTCGACAGCGTTTAAAATCACTCACACCATTCTGAGTACAACTAGTACCTCTCACATCAAGATATTTAAGATTTGGAAGACAACTAGCAGTATGTTTAAGACTTATATCGGTAACAGAACGATAATTCCGCAGCACTAATGTTTCTAATCCAGACTGTCCAGGCCTTTGGTTTCGGATCAAAACAAATGACAGACCAACAGGATTTGCATTTAACAGATCTCGTTCACTACCAAAAGAAGCAACACCTATATCACTTATTTTATTTTCACCACCAGGCCAGTCAAGTGCTTCCAAATATAACTTTTTCAATTTTTCAACACGATTAAAACATGATATGTCACTGTCACTCACATGTGTCGACCGTAAATCCAATAACTGCAAATAGGATAAATAATAATATATTAATAAAGTTAACAGAAAAAGTTAATACTGTGTAACTTCATTAGTTTTGTAATTTATTAAGTTTAAATAAAACAGGTTATGTCATAATGGTAAATCTATACTAAAATAAAACTGATATAAATTTAAATAAATTAATTCATTGAAACTAAAGTCCTTTTGCTTCAGCTTTATATCAAATGCAAATAAACTATCAAATTTTACATGAAAATAAAACATATCAATTATTTACAGATATAATTAATTACATAAGTAGCATACAAATAAGTCTTACTACAAAAAATTACATCATTCAAATCACTATAAATAAAAATTTTCTCTTAAATAACTGGTACTTTGAGGGTGGATACTCAATTTAATAAAATCATAGATCATAATAAAACTCAAGACCATTTTCTACGTTTCACTTGGAGGAACATACCTATCTAGAAACACAAAATTCATGAAATGTAGCTCTTTAAAATTATTCATAAAAGAATCATTCACATCAACCCAGTGATTCAAGAGTTTTAAGCGAACATCAGTATAAATACATGGACTTACACATAGTTTTTCTAATTTACATATTTCAGATAAAGGAATAAAGATTTATATATTTCCTAACTCTAATATTCAGCTCTTTCTCTTATCTTTCATATTCTGAGAACAATTCCAGATATCTGAAAACCTTCATGACTTTTTAACTTAAATGCTTCACTCAGATTACATGATCACCTAAATAAATTCATGTCCCTATATTATATCAGGTGATTCAAAAAAATCTTCACAACTTTAAAAGCATGTAAAAACTTATTTAGATAACTTTCAGATTCAGTTGAGGTCTGATTTCACAGCAAAACACATATTTTGAATAACATAGTTCATTAATACCGAATTCGACCATGAGTGTAAAAATGGATATATTTACTGGTGCAGAACATGCTCACTGTGTGTTTTGGTTTCACAACTGGCCATCAGAAACTGCAGTCCAATGTAATTTTCGTAGAGTACAGTAGGAAGTCTCCTAGTAGGCATACAATTTACTTTTGATATCAAACCTACGTTGAGACAGGTTGTTCTGTTAAACATACAAAATCACCAGATGCCAACACATTCCTGAAACTACTGTGGAAAAACTCTGAGAAAACTTTGCTCGTAATCTGAAAAAATCACATGAGACTGGCATTCTACAAACAACTGTTTGGCATGTATTATGTAAACGACTGCAATTGAACCATACAAACTAACCATGGTTCAATACATTACAGATGACAACAATGTTACTTGGCTGCATTTTTGTGAGAAAGCAATGGCTAGAATTGCAGACAATACATTTTTAGACAATGTAATTTTTAGTGATGAGTTAACATTTCACATCAATGGCAAGGAGAATGAATACCCATAACTGCTGAATACAAGGTAGTGAAAATCCTCATCAAACTTTGTAGCATGTTTATGATAGCCCTACGGTCAATGTTTTTTGTGCCCAAAGCAAACTACAACTACACCGCCTGTTCTTCCATGAGGCAACCATAAATGGTATCGTTTATTTGGACTTGCTTCAAAATTTTCTAATTCCTCAGTTAGATGATGCAATTAGTATCAGAAAGATGGGGCACTACCTTACTAATGCCTAGAACAAAGATTTTCTTGATATTCGATTCCCAGGTTGGTGGACTGGTCATGAAATTCAATTGCATGGCCATCTTTTGCTCATTAGATTTGACCCTGCTAGATTTTTCTTATGAGAGGTTTCAATAAAAATCAGTTTATGTACCACCTTGGCCTGCAGATCTTGTTGAGCCAAGACTTTGAATTAACACCACAGCTGCAGAGGGTAACGCACAACTTGCTGGTTACAGTCTGGAATGAGATTTACTTCAGGCAAGAAGCTATATGAAACCAAAGTGAATTTTGGCTGATAAATTTTTTTTTTTTTCTATAAGACCTAAACCAAATCTGTAAGTTACCTCAATAAATTTTAATATGCTTTTAAAATTGTGAAGTCCTTTTTGAATTACCCGGTATACTATTATTAATACCAACAATCTAAAGATTATATTCAGCCTTCAAACTTTAAAATCCTCAAATCTGTTTTATATTTCACCACTTTTTTAAAAATTGCATTGCCCAACCTAAAAACCATATTCCTGACTGTCCTACTCACATTCACTCTTTACTTTTATTAACATCATTGTTATAAAAAAACCAGTAACACAGTGTTTGTATTTCTCTCATCTCCCTAAGATCTTCTTTAATAGTACAACATTCCACAAGCATCTTGTAGAGCTCTCTGAACTCCCTTTATGAAGCCCAACATTACCATTTGTTTAGGGACTGTAAGAAAAAAGTCAATAAATTTGTCGACGGTTAAAATTTTTTACATGTATTTACATAATAAATGTGTGGCCATAATGTATGATATGTCAGCCTACTTGAATAAAATTTTACATTTGAAAAGAATAGAGTCAAATTCCATACCTTTTAACATTTATTATAATTGATCTTTGAAGTTCAATTATAGCCTTCATTTTAGAATATCACAAAAAGTTTTTAGAGCAGCACACAATCAGAAATATCTGATGGTTTTATCATTGAAATTCTTCACTGGTTTTTGAAGGATTTCCATTTTAACAGTGATTTTCCTCTGTTTTCCACCTTCAGTAGTGATAATTAATTTTTTTTGGTTGTCCTTCAGCAAACCTCTTACATAAATTCATGTAAACTTCAAATTATTAGTTATCCATTCTCAAATCTATACAATTTTCTGTTAATCTATCTCTTAACAAATAAATGCTGCTCAGTCTAAATCAATCGTCTATTCTCATTAGCAAGGTTGCAACTGATATAAACTCTGTGCTACAATGGCATTGTCTAGGTTTTCCATTGTTCAAATAAGCCTGTTGTGAAACATAAATGCAAATAATTCCATATTATGACTGCTCCATTATTTAACCTATCCTCTAGTCCTGAGCAGATGGTTGTGTGTTATCCCTTGTGTTGATTATGCTCGGTTCCACAAAAAAAAAAACAATGAACAATCTTTTTTTAAGTATTTTTTGTTATTTTTTTCTATTAACTAATAACACACAATTATTTATTACTAAATTATTTTTTTACCTCTAAGGAAGGAAAACCAAAAGTAGCAGCAAGGCTGGCATAAGGCACACAATCCTCAATACCAAGGCAGCCTTTCAAATGTAATTCTTTTAATGTTTTACTTTTACTTAAAGCAAGAAATGAATGTGCATGAAACTACTGGCACCCAGATAAACCCAATATCTGAAATAAATTATACATAAAATTCAATAATAAAACCAGTAGAGAATAAACAATGTATTTATACATACATTATACAAACATTGTATTACAGATATACATAACTAAAATTACTACTCATTGAATTTATTTGTATTTTATGAGGAAACAAGAGGCCCAACTTAACCTCACTTGCACTCTGATAGTAGATTACAGCTTTTACTTATTGAACATCTGTTGCTTAGACTGATTTTTCACTTCTATGTTGACAATCTCTGGTTTAAGAATTCTTTATTTCATGCCCTTCTCTATTTTGTCCTTTCAGTACCATCAGTCTCTTTTCTTGGCAGAAAGAAAAATGTCATGAAGAAAATGGTTTACTAGTTTACCAAATAACAAATCACTACTTTAATATAATAATTTTAATATCTTTAACATATAAGCTTTACTACTTATTGGAATAATAAGGGTAAGTCTTTAGAACCCCCTATACCAGATCACACACTAGTAGGCTAGGCAGATCACAGCATCTTCAGCTTGGACCTAGCAAGTACAACCTCTACCCATACACAAAACCAAAAATAGAGAAGGAGGAATCATCCAGGATAAGGATAAAGAGTGGATTGTGAAAAAGGACAATATAACAATATATCCTCAGGGAACTAAAGCATAAGATAGATAGATATCAATGTCCAAGGCACAGCTCCCTCCAGACAGTATGTGCTCATTTTATCAAAAATACATGGGGGCTATACATTTCTAACTAAGGAAACCATACATAATTGATAAATAATTTTGCTTTGTACCTTAAACACATTTTAAATAAATGCAGTAATGAAGAGTTACTCATAACTCAGAAAGAAACATATTGTGAATGACTGTTAAAGCAAAACTGTTTTTTACCTTGAAGATTAATTTCATTTTGTAAGTTTACCATCTTTTTTTCTGAATCAACATCATTACAAACTTAGGGATAGTTAGATCAATTACTAATTATACATTCTGGCTTCTTTTCTTTTTTCCAAGTAAGCTTCCATTCTTTCAGTAGTAAAAAAATAAAAACAAATGTATGTATGTGTCATCATAACAATTTTAAATCAGATTGAACATTGACAAATTTTTTAATCAACTAGAATTCTGCTAATTTAGACAACATTCAACAAAATTTTATTTTAATTACATCAAACAATTCTATGAAATGTTCTCTATATAAGAGGTCTGTAAATAAAGTAATGAGACTAGTATTTTGACAGCGAAAGTGGCAACACTGTAAAGTTACTAGTAAACATATGGTTATATGAACAGCTGATTTATATTAGGCATTAATATTTGTAGTCTATTGTTGTACGTGAGACGTAAACAAACTTTTCGTGAAACGAGTTAGTTTTTGTTGTATGTTACAAAAACGAGTGATACTAAATTATGAGCAACATTGTGCAATAAAGCTTTGTGTCAAAACTCTGTGAGAATGCTACTGAAACTTTTTCAAAATTGAAAAGGGCATATGGAGATGATGCTTGTCACATGCCTAAGTTTTTAGATGGTTTAAAGCATTTTCAGATGGCTGAGTATCAGTTGTGGACGACACACGCTCTGCAAGACTATTAACGTCAAAAAGTAACAACATTGCTGAGTGAATCAGAGACTGGATATGGTACGACCAGCAATTAACTGTCAGAATGATTGTAGAACAATTGAATTTGAACCACAGTCCATTAAATTTTGACAAATGAATTGGACATGAAAAAAGTTTGTGCAAAATTGGTCCCATAAAACCTCACTGTTGAACAGAAAAACAACATGGTGGAAGTGTGCCATGATCTTCTAGGACGAATTGAAATTGATCCTGATTTTCTAAAAAATGTTATTACTGGTGATGAATCTTTGATATCTGAGTATGACCCAGAAACAAAACGCTAGAGCACGGAGTGACACACTTCAAACTCACCATGTCCCAAAAAAGCAAATCAAAACCAAGCTAATTTATTTCTTTAATAGCATTGACATTGTCCATAAGAAGTTTTTGCCTACATGACAGACTCTAAATCAATATGTTTCCTGAGAAATTCTTGAAAGACTGCGGAAAAGAGTTGCTCGCGTGAGACCAGCCATCAAAGACAACTGGATGCTGCATCATGACAATGCACCTTGCCACACTGCACTCTCAATTAATGAGTTTTTGGCAAAGAAAAACATTCCTGTAGTTCCTCAACCTAACTTGATTCCCTGTTGATTCACCTGACTTGAATCCCTGTGACTTTTTCCTGTTCCCAACTTTAAAAAACACCTCAAAGGACACCATTTTGAAATAGCAGAATACAAAAAAAAATTTGACCAACCATCTTAAGGATATTCTGGTTTCTGAGTTCCAACACTGCTATAAGAGTGGGAAAATCATTTGAAGCATTGCGTAGCTTCCCAAGGAACTACTTCGAAGGTGATAGAGTCCATATATAATTGGATTGTAAATAAAAGGTTTTTCTGAACTAGTCTCATTACTTTATTTACAGATCTTGTATGTGTACAAAGTTGATAAGAATATTTCATAGAAAAAAATCTACATTAAAAGATAAGCAGCAAATACATCCCTTTTTTGTGATAAAAATCTGCTACTAAGTGTTTATTAACCTGTTTCAGTCAAAAAGATTAACAAACCAATCCACTTTTTATCTGATCTTTAAAATATATGTAAATTTTAATAAAAACTGTATAAGACTAAAAACTTTTACAGGCTTCATAAAGACTGAATTACTTCTAAAAATAAGCTATATGCAGAGTGGTGATTTCTGTTCAACCATTCCTCACATAAAAATTAATGAATGTAGGTACCATTTGATGAAAGAACATACTATAACATGTTGTAGCCCCTATTGTAATTGATCCCCCATCAGGGAAAACATCCGCCTTGTGACAATCCTGGTTGCCACATCACCTTTTCTGTTCCTAGCTGTAATGGGCTTTAGCAGAGGTCATCTTTCAGACTCTTTAAATTTGATAACACATCATAGTCATCAGTTTGGCCTGTCACCAATGCAAATGTCTCTGAAGACGTTTCCATCAGTGTGTTTACACAACTTACTGTTGCCTTCACATGGCTTCTTCCAATCTCGACCACCTACTATAACTTACAACTGTCAACTATTAAATAAACCAATTATTGGAAGTGGAGTCCCTGTGTCTTCCTCTAACACCAAGGTTCCACACAAAAACTTTTCTCATATTTAACTTCAATTACACTCTGTACTCAAATCATTATTTGACTGAGTTTTTTTAAACACTAAAAATACTATTCTCATACCAAAAAACAACTGCTGATCACAACAATGGCAATGTTGTCCTACAATTCATATTTACACAAAAATCAAGAAACAAATTCATACATTAGATAAGCTTCTAATGAGAACATACCCTATCTCTCTCTGCTCTGATCTGCTTTCAAGAATGAGGTCAATGCCTCCACTCTCCCACATCACAGTTCTATCACAGAGTTCTCAACACATCAATTCTCAACCTAACAGCGAATACCTTAGCTAACCTATATTGGTGAAGTAAGCATGCAGGCAAGCTGCTAGCCACCCAGGTTACTACTCTACCTATACAGCCATAACAGTATCAAAGCCATACTCCGCGGGGCTAAAAATCTCAGGAAGCCAGCAACTATGTACCATTACCTTTCGGCTTTGCAATTAACTTACAATGAAAACCAGAATTGACCCTCACAAGCTAACTGCTTTGGTAAGTTCAGCTTCTTACCTGGGGCAGACATATAAGACACGGCGCACATCATCAATGGCCTACACCCCAGGCACAAGCCTGAATCAGTCAAACCTAATCTAGCCAATCTATCTCTAAAGGCACTATGTCCAGAAAGAAACTGTGTAATATGCTAATAGGGGAAATCCAAGCAACCTGCATACTTCTCACATCAGGAATAATGTTCATGTTACGGCCATCAGACAATTCAGTCCACCTGACCTGCCATAAATGGGAATCTTGGTCATCCATTTCTTTTAGTCACAGGTAAAGTTGGCCGCAAGGATATCAGTGGGCTTAATACCAAAAATAACAAGATCACCTTTCAAGAGACATTCCTATTGGCACCAATCACATAAAACAACAGGAGACGTTGGGTTCTCAATAAATATTTTATAACATTTGTATCTCATTCGATGAGCCCAGACAGGTGCAGCATACAGCATTACGGCTTTGCAAACATCCTTATATAGAACATGCATGGTTATAAAATTAAGTTCCCAACTGGAGTGAACTGCTCTCTGAACTCCAAAGAAAGCACACAAACCTTATTGGTAGCATATTGAAAGTGCACCTTGAATCAAATATTCTCATCAAGAATACCCTTGATCAAGGATTCTCATCAAGGACCTACACAAAATACCTAATTCAACGACCTACCATTGATACACAAGGTCATCGTGTAACAGCCAGTCTGCCCTTGAGCAACATCATCATTGTTACGTCTGGGCTAAACATCATCATATGTTGCAAACTCCACAACTGGAGTATCTTGCAAGCCTGGGCTGCTCTGAACTCTGATTTTATTCCTCAAATCTCTTTTAACCAGCAAAAGTCCATCATCCATATAAGCAATGATGTGGCATCCACTGGGTAACGTCGACTGCATCAAAGAATCAAATTCAACAACCCAGAGAAGGGGTCTTAAAAACTACCCTATGGACAATCTTTAGATAGCTTCTTTTCTTTGAAGAACAGCATCTATATTGCTGAAGTAACACATTCAGCTCATTTTACTAACAATCATACCTCTGAAACAGGGCAGAGAGCCACCACAAATTATTAAAAGCTCTTGATTTGTCCAAAAAGATACCTAAGACCTACTCAGACTCACTAGAAGAAACAATGTTCATAATCATAAGAATAGCATCTGTGTCCTTGCTTGGGCAAAAATCACATTTATCATCCATCAACAATTTTCTACAATTCAACCTATCATTAATACAAAGATAAAAAATCTTTCCAATAATTGGTAGGAGCATTAAAGGCCTAAAAGGGGGCTCACAGTGGGACCCTTATCACCACCAATGAACAACAATTTAAGAACATTTTTTCCAACAAACAGGGAAATAGCCACCAAAGAGCATCCTATTAAAAATTCTAGACAAAACAGACAAGAAGCTCCACCATGATTCCATCAAAACCAGTGGCTTTATTCCTACCAGAACTGCAAATTACCTGACATACCTCTGCCTCTGTAATTTCCACAGACAAATCATCAGAGTGAGAAGCAGCTTCCTCTCGAACTCACAGATGATAAGAGATTTCATTAGTCACATCACCCACCCACTAATAAATTGTTCAATAAAATATTTAAAATCTCAGCTTTATTAGAATTAACACACCCTGCTGGGTTGAGAGAACTGAGAAAAAAACAAAAGAATCTTTTTCTTATGCCTATACCCTAGAACTAAACACAGCACCACAAGGATCCTTACTTCCTTGTACTATAACAAAAGAACGCCCAGAATCCCTTTTAGATGTCCTGATCAAATGAAAATATTCAGACCTCTGTCTCCAATTGTTATCTACCAAAACCAATCACCATTCAGAATCACTCTCCTGAGACGGTACACAGATTGTTTCAACAGATGACTCTCTAATCCACCAAGAGGCAATTCTCTCTCAACCCAAATTTCAAGGAATTGAATTCTCAGCAGTATCAATGAAAACTGGAGAAAATCTTTCTTCCACGTTATCCAAACTTTGATCACAGAGCCTAGCAGATAAAATATTAACAAAACAATGATCACTAGATGATCATCAATGATCACTAGAACAATCAACAGACTAAGTATCCTACAAGGAACATTCCTACCAACAATAATATCAATATTCGTTCCACCAATTTCTTTCCATTTATCATTCCAGCATATATTAGTAACTCACCTAAAACATTAAATACCTCTAATCCATACTGTACAACAAAGCCTTCAACTAATTCACCTCTATCATCTGTAACTCCACTATACCAAAGAAGCGACGACATTTATATCAGCAGCTAGCACTACAGGTCAGTTACCAACAAGATCAAGAATTCTATCCCACTTTTCTAAATGTTCCTCAGTGGGATCTCTATATTGAAAATACAAACTAACAACACAGAAATCAACAAGTTTAACAGCAACAGAATGAGTATCAGAAACCTGCCTCCAAAAAACAATCTAACATGTTCTACACAGAACTGCTTTCTTTTCTGTTTAAACTCCGAAACCACTTTAAGGTATTACTTCAGAGGATGATGTATATGAATGTAAATGAAGTATAGTCTTGTAAAGCCTCAGGTTGATCATTCCTGAGATGTGTGGTTAATTGGAACCCAACCACCATTTGAACTTCTACACAGAACTGCAGACATAATTTTTGCCAACTATTAAAAGCTGGCAGATCACATATGGATGAATGTTACAGAACTATATTGAGGAGCCTCCTTCAACAATTTCATCCAACTTGATCTGAGCAATGTAAGTACTTGAGAATTTATCTGTCCAAACAAGAGTTCTTAAACATTTCTATAGGCATCCAGAATTGCTACTTAGCTAAGTTCCAATATAATTAGACAACTGCCCTGTCGGCTATCATGAGCTAATGTGACACCACAGATAGAAATTTAAAGAAACAATAATACAAAAATTTCATTTATTCAAACTAAAACTAAATTAGAGCTTACTCAATGATGCAGAAGAGAGAGTTATGGATAATTATAATTTAACTACAGTTTATTACAATACAGAAATCTCTAACTTTTGTTTACTTCTTTAAACAAAAAATTCTATACAGAAAATTTATCAGTTGAATGCATTTTATATTTAATAAAGATTAAGAATCAAATATGCCTATGCACAGTTGTTATAGATATAGTTACAACATAACATACATAAATACTGTTAATGTTTACAAAAAAAAACTTTCTTAGCAGTTGGAGATGTATATGTTGCATGAAGTTAACCTGAAATTTACCAAAGAGTTAAACTGTTTTTTATGGACTCAGCACACATTTTCTTTTTGTAAATGTGTGTATCTCTCACTCTCTCTCACTCACTCTCTCTCTCTCTCTCTCTCTCTCTCTCTCTCTCTCTCTCTTTCTCTCTCTCTTTCTTTCTCTCTTTCTCTCTCTCTTTCTCTCTTTCTTTCTTTCTTTCTTTCTTTCTTTCTTTCTTTCTTTCTTTCTTTCTTTCTTAATCTACAGTGTATTTTTAAAAACATAAGAATAGGAAATACTTACCCTAAGGTTAGGTAACACTTTATCTATTTTAATGAAATAAGATTTATCTGTTGGCAAACGAATAACTAAACTATTTTTTAGTGATATATATTCTAATGTTGATGGAAAACAATCCAATGTAATCTGTAACAGTGAAATGTTCAGTTATAAACTGCGAAAACAATAACAATGAATCATTTGAACAAGACATAGAATTTTATAAAATTGTAACACTAAAATAATTTTAAAAAGTCCAAGACAGTTGAAATTGACAGAAAAAATAAATTAAGTAACATTTAATTACTTATTTTTAAATAATTTTAAACAGGAATGAAATTATAGAAAAATTGTTACATTGTGTAGTATCATCAGCATAAAATCTGTTGATATGACTCCTCAAATTACATAATGAGGAGGAATCTGCTAAACAACTGTTTTACTTTTTAATTAATTGCAATACCTCTACTGAAATTTTTCCTTGCGTACTCAGATTTCAAAGTTTATATATGTTTACAAAAACTGAATCAAGCAGCAACTAAACAGTTATAGGTCCATTAGCACGATGCGAATATTTTTTTAAATACAAGGTGTGTTCAAAAAGTAATGAGAATTTTGAAATTTTGCAAGTTGTATTACTCCCCGATTCTTGGGATTTTCTTCATTGTATTGGTAAACAGGTCTGAAGTATCCGTATATCTTTAGCAATATTGATGTTTAGTCAGTTGTCAAAAGGATAACATGTATTTTGGTACAATTAGCGATTTTTTATTTGTATAAATAATGGATCAGAGAATTTGTATTAAATTTTGCTATAAGAATGAAATAAAGTGTAGCAATGTTATAAAAATGTTAGATATTGCTTTTGGTGAGTCTGTTATGAGTAAAGCAAGGGTTTACAAGTGGTATAAGCATTTCCAAGAAGGTAGTGAAGACGTTGAAGATGACGAGCACCCCAGACACCCCAGTACATCAACTGATGAAAACATGGAAAACGTGAAAAAAATGATTATGAATGATCACCGAATCACAACCAGAGAAGTTGTTGATAATGTTGGGATATCAATTGGCTCATGCCATGAAATTTTTTTGGATGTTTTAGGTATAAAAGTGTCACAACAAAATTTGTTTCAAAATTATTGAATTTAGAACAAAAACAGCGACGAATAGAAGTTGCTCAGTTGTCACTAAATGAAGTCAACAATGCAGAACTACTGAAACATGGGTTTACAGATATGATGTCAAAACTAAGGCTCAATCGTCCCAGTGGAGGCATCTGGATCACCAAGACTAAAAAAAGCTCAACAAGTATGGTCGAATGTGAAAGTTATGTTCATTGTATTCTTCGATTTTAATGGCATAGTGCATCATGAGTTCTTACCACAAGGTCAAACAACCAATAAGGAATATTATCTACAAGATCAATGCAGTTTGCGTGAAGCAATCCGTAAAAAACGCCCAGATTTGTGGTAAAACAATTCATGGCTTTTGCACCATAATAATGCACCCATAACTCTTCATTGCTTGTTTGTCAATTTGTAGCTAAAAACAACACTGTAATGATACCCCAGCCGTCATATTTGCCAGACATGGCCCCGTGTGACTTTTTTGTATTCCCAAAAATAAAGAGAACCTTAAAGGGCCGTTGTTTTACAAGCATAGATGAGATTAAAAGCGAATATCTGAAAGAGCTAAACACTATTCCAAAGATCGAGTTTCAGAAGTGTTTTGGGGATTGGAAAAAGTGCTGGCATAACTGTATAATACCTAATGGGGATTATTTTGAATAACATTAATGTAGACAAATAAATGATTTTCTTTCCAAAAAAAAATTCTCGTTACTTTTTGAACACACCTCATATTACAAAAAAAATTGTGTACAATTCAACTCTGATCACTGAGTCTTTCAATAACAGTAGGAGAATAAATTTAGTTTTTGCTGTCATAAATCAACTGTTAAACCAATAGAGAGTACATGATGAGATTTCTTTCAGAATAGACTTTAATGGTCACATTAATACTTTGAGGCTACGCATTTGCTGTAGTATACCAGGAATATATGCTTATCACATGTTTCATAAAAAAAAAGGTATGTTATAATTTACAAACCATATAACAGAAAAAGATTAATTATTTCCTGTATTATTCTTGATGATTTTTTTAAAATCATCAAGATTTTTTAAATGATCTATTTAACAAAAAAAATAGACATGAATTTAAATAAAAGATTTATCTACATAAATTTCAGTTTAATATAAAAAGTATCTCAATTTTGGCTTGTTTTCACTGTTCTTTCAAAATTTCCATACTTCAGTAACAAATTAACCTCATTAATAGACTATATAAAAAATTAGTATTGATGTATGTTTAAGATCAGAATTTAATGCCATTTAAGAATTTTTTTGTTAATGTTTACAACACTTTCAATGAGACAGTCACATTAAAAAAACTTTGTATTTAAGCTGTTGGAAGAAACACTGTGAAGGAATGAAGAATTTCTCAAAATTAATGGCAAACTGTGAAGGATAAACTGTGAATAGTACACAAATGAACAAGGTTTAAAACTCAATTCAAGTGGTTCATAAAATACACTGTTTAAATCAACATATATCTGTAATGCCACATATTTACTCACAGATTTAAAATGCACTAAATATGTCATCATCCATAAACATAATTTTAATTAATAAACATGTCGACCAAACTCACACATTAGAATCAGAAATACTTGTGTATTCTTTTATGGATGAAAACATCACATTTTACATCTCAAAAGTATCCACACTAAGAATTTCATCCAGTTCAAAAACTAAATATTTGGTGGTAATTTTATTAGTTCTGTTTTTAGCTTCTTGCAGCAGGTTCAGTTATGTAATAAGAAATAAAGTAAAGTGATACCATGAGCTTAATAAGCAGTAAAAAGAAAAGAGCATTGCTATGGCAATTTTAAACAGAAGATGAACATCAACATGTAAATCAAAAGAAATGGTCAAACAAACAAGAAAGTTATACCCATATTAAACTACTAAAAAAATTTCAGGAAGATAATCTTGAAGATTTTAAGTTATTTGAGGATGAACAGTGCTGTTTTTGAAGATTCATTAATTTTAGTTGAACAAAAATATGGCTTCTTAGAAAAAAAAGCCATATAAACATCCATTTCATAAATTGATTGTTCTACTTTCTTAAAGTCTTTTAAAAAATAACGGTGAATTGCTGCATTTTTTAACAACAAAATTTTTAACTGCTTTATCAAATGCTTTTTACATAACTCCACCAATAATTTGTACGTTGTAATTTTTAAATTATAGTTAATGTAATCTTTACTGCTAGTTTTCCATAAACATGGATGGCATCTGTAAAATATAATATAAAGTCCAAATAAGGAACTTTTGATAAATTCTGTAATCCAGTATCACTTATACACCTGATAAATCAGGTGATTTATTACTGTAATAAATAAACGGTATTTAAATATATACAATAGTAAGTGCAATAAAAATTATAAATTTTAATTACAAAATAGTAATGTCATTTTAAAAAAGCATAAAATAACAAATAAAATATTAAATATGAGTTTGAATATAAAAAAAATAATTAAACCAAAAATGGAAAAATACAAAATAAAACAAAGCGCATGCCACACTAAAAGCATGGAACTAGTACTGATATTCAGTCATTGCTTAAGTGTCCCAGAAATAACGCATGAGAATCACATAAACACACATTCTTGTATACTTGCTTGATATAAACCATTCCAAACTCACACGCAAAATATGTTAGAAACCCAGTCTTGGTAGCCATAAGTCTTTATAAAATAAAGACATATATCTTTATATTAAACACATAAGAGTAAAGACGTAAAATTTAATACAAAGACATAAGAGTTATTTCCTTTTCTTAGCTAGACAAATAATTTATTAGTATGTGTGAATCCATAACCTATATCATATGTAAATTACACAACATTAGTTTCTATTTATTAAATTAAGATTGGACAAGTTACAAAAAATGAGATTTTTATCCTGAAAAGGTTCCATTTTCTAGTAATGGTTTACTTTTCATAAAAGAGCATATTTCAGAACGATCTTTTATTTTAAAAATTAATATCAAATAAAACTGAAAAGATTCTGTTTTTAGGACTTCATACCCAATTCAATATTGAAATTTCCATTTCAAAAATGATAAGGAATAAATAATGTAGAAAATATATCTAACCTTTCATTTGTGCTCATCATCTTCATTAACAGAGTTAAACTTTATTTGGAGATGTCCAAGAACATAAGTGCATTTGTTTACCCACCATTATCAGCTGTTTTGAGACCCAGCTTATACTTGAAAATTAAGTATCGGGTATGGTTTTGTAGGCAGAATCATAACTAACTTGTAGACTGTTTACCATTTCATCAATAATCACATGTCTGACCTTCAAAATAATGACACAAATGCTCAGTGTTGTCATCAGTTGAAACCAGAGATGCAACTGTTCCCATTCCTTCTTCATTTGCATGAAAATTTTTTAATTTAATTAATCCAATCTAGACACTCCAATATGGTAGAACACTGTCTCCATACTGTGTTACAAGTCTTTAATAGAATTTAGTCCTGATACTTCTTCAGGCCATAACAAACAGATTACCCAATGATGCTCATTTTTAGGTACGGAAAGCAGTATGGCCATGATTAACATTACTGTTGTGACAGATAGATTTATAGAGTTCAATTCAGCACAGAAATGTTAAGATAAAAAAACTATGATGTAAAGATAAAAAAATATATTTGAAAAATTAAAATGTATAGAAGATTTATTACTTCATAACAGTTCACTTTACAACAGTGACAGAGATGAAAAACATAATAACTCCATATCTTTTTAATTTTTTGATACATTTTTAATACAAAATTTATATTTTAAACCATTATTGTACATTGCACACCTGTAAGCTATGGTCCTTCTTCTTCCACATTGGCTGGAAGAACTAAATTTTTTAGATAAAAATCATACAAATTATGTAAAATATGATTAAGAAAGTATATAAACTATAGTCTATGAGTTCTAAAAATAAATTCTTCCAGTTCCCAAAAGAGTACTTTAAAAAAAGACAAATAAAGCAGAATTAAAAAAATGAATTGCCTACATCAATGTACATTCTTACTTACTTCTTAGTACATTCAATAATGTTGGAGCTACACAATACACCTTACTTCACGTAACAGATGAATCGTATACCGTAGAGTACTTTCATGACAACCATATCATCCATAACTGACATCTGACTAACTTCTTCTAGTAATATTTTATTCTGATATTTTATCCGAGGCTACTCTTCCATTTAAAACAAAAAAAGCTACTTTAACACATTTAAATTAATCTATAAAATTTAAAATAAACTATAACCGATCTTATATCATGCGGTCTAATTTTACGATTCAGCTATATGGTCTTCTTATAAAAAAAGAAATTCTAATAAAATTGATTCAATCGTCTAATTTATTTGTTTCAGACTAAATAAAAATAACATAAAAATAGAAGCAGAAATGATATCGCTACAGATAGAAATAATTACGTGAGGCCAAGATTTGAAATTTTTGTCCGATTTATTAAAAAATATTTTTTTTAAAACTATTTTTAAAATAATACAGAACTGACCGAACTGTTTTGAATCAAGTTCGGACAAAATACAGACGGAAATTTAAACACGGTTGAAAAAATAAAGCACGGTAATATTTTGAACAAACTGTTATTTTAGTAGAAGAAGTTTCTTTTATACGCATCGAATGTAAGGGCAACTAATGCTAAAACTGCTAGAAAATCTTTCTAAATGGAAATAATTGTTTCTCGATAAGGAAAACTAATCGAAGATAATTTCCCAATTTCGTATTACTGATAATAACCGAAACCTTATCGACCAGTGATTCCCAAACGGTATGCTGCGGCCTCTTCATAGGGGCGCTTCGAAATATTGTAAAACCTCCATTACAAAGATGCTTAACAAATATTAATGCGATTCGCCTATCCGAACCTGAGATAAATTTTTGATATAAGAATAACAAAACGGTGGACAGGAGCGAGAACGAAGGAGAAAGTGTCTCCTTCGTTCGAAGGAGCAAATTGAAATTAATTTTTATCGCAGAATTCTTCAATTCTACGATGAATCGTATTCATTTAAAAAGGATAGTTTAATTTATCATAAAGAAATGAGTTATTTTGATTATATTTTTTGAGTTGACAAATGGAAATCGTGCTCATACTTCAGCAATATTTCCACTGTTCTGTCTTATACGAACGAGTTGAGTTACTTATAATCTAAATAGATTTGATAAGATAGGCAGTAGTGGGGCTACTGCTGTCCATAGATATTACCTCCTATCCATAGATAGATAGATAGATTCATGTATTTTGTAGAGGAAATTTCTCTGGTAATCCTGAGAAAAGTTTTTTTTATAACTTATGTGAACGGAAAATTATTTAGTCTAAATAAACGATTTGAAGGATTGTAGAGTGATTCTTTTATTTAAAGGATTTTGCGCAAAACTCGTTTATTAATTTGTTTTACATATCATTTCTATTTCTTCTAATGACTGTACGCAAAATATCTACTACACTAATATTACTTATTAAGAGCAATATTTTTTTACGAATGTAATGATGTTTAATAATTAGACAATCCATTTGGCGATCGTAATAAACATTTTGAATCGGTATATCGATATATAAAATATATATTCGTCTTTTGTGAAGACAGGAAAATATTTCATTTCTCATTCTATAATTCCTAGTAAGCCTGAAAAAAGGATTTCTTATTGAAATTTTTTTTGTATTTGTTCGTACAAGAGTTATGTATATAAGATAATACGTACTGTAAAGTAAAACTCTTTGTATAATTACACTGCCGCTTGCTAAACAAAAAAGAAATTTCAGTTAAAACTGACAGTGTAGTCAAAACAAAAATACAGACGCTATTATATGTAATGTTTTCAAGGTCAATAGCATATAAAAAACTATATAACAAATTACTTGTACGTGACGACTGTTCATACTTATTTGATACTAGCAGAAGCGGCAATGCTTTTATATATATATATATATATATATATATATATATATAGAGAGAGAGAGAGAGAGAGAGAGAGAGAGAGAGAGATATTGATAGAGAGAGAGTTTAAATGAACGCAATTGAAAATTTGATAAAAAAAATTAAAAAACTGAACTTCACAAATTTTACCTTTCACTTATTCTCCTTCCCCTTTTCCCTTTCCAACTTTCTCCTTTCACCGTTTTCCCTCACCCCTCTCCCAGTTTCCTTGTATAACGTCAAGTCAATGCCCCTCCCATTATTTGATGTCATACCTTATCGGACCTTCCTCTTCCTGTTTATTTGTATTATTCACAGTATTTATCTTTTAATTTTATTATAATATAAAAATATATACCGTATTTATTCGAGTACCCCTCGCCACATAATAAGCCCCGCGCCACGATTTTCCGGACCGAAAATCTAAAAAAAAAATCGAGTACATACCGGTATTTTAAAGTGCAATAGATATGATAAAAAAATACGAAAATATTCAGAAAGTAAAGCGTTTAATTCGTTCATTTAAATTACAATATTAATATTACATTCATAATTAATTACCGTAAGTACTAGTTTAGTTCAGAATCAGTAGGCCAGTAAAACGAAAAGAAAGTACCACGATGAAAAAGATAATTCAATTCCCTTTTTAATATGGGGTTTTATTTTTAATTAATCACCGTCACTGTCAATGGTTGTAGAAGAGTTACCGGTAGTCTCGACGCCGCTCTGTCAAAGGTAAATCGTCTTTACTACCATCAAGTTCATTACATTCCGCATTTTTTACTAATTCCGTGGAAATACGTTATCCAAATCCGGTTAAAATCTGGGATTTTGATTCCTCCTGTAGGCGTAAGAAATAAATTTTCTTACGCTAAATCTTTTCTAAGATTTATCATGTATTTGTGAAAACGTAATATTTGTTGTTCATAAGCGTCTGGAAATCGTTGAGAAACGGTCGTCTTTCGTCTTATTGACATATCATTTCGTGAAAAAAAAACGTGTTATCCATCCACGGCTCGCTTTAAAATCAACTTTATTCAACGATTTAGCGATTTCACGAGCATACGATCGACATAATTCTGTCATGACAGCATAACCGCATTTCCTTTTTTCCATAAAGCCCTACAATTTTTTTCTATGTCTGTGTATTTTGGTTTTAAACCACGAAAAGCCCTTTTATTACCGGCGCCTTTCACCAGAAGTCGTTTCTTCGTACGCAAGTCTCGAATGCAGGTTTCATCTACGTCAAATTTTCTTCCTACCGCCCGATTTCCAATTTTTTCACCCTCTTCTATAACGCGCAGTTTTTCATTTACCGTAAAAGATGGTAGACGCTGTCCTTTTGTACTCATTTAAATGCCGTAATTAAAATAAATCACCGTATTAAACTTTACAACACAAACTAAACAGATAAAACGCACATAACCACATATACAAACAGTACAACGACTATGGCGAATAGACAAGACGACGATGGGTAACCGATACTGTAACTGTAGCGTCATTAGAACCGGATGCAGCCTATACAGAATGAATCGGTTTTATAAAAATACCGTAACTTCGTTCCTATCGATAATATGAACAGGATGTTAATAATTAAGGATGTATTCTGTATAAGCGGCATCCGGTATTGATAAACGAAAGGCTAATGTAACAATATTTATGCGATTTAATTTAGGTACTTGTAAGAAAGCCCCGCACCCTTATTTTTTCTCTCAGATTCCAAGAAAAAAAGTGCGGGGGGTACTCGAATAAATACGGTATATACTTACTAAAGAATTGTTAAAATGGACAAATTTCTTACTCGATAAAATTTAATTTACTCCATTTACAGGTTTATTTATCGTTTGTTCTTTTAATTTCATTTCTTTTATTTCTATTTTTATTTGTTTTTCTGATCATTTCTTTTTGATACCCGTTATTTTTCTGCTATATGAAAAAATATTGTTTTAACTCTTTTTGACGTGAAACGTTTTTAAAATCACACCGAAACATACGGGTACCAGAACAGAAATTTGTAGCGTAACGAAAAGGACTATATCGTCCTGCCTTAGTAACTCCCTAACTATTAGTCTCAAGCGGTGTCATTTTATAACCGTCAGCTTTTATAACCGGTGTCAGCTCACCGATACAGCTTTGAGTTTGTATCACTGGCTAGCGGATTGGCGGGGAGGGGGCACAGCGCAGATCCGGTAAAACCGGCGCTTTTGCTCATTTTCATTCAGTGTAGGTCACGACTTAGACGTAATCGCGAGGTGTTTCGTGTATTTGCGTTTACAATCGGTGGAGATACATCGATTTAAGTAATAGTAAGTGTATTTTAAACAATATTTACGTGTAAAAAATTAAATTAAACTCTAACAAAGTATGAAGATTCAATATGTCAGCCTCAGCCCGCGCAAAACTCAGCCGGAAATATAAATTACGCATATCGTTGGAAAAGGGGAGGTTATGGGCCACGTACAGGTACCCAGATGTCCGATCCCGAGCGAGCGAGACTGTTTCTTTAGAAGCGTCGCAAAACTCCACGGCGCGGCGACGGCGCGAGAACCTGTACCATCGCTTATTATGCCTTATGTCTCTTATTTCTCATATCACAGACCGATGTTGAACAAAATTGTCGTCGAATATTAGTCGAAATAAATATCGTGTACCATTTATTGTCTGTTTTACACGTTAAAATTAAATTTAGTACGCGATCAACGTCTCGTTTTTTATTTCGATCCGATACACTAAAAGTTACTTGCCGATGAACAGACCGACCAATTTATCTGTAAAGTCGGCCAAATGAAGGAACTAAAATTCTTCTTCGGAGACTTTTAGTTTTGTTAAAAAAAATATGACTGCGGCTCTCCCATTTAACTCTAGCTCTAAGGAACTTCATTCAAGGTCTATAACGTTTCACGTTAACGTTATAGACGGCTGTGCGTCCCGATACAGTCTCACACGACTTTTTATATGCCGATTTCTTTAACGGTAATTTACGTAGTCCATCTATCGTGAATCTAAAAGCCGCTAATTTATTCTCCATCGGGCGATTCGAATCGTAAGCTACGATGTTATCTGTATAAGTTTCGTTTCTATAAATTTCAAATTCTAGATTATTAATATTTGTTTTATATTTTTAGATCTTATATCGTATTATACTAGTTATAAAAACGGCTATAAATCCAAATAATATACTGAAAAAGATTTTTAATAGTAACACGGAAGAAAAAGATATATATATATATATATAAAACAGTAATGGTATATACATAATAAAATGCAAATGCGATGCGACATATACTGGACAAACAGGAAAAAGATTGAAATTAAGATATGACGAACACGTGAGATATTTTTAAAATCAAAAACCGATTCTAATTATACAACGCGTTTAGTAGAAAAAGGACATAGAAGAATCGATAAAACTAATTCTCAAAAGCGTTAAACCAAGAACATCGATCGTTTAAGAGAATTTAGAAATCTTTAAATTAAAAGTAACAACTAAACGAAAAGACGGATGTCCTTTTTAACAACCTTAATTTATTGAAAAGAGGAAATAGATAAATATAATTAAAACCGTTAATAACAAATAAACAAGAAGAAGGCCAGATGACGTCAAATAAAGGGAGGGACGTTGACTATACGCTATATAAAGATTAACAGAATTTTAAAACTATTAGTGCAGTAAGTTTTGATAATGAAGTTATTCCAAAACGCGTCGACATATATTAAAGAAAGGTAAACGGTACTCAAAATAGTAATATAGTGATCTTAGCGGAAAATATAGCGCTAACTTTTATCTTAATAACAATAAAATAATTAATTAATAAAAATGCATAATTATTATTACACGTCGTGACAAGCACTAATAAAAAAAATTTAGGTTTAAAAAATGCGAATTAACCGCTAAACCCGCCCGGTGGGCTGAGCAAACGTAAATTATGTTTGGCTTAAATTTAATACTTCCTTGTACGAAGTAAAGTAAGTATGGCGAAAAATGTCGGTTTTCAGATATCAACGGAAATATCCATTTTTATCATCCTTGAATCTATTTTGACTAGTTTCGGCGTGACGTCTGTACATACGTATAACTCAAAACCGATTAACCGTAAGATATTGAAATTTTGGATTTAGGACTGTTGTAGCATCTAGTTGTGCACCTCCCCTTTTGATTTCAATCGACTGGACCAAAACCGTCCACAAAAACCAAAATCAAAGAATTTGGATTTGGACCGCAGTAATAAGTCCTCATTAAGAGATTTCAACGTTATATTATAAGCGGTACTTATTTTTATCGGTTCCGGAATTAGAGCCGAATAAAATTTTAATTAATGAAACATTTGGATCTTACAAAGGGAAGGCGCATCGGTTCGAATCCAACTTCATCTCCTTTTTAACTTTTTTTTTTATTTAAATATATTAATTTATTAATAATTATTAATCTGATTGTAAAAACTTATTACGATAAATAATAACAATAAAAAAAATATGGGAAAAAATCAGAAGTTACTAGGGAAAAAAAAATTTACGTATTAATTTAAAAATGTGTATAAGTAATTGAATAGGCGTACAAGAAAGTCATGTGTTCACATCAGATTTTTTATGAGGGTTCTCGTAATCTATTTATTTACCTAGATTTTTTTTTAATATTTAGTATCCCACATCCCACCGGAGCTTATCTGTTTTTGTTGACGTATACCGGCTTAGGTCGAAATAAATAAATATTTCCGATTTTTCAACGATATATTGGTGTGTTGACATTTCCCGGAGAACGTCCACAATTTGCCAGATATCGGTCTTTCACGGTGACGCATACATTATATTTGCATTAACCCCAAAAATAACCTAAAGGAGACAGATCTGTAGACCTGGTCCAAATTTTAACTGAAGACTTTAGGAATGAAGATATTTAACAAAATTTTTAATTATATATAGCTCTCCACTTGTTTCTATCTCCTAGTATCCCTCGATTTAAAACATGTACCGTTTTTATACTTAATTATCATCCTTTTTTTTTTCTTTTTCCTGTTTAGCCTCCGGTAACTACCGTTTAGATAATTCTTCAGAGGATGATATGTATGAGTGTAAATGAAGTGTAGTCTTATACATTCTCAGTTCGACCGTTCCTGAGATGTGCGGTTAATTGAAACCCGACCACCAAAGAACACCTGTATCCACGATCTAGTATTCAAATCCGTGAAAAAATAACTGGATTTACTAGGATTTGAACGCTGTAACTCTCGACTTCCAAATCAGCTGATTTGGGAAGACGCGTTAACCACTAGACCGATCCGATGGGTTTAATTATCATCCTAAATAATGATATTATTTTTACACCAAACAATATAACTATACGGACATTTAAAAATTAAACTAGGAAATGCGAAATAATGTACCTACATTTTGAAGTAAATTATAAAGTTTCAAACTAATCTACAAAGATATAACATTGCTATTGTAATTATGTAATGTTAATGACGTAAAATAATTAAATATAACATGAAATCTATTAATTTTCATTACGCGTTTTCATTTAACGATGAAAAAATATAATTGACAACATTTTGTCGTCGATGTCTATCTTTTTACTAGTTGGAGGGTTTTAAATAACATGTAAATCAATACCGGATAAAAAAACACAAATAAAAATGATTTGTTATTAAAATTTTAAACAATTTTTTTTTCAATAGACTTTTCTGTTCCACACATATGTTAAAATTGTACAATTTGAACATTCCTGAAATAGCACATTTTAATAGGTTAATATTAAACCGGTGGGTAATATTTAGGAAAAAGGGTAAGTTATGTCAGACTTCAAAAAGAGTGTTGTAGTCACGATACCAAAGAAAGGAGGAGCAGATAAATGTGAAGAACACAGAACAATTAGCTTAACTAGCCGCGCGTCAAAAATCTTAACTAGAATTCTGTACAGAAGAATTCAGAAGAGAATGGAAAAAGTGTTAGGAGAAGATCAATTTGGTTTCAGGAAAAGTATAGGGACAAGGGAAGCGATTTTAGGCCTCAGATTAATAGTAGAAGGAAGATTAAAGAAAAACAAACCGACATACTTGGAAAATATAGTTAAAAGAAGAGATAGATTTGATTTATAGGCCACATTAAGGCTTGCTGGAATAGTCGTTTTAAAATTGGAGGGAAAGGTAGATGGGAAAAATTGTGCAGGCAGGCGACGTTTGGAATATGTAAAACAAATTGTTACGACTGGTAATAAATAGAGAATCTTGGAGAGCTGCATCGAACCAGTCAAATGACTAAAGACAAAAAAAAAGATATTAAAAGTATTAAAATCGGTTTCATATATTAAATTGAGGGATATTAGAGGGAATACAGAAGTGCGGATCTATATAAAATTTAAATTATACCACTCCTCCAGTCACATGTCGGAGTAATAGTGCGTCTCAGTCATTTATTCGGAGGTCCCGGGTTTGAATCCCGGCCAGATAGTCTACAAAATTTCCGTTTTATATTCCCACGCACAAGTTTCTATCTTATATGGTGAATTAATCATAAAAAATCTGATGCGGACACTACATGACTTCCTTGTTCGCCTATTAAATTACATATACACAGTTTTTTAACTGAAAAGTACGTAAAATTTTATTTCATTAATAACTTTTGAAAGATGAGGGCTTTTTACTGCAGTTATGAAAAAGTCCAAAACCCAAATTTTATTGATCTTGAGTTTTTTTGAACGCTTTTGGTCCAGTTGGTTGCAATCAAAAGAGGAGGTAGACAACTAGAGGTTACAACAGTCCTAAATCCAAAACTCGCAGTAGCAGTAGTAGTAGCAGTAGCAGTAGTAGCATTAGCAGTAGTAGTAGTAGTAGTAGTAGTAGCAGTAGCAGCAGTACCAGTAGAAGTAGTAGCAGTAGCAGTAGCAGTAGCAGTTGCAGTTGCAGTAGCAGTAGCAGTAGCAGCAGTACCAGTAGAATTAGTAGCAGTAGCAGTATTAGTAGCAGTAGCAGCAGTACCAGTAGAAGTAGTAGAAGTAGCAGTAGCAGCAGTAGAAGTAGCAGTAGAAGTAGCAGTAGTAACAGTAGCAGTAGCAGAAGTAGCAGTAGTAGTAGTAGTAGCAGTAGTAGCGTTAGCAGTAATAGCAGTAGCAGTAGAAGAAGCAGTAGCCGTAGAAGTAGCAGTAGAAGTAGTAGCAGTAGATGTAGAAGTAGCAGTAGTAGAAGTAGAAGTAGTAACAGCAGCAGTAGCAGTAGTAGCAGTAGAAGTATCAGTATCAGCAGTAGAAGTAGCAGTAGCAGTAGTAGCAGTAGAAGTATCAGTAGCAGTAGCAGTAGCAGAAGTAGCAGTAGTAGTAGTAGTAGCCGTAGCAGTAGCTGTAGTAGCAGTAGTACTAGTAGTAGCAGTAGCAGTAGCAGTAGAAGCAGTAGCAGTAGCAGTAGCAGTAGCAGTAGAAGTAGCAGTAGCAGCAGTACCAGTAGAAGTAGTAGAAGTAGCAGTAGCAGCAGTTCAAGTAGCAGTAGCAGTAGTAGCAGTAGCAGTAGAAGAAGCAGTAGCAGTAGTAGCAGTAGCAGTAGCAGTAGCAGTAGCAGCAGTAGCAGTAGCAGTAGCAGTAGCAGTAGCAGTAGCAGCAGTAGCAGTAGAAGTAGTAGCAGTAGCAGCTGTAGCAGTAGAATTAGTAGCAGTAGCAGTAGCAGTAGTAGCAGTAGTAGTAGTAGTAGCAGTAGTAGCGTTAGCAGTAATAGCAGTAGCAGTAGAAGAAGCAGTAGCAGTAGCAGTAGTAGCAGTAGCCGTAGAAGTAGCAGTAGAAGTAGTAGCAGTAGATGTAGAAGTAGCAGTAGTAGAAGTAGAAGTAGTAACAGTAGCAGTAGCAGTAGTAGCAGTAGAAGTATCAGTATCAGCAGTAGAAGTAGCAGTAGCAGTAGTAGCAGTAGAAGTATCAGTAGCAGTAGCAGTAGCAGCAGTACCAGTAGAAGTAGTAGAAGTAGCAGTAGCAGCAGTAGAAGTAGCAGTAGAAGTAGCAGTAGTAGCAGTAGCAGTAGCAGAAGTAGCAGTAGTAGTAGTAGTAGCCGTAGCAGTAGCTGTAGTAGCAGTAGTACTAGTAGTAGCAGTAGCAGCAGTAGCAGTAGCAGTAGCAGTAGCATTAGTAGCAGTAGCAGTAGCAGTAGCAGTAGAAGTAGCAGTAGCAGCAGTACCAGTAGAAGTAGTAGAAGTAGCAGTAGCAGCAGTTCAAGTAGCAGTAGCAGTAGCAGTAGTAGTAGTAGCAGTAGCAGTAGTAGCGTTAGCAGTAGTAGCAGTAGCAGTAGAAGAAGCAGTAGCAGTAGCAGTAGCAGTAGAAGTAGCAGTAGCAGCAGTACCAGTAGAAGTAGTAGAAGTAGCAGTAGCAGCAGTAGAATTAGTAGCAGTAGCAGTAGTAGCAGTAGCAGTAGCAGTAGCAGTAGCAGTAGTAGTAGCAGTAGTAGCAGTAGCAGTAGCAGTATCAGTAGTAGTAGTAGCAGTTGTAGTAGTAGTAGCAGTAGAAGTAGCAGTAGTAGCAGTACCAGTAGAGGTAGTAGAAGTAGCAGTAGCAGCAGTTCAAGTAGCAGTAGCAGTAACAGTAGTAGTAGTATCAGTAGCAGTAGTAGCGTTAGCAGTAGTAGCAGTAGCAGTAGAAGAAGCAGTAGCAGTAGCAATTTTAACAGTAGCCGTAGAAGTAGCAGTAGCAGTAGTAACAGTAGCAGTAGCAGTAGCAGTAGAAGTAGTAGCAGTAGATGTAGAAGTAGCAGTAGTAGAAGTAGAAGTAGTAACAGTAGCAGTAGCAGTAGTATCAGCAGTAGCAGTAGCAGCAGTAGAAGTAGCAGTAGCAGTAGCAGTAGCAGTAGAAGTAGCTGTAGTAGTAGTAGCAGTTGTAGGAGTAGTAGCAGTAGAAGTAGCAGTAGCAGCAGTAGCAGTAGCAGTAGAAGTAGTAGCAGTAGCAGCAGTAACAGTAGCAGTTGCAGTAGCAGTAGCAGTAGAAGTAGCAGTAGCAGCAGTACCAGTAGAATTAGTAGCAGTAGCAGTAGCAGTAGCAGTAGCAGTAGCAGTAGTAGCAGTAGCAGTAGAAGTAGCAGTAGCAGTAGTAGTAGCAGCAGTAGCATTAGCAGCAGTAGCAGTAGAAGTAGCTGTAGTAGCAGTAGTAGCAGTAGTAACAGTAGCAGTCGCAGTAGTAGTAGCGGTAGAAGTAGCAGTATCATCAGTAGCAGTAGCAGTAGAAGTAGCAGTAGCAGTAGTAGCATTAGCAGTAGTAGTAGTAGTAGTAGTAGTAGCAGTAGCAGCAGTACCAGTAGAATTAGTAGCAGTAGCAGTAGCAGTAGTACCTGTAGCAGTAGTAGCATTAGCAGTAGTAGTAGTAGTAGTAGTAGTAGTAGCAGTAGCATTAGCAGCAGTAGCAGTAGAAGTAGCTGTAGTAGCAGTAGTAGCAGTAGTAACAGTAGCAGTCGCAGTAGTAGTAGCAGTAGAAGTAGCAGTATCATCAGTAGCAGTAGCAGTAGAAGTAGCAGTAGCAGTAGTAGCATTAGCAGTAGTAGTAGTAGTAGTAGTAGCAGTAGCAGCAGTAGTAGCAGTAGCAGTAGCAGTAGTAGCAGTAGTAGTAGTAGTAGTAGCACTAGCAGCAGTAGCAGCAGTAGCATTCGCAGTAGTAGCAGTAGTAGTAGCAGTAGCAGTAGAAGCAGTAGCAGTACTAGCTGTAGCAGTCGTTGCAGTAGTAGCAGTAGAAGTAGCAGTAGCAGCAGTAGCAGTAGAAGTAGTAGCAGTAGCAGCAGTAACAGTAGCTGTTGCAGTAGCAGTAGTAGAGGTAGTAGTAGCAGTTCTAGCAGTAGCAGTAGTAGCACTACCATGAGTAACAGTAGCAGTAGCAGTAGCAGTAGCAGTAGTAGTAGTAGTAGCAGTAGCAGCAGTAGCATTAGCAGTAGTAATAGTAGTAGCAGTAGCAGTAGCAGTAGAAGCAGTGGCAGTACTAGCTGTAGCAGTCGTAGCAGTAGAAGTAGCAGTAGCAGTAGAAGTAGTAGCAGTAGCAGCAGTAACAGTAGCAGTTGCAGTAGCAGTAGCAGTAGAAGTAGCAGTAGGAGCAGTACCAGTAGAATTAGTAGCAGTAGCAGTAGCAGTAGTAGCAGTAGCAGTAGAAGTAGCAGTAGCAGTAGTAGTAGCAGCAGTAGCATTAGCAGCAGTAGCATTAGCAGCAGTAGCAGTAGAAGTAGCTGTAGTAGCAGTAGTAGCAGTAGTAACAGTAGCAGTCGCAGTAGTAGTAGCGGTAGAAGTAGCAGTATCATCAGTAGCAGTAGCAGTAGAAGTAGCAGTAGCAGTAGTAGCATT
This sequence comes from Lycorma delicatula, assembly GCF_047948215.1. Lineage (NCBI taxonomy): Eukaryota > Metazoa > Arthropoda > Insecta > Hemiptera > Fulgoridae > Lycorma > Lycorma delicatula. The sequence goes on from NC_134462.1 coordinate 9,493,689, forward strand.
AGCAGTAGTAGTAGTAGTAGTAGTAGCAGTAGCAGCAGTACCAGTAGAATTAGTAGCAGTAGCAGTAGCAGTAGTACCTGTAGCAGTAGTAGCATTAGCAGTAGTAGTAGTAGTAGTAGTAGTAGTAGTAGCAGTAGCATTAGCAGCAGTAGCAGTAGAAGTAGCTGTAGTAGCAGTAGTAGCAGTAGTAACAGTAGCAGTCGCAGTAGTAGTAGCAGTAGAAGTAGCAGTATCATCAGTAGCAGTAGCAGTGGCAGTAGCAGTAGATGTAGTAGTATATACCGTAGCAGTAGTAGCAGTAGCAGTAGTAGTAGTAGCATTAGCAGTAGTAGCAGTAGTAGTAGTAGTAGCAGAAGCAGCAGTAGCAGTAGCAGTAGTAGTAGCAGTAGCAGTAGCAGCAGTAGTAGTAGTAGCAGTAGCAGCAGTAGTAGCAGTAACAGTAGTAGCTGTAGCGGTAGTAGCAGTAGTAGTAGCATTAGCAGTAGTAGCAGTAGTAGCAGTAGAAGTAGCAGTAGCAGTAGATGTACCAGAAGTAGCAGTAGAAGTAGTAGCAGTAGCAGTAGCAGTAGCAGTAGAAGTAGAAGTAGCTGTAGTAGCAGTAGTAGCAGTGGCAGTATCAGCAGTACCAGTAGAAGTAGTAGCAGTAGCAGTAGCAGCAGTAGCAGTAGCAGTAGCAGTACTAGCAGTAGCACTAGTAGCAGTAGCATGAGTAACAGTAGCAGTAGCAGTAGCAGTAGTAGCAGTAGTACTAGTAGTAGCAGTAGAAGTAGCAGTAGCAGCAGTAGCAGTAGAAGTAGCTGTAGTAGCAGTAGTAGCAGTAGTAACAGTAGCAGTCGCAGTAGTAGTAGCAGTAGAAGTAGCAGTATCAGCAGTAGCAGTAGCAGTAGAAGTAGCAGTATCAGCAGTAGCAGTAGCAGTAGAAGTAGCAGTAGCAGTAGTAGTAGCAGTAGCAGTAGTAGCATTAGTAGTACTAGTAGTAGCAGTAGCAGCAGTACTATGTAAAAAACATAGTACTGCTGCTTTTCAAAATTATCTTTTGAAAAAAAAACCACAATACACTGTTAATACTGTTAAACAGAACAATAAAATATTTCTATAAGTACACAGTCATTTGCTTTAAGTTTGGTTCAGAACTTATTAACTGTAACATCAGTTAGTGTACAGAAATTAAACAGCAGTAATGAAATCTAATAAATTAAGAGTTTATGGTGAATGGTGATTTCACTTTGAATATAACTGAAATCTTCCTAGCAGAACTCTATAAGCAATTTAAGGATACAGAAATGTCATATATAAGAAAGATGTTGGCAGACCACCATCTTTCTCAGATGTTGTTGATCAAAACAGAGAACCTTTTTGAGAAGCTCAAAAGTCAAAACTCATTGTACGAGTTTAAAATTAGCAATACCATAATCAATGGTTATAGAAATTATACGTAAGCATTTAAAACTTACTACTTACAAAATTCACTTTATGCTCATACTAGAAGCTGATGATGAACTATATCGATATGATATTCGTATGTACATCCTGACAGAAACTGATAATTCTTTTAAAAAAAAAAAAATATCAACATACAGCACCCATCCTCAAACTGAGAATTTGTTGTACAGAAAATCCACATGAAGTCTGAGAGAAAGTGCAACTAGCCCAAAAGTAAGTCTATGATACTCATTTGCGGTAAATAAAATGATTGAAGTATTCTTATTTGATTAGCATATAGTGACTAGTAGTGTGTATTTTAACTTGCACTTACACACTGATATTAAATTATTCAAAACTTACAAGAGAACTCCCCTGGAGGTTGTATTATTCATGGTTATCTTTTTCCCGACCACCATGTTATCATAAGAATTAAGATAGACGCTGGATTTTTTCTTTCTTTAGGGGTTTGTGTACAAAACTTAGGCTTGTAACACTGATCACTAAAAAATAGATTAGTTAATTCACTGGAGGAATATCTTCTTAAGTGTTCTCTATAACACCCTGCATATATTTTATTACTATCTGAATATTTTATATGCCTAATGTAGAGATGTGGAAGTTATATTGGGTGTGTATAATAAAATGTTGTAAATAAAACTATTTGAAATGACCTATTAAAGAAATACAAAATAATACTTTATTTTGTCTTTGGTTTTTTATATTCTTCATTTTCTACCATCACTGAAATAAGCTCGATCATTTATAACCACTCAAAAAATTTTCTATTCAATAAAAAACAAAACTCCACTTAATATGAACAAGCATTACTGAATAATAAAACAAATTTTGCATTTTTATTAATATTGCATGCACTTTGATTTCATTGGTAAACTTTACCATAGAATACTACATTTTTACGATACATCTCATTTTCTTCCTATTTTAACAAATTTTGCTGTTAAAAATATGTTTTGCAATTTTACTATACTGAAAATTTATATCTTTCATATTTTATCTTTTAAAGTTACTCATGGACAATCAAAGTTTTGGTGGAAACAAACTGAGATATTACTTGACATTATTTTTATCAATGTTGGACTGCAAATATAAAAAAAATTATAACTTGTTATATAGAATGATGTAAGTTTACATAGGATGTAGGTATACATGAAAGTTTACCTCATTTTTTTAAGTCATCATCAGTGAGCACAGTATTAATTTTCAATAAATCGATTGTCATTTCTCTTATCTGTAAGAACAGAAATACATGAAACAGAAAAACAAAGAAATCAAGATTTTTTAAGAACTAAAATACTGCATTATACTCATACTTTTATGTTGTGTATATCCACACACTAAATCTGTTATCAATCTCTCTACCCCTTTGTTCCTGTAAAGTTTCTAGGAATTTGTAAAAAATAATATAAATTATTCAGCGTATTTGCAAACAACTGCTGCTGTGAGCAAATGGTTAAGAAATGGTAATGTTTATCAGCAGAAGTGCTATTTAGTTTATACATTAAACTGTGAAAAGTGTTTGTGTACAAGTAAATGTTAGGATCAGACATTTTAATTTCAGGGCCATGCTATTCTGAAGCAAAAAAAATTTTTTTTTTTCATTGTTAAGTAATTATCATTGTCAGTGTATTCTGCACTGACAATGATAATCCATGTAAATTTTAATTTTGCATAAGTTGGAAGCAGTAATGTGGTGTATATATATACATATGGTTGTTTTTAAATAAAATCCTTAAGCTAATACATTTAGGCCCTATCACACGGTAACAACTGGGAGTAAACACATATTCAAACAGAATATTTTTAAGATGTAATACTGATTTTTATAAATAAACTGCTACACTAATGTCCCAACTTCTGCATAGAATTGTACTGAACAGAATTATTAGCTGTTCACAGATGGAAAGATTGTTTCTTGGAGAGAGCATACTTCAACATAAAAATAAAGGAAATGGTTTAAAAATATTATCTTTTGAAAAAAAAACACACAGTCATTAGCTTTAAGTTTGGTTCAGGACTTATTAACTGTAACATCAATTAGTGTACAGAAATTAAACAGCAGTAGTGAAATCTAATAAATTAAGAGTTAATTGTGAATGGCTATTTCCATTAATGACAATAAGATATTTTCATCACATGGATAGAAAACCAAGAAATTCACTTTTAAAAATTAATCACAAACTTGTATATATACCTTTTTTTGGGTTATAATGATGGTTTATGTTTAAAACTGTATTCTGTTCTAATTCCATAGAATAAACAACTGATTTCATATCTAGTTTTAAAATTTGGGGTGTTAGTTTACTACTAGTCAAATATTATGGAATATTATCGTCATGAAACGACACACTATACATGGGTGGTAATAAATTATTCCATGCATTTTGGAAACTAATAAAAAATAAATAAACACTCCCATAGTAATCCCTGTTTTGTTTTACAGAACAGCAGGTGGTTAAGTTTGTGCTGATTTCAAGAGAACATAGGTGGCAAGGTAAGATCTCAGCATTAACATGTCAGCTCAGTATGGCCAACATGCAGAAGAAAGCAATGTGCATTCTAACAGCAATTTGTCAAAGATTTCACTTTGAATATAACTGAAATCTTCCTAGCAGGCCTCTATAAGCAATTGTAAGGATACAAAAAGGTCATATGTAAGAAAGATGTTGGCAGACCACCAGCTTTCTCAGATGTTGTTGATCAAAACAGACAACAGAACCTTTTTGAGGCTCAAAAGTCAAAACTAATTGTACGAGTTTAAAATTAGGAATACCACAATCAATGGTTATAGAAATTATACGTAAGCATTTAAAACTTACTGCTTACAAAATTCACTTTTTACTCATACTAGAAGCTGATGATGAATTATATCAATATAATATTCCCATGCACATCCTGACAGAAACTGATAACTCTTATTAAAAAAAAATTATCAACAAAGAGCACCCATCCTCAAACTGAGAATTTGTTGTACAGAAAATCCACATGAAGTCTGAGAGAAAGTGCAACTAGCCCTAAGTAAGTCTATGATACTCATTTGCTGTAAATAAAATGATTGACGTATTCTTATTTGATTAGCATATAGTGACTAGTAGTGTGTATTTTAACTTGCACTTACACACTGATATTAAATTATTCAAAACTTACAAGAGAACTCCCCTGGAGGTTGGATTATTCATGGTTGTCTGTTTCCCGACCACCATGTTATCATAAGAATCAAGATAGCCGCTGGATTTTTTCTTTCTTTAGGGGTTTGTGTACAAAACCAAGGCTTGTAACACTGATCACCAAAAAATAGATTAGTTAATTCACTGGAGGAATATCTTCTTAAGTGTTTCTCTATAACACCCTGCATATATTTTATTACTACCTGAATATTTTATATGCTTAAATGACCTATTAAAGAAATACAAAATAGTACATTATTTTGTCCTTGGTTTTTTATATTCTTCATTTACTACAATCACTGAAATAAGCTTGATCATTTATAACCACTCATATAATTTTCTATTCAATAAAAAACAAAACTCCACTTAATTTGAACAAGCATTACTGAATAATAAAACAAATTTTGCATTTTATTAATATTGCATGCACTTTGATTTCATTGGTAAACTTTACCATAGAAAACTACATTTTAAAATATATCTTATTTTCTTCCTATTTTAAAAAATGTTGCTGTTAAAAATATGTGTTGCAATTTTACTAAACTGAAAATTTATATCCCTAAGATTTTCTCTTTTAAAGTTACTCATTGACAATTAAAGTTTTGCTGGAAACAAACTGAGACATTACTTGACATTATTTTTATCAATGCTGGACTGCAAATATAAAAAAATTATAACTTGTTATATAGAATGTTGTAAGTTTACATAGGATGAGGGTATACATGAAAGTTTACCTCATTTTTTAGGTCATCATTAGTGAGTACAGTATTAATTTTCAATAAATCGATTGTCATTTCTCTTATCTGTAAAAACAGAAATAAATGAAAGAGAAAAACAAAGAAATCAAGATTTTTTAAGAATTAAAATACTGCATTATACTCATACTTATATGTTGTGTATAACCACACACTCAATCTCTTATCAATCTCTCTACCCCATTGTTCCTGTAAAGTTTCTAGGATTTTGTAAAAAATAATATAAATTATTCAGCGTATTTGCAAACAACTGCTGCTGTGAGCAAATGGTTAAGAAATGGTAATGTTTATCAGCAGAAGTGCTATTTAGTTTATACATTAAACTGTGAAAAGTGTTTGTGTACAAGTAAATGTTAGGATCAGACATTTTAATTTCAGAGCCATGCTATTCTGAAGCAAAAAAAAGTTTTTTTTTTTCATTGTTAAGTAATTATCATTGTCAGTGTATTCTGCACTGACAATGATAATCCATGTAAATTTTAATTTTGCATAAGTTGGAAGCAGTAATGTGGTGTATATATATACATATGGTTGTTTTTAAATAAATTCCTTAAGCTACTATATTTAGGCCCTATCACAACTGTAACAACTGGAAGTAAACACATATTCAAACAGAATATTTTAAAGATGTAAATACTGATATTTATAAATAAAGTACTACTAATGTCCCAACTTATGGGTAGAATTGTAATGAACAGAATTATTTGATGTTCACAGATGGAATAATTGTTTCTTAATGAGAGCATGCTTCAACATAAACATAAAGGAAAGGGTTAGGAACTTATCTTGCAAAAAAAAATCTACAATAGAAATTTTATTACATTATTTTATTAAACTTATTATTTTTTTTATTACATTAAGTAATTACATTATTAGTTTTTGATTATGATTTTAAGATTCAGTAATGGATGGTCAAAAGGCACATTGTATTTATTTTCCACTTCTAATTTTCTTTTGACTAGTAGCATGGTTCTGTTGAAATTCCCAATTATCGTCCTCACTAGATGAGTCAGAAACATAAATAGCAGCAGCTTTTTCTGTCCAGCAATCAGTGCTCTCCTTATATGGAATTAATTCAATAAAATCAGGCGTCTTTAAAGGAATGGCCTAGAAAAAAAAACACAATACTACAAAACTGGATTTATTTCTAAAAAGCAAAAGATACTCACCTCAAATATTAATGGTTCTATACCAACATTCATTTTATATCTTATTCGATATTTATGCTATCCTACATCTAAAATCTAAAGTTCCACTAGTTCACTTGAAATACTAAAAAAAAATGTTACATACTAAACAAATTCAACAGGAAAACATTTCAAATTGTACATTTTAATAAAATCAAGCTATAAAGAGAAATGTGTATTGTGTATGAATTCAGATGAAGTCAAGAATTGGCAAGTGATTAATTATAAAATATCTAAAATGATGTTTTTGTAATTGAAAATTACGATCATACAGTTTGTCTGTATGAAATTACAGAAAACAAAACAGTATGAGCAGCAGCTGAAATGTAATGCAGATTAGAACACAATGGAAGAACAAAATGTCGTACAAAGAGTAGGTATTGACTGCCATGTAGGACACATTATTGCACTACTGGGCTCCAGTGGAATCTGCAAACTCACAGAGGAGAACAAACAGCAATGAACAGAATGTTGTAAACAGTTTCTGAAATGTTATTCTAACAAGGAAGATGACTTCCTTTTCAATATTGTGTTGAGAGAAAAAAACCGGATGCACCAATATGACCCAGAAGAAAAAGAGCAGAGCCCATGCAATACTGTAATACTGGCAGAGTACAATTCACAATCAAAAACATTCTTAAGGGTTCTGTATTCCAAACATGTATATTTATTTCACAACCTAGAAGCAGGGTGACTGTAAATTCAGTGCAATGTATTTTCACCTCTTTCCACAATTAAAAAGGAACACTAAGGGTATTCATTTCAACAAACTGAAGGACGCACTGAGGTTGTGGATCAAGGAAAGATCACAAGCATTTTTCATTGTCAGAATGGGAAAACTGGTTCACTGTCAGGAGAAATGTGTAGATGTAGATGGAATAATAAATGTAAGTTTTTGTAGCAAATAAAATTACATTTCTACTATATTTGTTTCATTTGACTATCTCTTTCCATTTACTAGTTTTTAGTGGGTGAATATTACATTTGTAGCCCCTTGTAGCATGTAAAAATTTAATACCTGCCAAACAAAATAGAAAACTCAGAAGAATCTCTACACGCAGAGGCATGTATAACATATATACAGATAAGAAAGTAAATTGTGTTCTCTAGAAGTGTCAGCATGCAGGCAAGCTAGGATGGATTTTTAGGCTCTAAATAACTTTTATAACCACTGTAAGCTATTTACTCAGATCACATGAGTTATCATTAGTGAAATGGTATAATCATGAACTGAATATGACCAAACCAACTATAGACCTAACTAGAATAATTATTTTAAGGGATTTTTTCAAGCAATATTCCAGTAATATTGTAAACGTACATAAAAAAAATTTCTAAACAACAAAAAACACAATGCCAGCCATATGACCTCATCAATCAGCATTTAGTGTCATCTGCCAAGAAAATAAAAAATGGGTAGCATGCAAGCACACACTGCCCAAACGCTTTTAAAAAAATAAGTCATAAATTACACAAACAGTTCAACCATTTATTCTGACGTATAACATTGATACCAAACAAGTGACTTGGAGTCTTCAAGTGACTTTATGAGATGACAGATGCAAATATAACATATCTGTTATGTACAAACGTAACAGATGCAATAAAGTTATATTGGCTCCTGAAGTCAACAGCTGATAGTTTTAGATAAATACATTAACTATGAAAAACATCATACATACATACATACATACATATATATATATATATATATATATATATATATATATATATATACTTTGTATCATTAACAAGCAAATAAAATTAAGACTAAGCAATTATATTAACAAATAAATGTATTAATTTATATAGTAAATAAATAATGTAATTCAGAGACGGAACATTTTCTAAAGTTAAATGTAAATAAATTGTTTAATAATAATTGTAATTAATGTTTTAATATGAGTTAAAAATACAGTACGGATGCAGTGCACACATGCAATCTTAAATAAGCACTTGGAAATTGTCATTTCGCACTGGGTGGCAAATTCCTGTGAGTACACATGGCACCAGGTGAAGAAGCAATTGATCTGCTCGAGAGAGAGTTTTCTCTTCATAGTATGAGTTATATTGTGGTGAACTAAAGAGAAATGTTCAAAGCCAATTGCAAGGTATAGTTTTAAATTCAGACCAGTTCCGGATGTAATATAAGAGAATAGTTTTCATTCTGGCTGTACATAGAGTGCTAATCAGAGCTATGGCCATTTAGGCGAAGCTGAATGCACAGCAGGCAGTATCCAGACCTGCACAATTCTCTGTAAGTACCCTGGGGCAGTTGCATTCATAAGTGAAAACTAATTCACAAGTAGTAGCCTAAGATTTGCACCCTTTCCAAATTAACTTATGATGTTCAAATTTAAATACAGTGTGTGGAATGTGTGCAGTAAATATGGCACTTGAGATACCTTTTGTTTTTTGCATTCCTAGAGGCTACATTACATGTTGAATTTTTAAGCTGAGGGGTGAGCAATTTATGTTTTTCCTGTGTGATACTTGGTTAGGGTTAGTTTTTTGTTATAATTACTTGAGGCACATCTAATTGTATATTTTAATGCAATTTGACGAAGTTTAGTGATAATCAACTAATATTTAGATAAAATTAATTTATTCTTTTATCGTACAATAGAGGACTTGGAGTAACCAGTATGATTACTTGACGCTAAATCTTAATAATGGGATTAATTATTTAATTAGTGAAATATTAATATGTAGTAATAGATAGACAATGACAGTCAATAACTAACACTGATACTAATTGGTATTTCAAAAAGCTTACTACATTAATGTTGTGTATTTCCTCTTAGTTTTGTTTGTTGAATGATTAGAGTTTACTAACACTATTTTATCTGATTAAATTTTTATTGTTTTTATTATTATTATTATTATTATTGTTATATGCCAGTAATTGTCACTAAGGTGGTCATTTAAAGACTAAATGTAAAAGATTAAAGTGGGAGTTCTGCCACCACCCAAGAAGTGGGTATGGGTGGGTCCTAGACCTCCTCCCAAATGGGCTATATTTTGGAAAAAAGGAAAATATTAAAAGACTGTTGGTTACTGTTTTAAATAGTAACTTGATAGTGTGTATGTGTGAACCAGAGGAATTGAATCTAATTTCTTTTCTCCAATAAAACCTGATCTGCTTTTACTGTATTTGAGTGGTTATTTTGTTCAGTATTAAATTCTATCCCTTGGAGGACTTTTTAAATGTTTACAGTTGCCAATTTGTTAATAGTAATCATAATAGTATATCGACCCCTCAGTGGTCTGTGAGAGCTGCACAGTATTCTGAGACCTTGCCTATTTCATGAAATTCCTTGGATGACAAAAGGCCATTGAAAAAAAATCTTAATTTAAGTAGATTTTGCAGCCTCATTTACAAGATGTCCCAGGACGATTCTCCTAAACTTCATAGGCATATTTCTGTCATTAAAGTAATGAGAAAAGTTCATATAAACATGGATCCAAAAATGCTTCATTAGTAAATTATGGCTAGTGAAAGATTTTGCCCCAATTTCTGCTTTTCTGCTAAAATGAAACCTTACTGAAATTCTGAAAAGGTAAATTATTAAGGGGTAAATTTAACAGTTTCATAGGTTTTTGAACTGAAAACGTTTAAAATTAGGTCCCAGAACTGCATTCACATTATTTTCTACGAAATACGGTGTAATAATAAAAAAAAAAATTGGTTTGAAAAACACAGCTTTTAGCTTTGATGGTAAAATAACAAAGTCATTTTATAATACATAGTACTTTCCACATCTAATTATAATTCCAAAAGATTTTCTTTAAATAACTGAAATTCAGTAAAATAGCGACAGAAAAATATTTAATATTGCACATAATCATTTCTTTCACCAATTGGTTTGTAAGCAAGATATAACTACTCTAAGAGAAGCTTTTTCTTTTTTGATGCCTGGAATATAAACACAACTTTACAAAACCGCACATTTCTACAATATTTTAATAAAAATATAAAGTAAAATATTATTACTACCTTCCTAAATTTTGAAGATTTATTCATTATATCTGATCGACTGGAAGACAAACTGATATTACGCAAAGGTACTATCAGAGACTTAACAATAACAACTGTTGAATCGTGCAATTCTTCATCTCTTATATATCCTTCTTCAAATGCCTCCTCCTAAAATTAAATTAACATATTATGCAAACATATTTCTTTAATTGACATAGACTGCTACAAACATTAGTCACTAAATTACAAATGAAATAAGATACTTTTAATGGTTTAAAAAAATTATCTTTCAAATATAAAGATTATTTACATTTTTTTACTGAAAATTTCTAAAAGTTGTATCTATAAGTGTTTCATGTGTGCACCACGAGTCAGATGATAGACATCAACATGATAAAAAATTCATTCCAAATAATTGAAAGTGTACCAATCAACACTAGCACCAGTGTTTGTGATATGTTTATTTATCTACATCAAAAGGACAGAAAGGGAGTTCATTTCATCAGGTTCATGGGCAATCTAACCTCTTGAATGGTATTCATCCAAATAATTTTAAATTTCTATGTGCCAGTTGAAACAGAGCTCCATTTTGTATGAAAATCAAGTTCCCAGTGTCTTCCTCAAATTGATGCGTTAGCTATTAACTTAACATGACAAGACTATTCTCCAGTTACTGCTTGTTTGTGACAGAAGAATGCTTCATATACATTTTTGCAAGAAATAGATAAAATACATTCCCTTAAGGAAAATCTTGTTTATTTAGTGCTGTTTCTCTGGGGTTTTCTTTTCCTCACATTAGAACTTGTGCCTAATTACCTTTTCACTAATATGAAACGTACTTATCACCAAAAACAGATAATGAAAGCATCTTCTTTGACAACACATTCCTATATGTCCATACAGAAATGTTTACAAAAAACATTAACATTATCACATAAACTTTGAACTAACTGTAATTTACAGGGTATCATATTCAACCATTTCTGAAAAATGTTTCACAGTCGGTGCAGAATTTGTAATTCTAAACTTGTTGATTTACCTGGCTACAATAGTACACAATCATGTACACTATGTACTACAGTCATGTGTCATGTTCTTTCCAGGTCACTGCATATTGTAACAGAGTTTGTTTTGGAAAATTTGAGCATGCAAAAAGCTTCCTCCACAGGAGTGGAGGAACCATCTTGCCAGACTGGTTAGGCAGCACATTAACCAATATTGACATCAACAACAGTTGTACCAATCTAAAAACATCCCCTGTAAAATCATATTAATTATTTTTCTTTTCGTTCTTTTACATGTTCTTATTACCGAATAAATTTTCACTATATTGTTCAGGTTACTACTCAATTTTTCCTTTCATAATTTTCTCCAAATATTTTCATTTCAATAATATTTCTAACACTCTTCTGTTGTCTCCTTTTAATGAACTGAAATTTGCACTGTACCCTGAAACTCTCTATATTTCTGCTCCTTATTTACTAATGGCCTATATTATGATATGCAATATTTTCTTTTTCCGACATTAATATAAATATAAATATAAATAAATAAATATATATATTTATTTATTTATATATATTAGACTAAAAGTAAAACTCAGCAATCCACCACAGTACAGAATCTAATAATACTTCTTACCCTATTATTACTTCATTTATACATCAAAAGTGCTTTTGAAGATTTTCGCTCATCAGTTGATCAAATAATTAAAAACATTAAAATTACACATTAAAAACTTACACATTAAGAAATTAAAATTATTTCATACATAGTGTAAAATATGCAGTTAAAAATTAAATTAATATTAAAAATTAAACATTCTTAATAACAGTTTTTTTTAAAAAGTTTTCCCATACATGCCCCTGTGGCCAGCCACTACACACTACATACAATTTATTATGCATATATATATATATGTGTGTAAAAATCCATTAATTTGTGAATATATTATTCAATATCAAGTGGTTTTTGCCTTAAAAGCAATGTTCATTCTTTCACACACATTTTCAGTATAACATTACTGTTATCTAAAAATTCTGTTCAGAAGTATGTATAATAGATCAAACTGCTTACAATAGTTTTCCATTTAGCATAACATTCCTTCCTCTGTTGTCCTTCTCATACAACTACCTATTTCACTGTTCACCTTGCTTCTCTTTAGATCCATCTGAATTTATCATTTGACTCTATGAATCAAAATGCTGTTGGATCACCTTCAATGTTACTCCAGCTCATTAATATCAAAGGTAAAAGTTGTAATATTAAAATATATGTAAAATCATAATCACTAATATTAAAATTCAATTGCAGTTTCTCTTTTGTTTGTGATTCATCTCTTTCACCACTAAATCAACTATGATACTTCCTTACTTTAGATAAATTCTTAATTTTAGAACATTCTGTATCTCATAGTGTGAACCAAAGTGCTTCAAGGCCCCTACTTAATTTCCTGCATGAGATATTGACAGGAAATAAAATTCTACATGGCTCAAAGAATACACACATGACGACTATGTATATCTGTATCAAGTTAATTAACATAATTAAATGGTTATAGATGATCTGATATGAGATGGCAGTCACTCTCTGAAACTGGTATAACCATTTTCAAGAATAACAAGCATGTCTGGCTTTTTGAGAATGATGAGAAAAAGCGGTTTCTTGTGGCCTTTTTCACAAACTTAAACAAATCAGTATTTTGAACATGTCAAATCATGGGTGATATTCAGCCTTGTAAGTGACATCTTTATTCTATTCAGAGAGAAAACTCTGTGAAAGTTTCTCAGATTTAAGTTTTTTTAATTTTTTTAGCGTTGATGATTAAGTAATTCTAACTAGCATCACTTGTTCCTTCTTGTAAAGAGATTTGAGTACTTAATGAACTTACATCATGTACGATGATCAATATATTCTACTGAAATAATATAATGTACAAAACAATTTTTCAAAATCTTCACACTAAATGCACTCAACAGAAACAACATAAAATGCATTCCAAATTACTGAGAAAAAATTATTTCTAAAATATATTTTTAAATTACATACCTGTTTTATTTCTTTTTTAATAACAATAGATTCTAAATTATTAGCATTTGTAACATGCTCAGGAATTATATTTTTATTTTTACTACTATCATCATCATCATCATCACTATCAATATCAATAACATTTATTGCTGGTCTCTTTGCTTGAATTTCTTCAACTGACATGTTACGTTTCATACCTCTACTATAAGAAAGATCATCTTTAGTTTTTAATCTTTTATTACAGTCAGTCTTATTACTTTGAAAAGGATCATCAATTGGCATCTTCCTTTTTAATTCATTATAATCAGAAGTTCCAAAAATATTATCATTTAATGAAGCATTAGAGTTATTCTTACTGTTCTGAAATTTAAAATCATCATCATTGTCATCATTTTTTTAAAATTTAAAATCATCATTATCGCTATCATCATCATTATTTACACAGTTTTTCTTAGCTGATACTTGAAATACACTGTAGCTTTGTTTTACTGATGCAATTGATGATGAAAAAACAGATGACTTGGAACCAGCATCATTTTGTTTTGGTAAATCAGAACTTTTAATATTTGTACCAAATATATCAACAGAAGTAGCATTATAGTTGGTTACAGTTTTACTGGAACTTTTACTTGAAGTATTAAAAATATCCACAGAATTAGAAGGCACCGATATTTGTTCTTTCTCATTAACAAATGAAAATTTATCATCACTGTCATCATCAACATGGACATCATTCTTCTTTAAACTTTTAATTTTGTCATCTTTTTTTACAGAATGATCAGCCTGGGAATTATTCACTGATATTTCATTATCACTATTACTAAAAGTATTACTGTCTAAAGTATCTTTTATCTTAAAATATGATGAGATTTTGCTAGGTTTTTTAAATTGTGGACTTTCTTCTACATTGCTTTTATTATTTTCATCACGCAGCCTAAAACAAAAAATTAATACCAATCTGTAGCAACTTTTTTTAAATTTATGACATCAGAATCTATAGCACATAATATGTTTGGCATTCCATAAAGATAATAAAAAATAACAAGTAAAAATTTAGTATACCTAATTTTTGTTTAATGTCAAGAAAATTTAAAATATAGCTTTGACATTCTTACAAACACTTTTAAAATAGTTCATAAAAATTAAAATAATTTTTGAATATCTATCTGCAAAACAATTACATTAAAGTATCATCAAAATCCAGAACTAGCCCATTGATTTAGCTGCACATTAATACAGCTCTATTTTGATTAACTATATTGTAAGCGTTAAAAACAACAATTCACATCAGAGTCAATCCATTTCAAGTGATCCAAGGGTGGTTGTTTGACCGATTAAAAAAAAAATTGAAACTTACCCACTTGTTTCCTTCATGTCTCAGTACCTTAAAACTATTTTATATTTATTTAAGCAGTTTACCTGTGGCGACCATTTTGTTACTATGTGTATACCTATTTTTGTGATCGTAAGGATTAACAGAAAAAATCACAACTAAAGAACTATTGGTCCTGGAAGGATGAAACAAAAAGCAATTTATTCACTTTTTCTCAAGGTAAAAGATCGGTCCAGTAATTAATTTACCTATCCCTCTTCAATGAGAAAATTACCAATAAAGTTGATCATGAAAAACTATAAAATTTCACTTTTGGTAACTTTTTTTCAAGAGGCACGAATAGCATACACAGTTTTAATAATTTTTTTATATATAAGTATATGTTAGCAGTTTTATAATAATAATAATATTAATGGTGATATGATATACTTACCCCTAAACTTTTATCAATTTTTGAAAACTATTTTTTTTTTTAAATTCAAATTTTGGCTTCAAATCATCAAATTACTGTGACATAGCTGGTGATAAAAATCTCAAATTTGTACAGTTTACAGTGTTTTTGTAGATGTTTACGGCAAATAAGAATTTTCTTGTGTATTGTACTAATAAAAAGTTATAACATCTCAAAAATCATGAAAAACCTGTTAAAAGCAATACCATCTTGACTCGCTAAATAAATGCCCCAAGCGGGGTTATTGTCTTCTTGGCACTTTAATATTTTTACACTTATTACTATAGTTGAAATAGACTTGTTTGAACCATTCAACTACAGTGTTCATGTTATAACAGGCACTTGAAGTCATTTTCAGTCGTCAGGAGAATTCATGTTGCAACATGCTCATTTATGCTTGTTACATTATTTACCTTTGCAGTTACAGACTGGTCAGTCTGATATTAGTCAATGACCTGTTCACATCTTTACGAGTGTCTTTCATCCTGGGTTTGGAAGTGTTTATTAAATAAAATGTGTTTATTAAATAATAAGTGTTTATTAACATTAAATCTGCAAATTTTAAAATCAGTTAAATTTTTACATTATTTTCAGGTAATTCCACATAAAACAATGTAAGAACAATGTTCCATAGGAATTTATGTGAATGAAGAGCGTCATTAAACAGTGTATGGTACAGTGTCAAAAGAATTCATTAAAATTTGTGAATTTAGTGATGAAAACAAACAACTTATTTTTTATGTTTAATTCAGATGTCATTAGTGTTTGTAAATATCATGGAAAAAAGTTTTTGTCAAAATTCAGTCAGTCACCTGTATGGACAGTTCTGTTGTGACCCGTTGAGAACTCATAAAAAAACAGTTAAGAAAAACTTAAGACAAATAACATTGGAGTAAGCTCTTAAAGAACACATTTTTCAAAATTTAAATTCACTTCCTGGAAAGTCTCTTTGTGTTAACTGCTTCAAAAGTATTTTTTCTCAGCAGAACAAATTATATGAATATGAAGACCAAGAGCAATCCATTGCCCCACATCACAATATTGAACAACTGGGACAAAATTATATTGAAAATTGAGAAAGTTGACATTACTTCAACAAACTATAGTGATGAGTCATTCTCATACAATTTCAAAAGAATTATCAGAAGAGATATCACAGCTAACCACACTGAAATAATAAACTTTCACTGCTACAAAAACAGGCTATTTCATTGAAGAATAATTAAAATTTTGCTACAATTTATTTGTTCTTCAATAGTTTACGAAAATAAACCAATATAAAAATAAAAATGAATTCTTGAAACAAGATGAAGGCTACTCATTGAAATCTCATTTTTGAATCGAAATTGTGTGAGGTTACTGGTATTGGTTAAGTTATCATTAAATTACTAACTATCATTAATTATTTAATAAAACTATTTTTAAAATATTGAAAACATCAACTTCAACATAGGGGCTAAACATAAAAAATGTAACGTGCAAAGAAGACAAGAAACCCCCTTGCAGCACATATTTAGCAAGTCAAAATGGTATAGTTTTTAACAGGTTTTTCATGATATTTAGTGGTTATAACTTTTTTATTAGTACAATACACAAGAAACATTTTTATTTGCCATAAACACAAGAAACTTTTTTATTTTCCATAAACATCTACAAAAAAAAACTGCAAGTTGTGCAAATTTGAGATTTTTATCATAAGCCCCATCAGAGTTATTTGAAGCCAAAATTTGAATTTTTTTTTTAAATTAGCTCTCAAAAATGTATAAAAATTTAGGGGTAAGTATATCATCATTAATATTATTATGGTAAAACTACTAACATATACTTCCATATAAAAAAATAATTCAAACTGTGTATGCCATTCCTGCCTCTTTAAAAAAATTACCAAAAGTGAAATTTAACCATTTTCATGTTCAATTTTATTGGTAATTTCCTCATAGAAAATAAAGAGATAGGTAAATAAATCACTGGACCAATCTTTTACCTTGAGAAAATATGATTAATCAACTTAATTAATTTTTAACTTAATCAACTTCATTTCATTCTTCCAGGACCAATAGTTTTTTAGTTATGATTTTTTTTGTAAACCCTTACAATCACAAAAATAGGTATGCGCGCCATAACAAAAGTGACCGCCATAGGTAAACTGTTTGAATAAAAAATTAAAAAAATAGTTTTAAGATCCTAAAAATATAGGAAAAAGTGGGTAAGTTTCAATTTTTTTTTAATTGGTCAAGTAACCAACTTATGTTTTTTTGGGACACTTCAAACAGATTGACTTATCATTGAAATTTTATCTGTAGTTTAAATAATTATAGTAATTAAAATTAAGATCAACAGATGGCAAATGTTAAATGATTTTCAGATAGGAGGAAAACAAAATATATGTAAGCATTCTACAAATCAATGGCATTAACTTTGCGAGATGTATGGAGGGAAAGTAATCATTAAATATTATAGACATTTAATAAAAAATGGCAAGCCAGCTAAGAGTTGAAATTAAATAAACTTTCACCATATATCAATGATTTACTCTTAAAAATTCTGTTCCCGATAAAGAATGTATCATGTTCAAAGAAAGGAAAATTATATGTATTTCACTAAATAAACATGCGCTGGGAGTATTTTTATCACATTTAGTTATAATAACACCTCAGTAATTAATTATGCTTTACGGAAGCAAGAAATAAAATGTCTAAATATGGAAAATGGATGATTAAATATTTCAGAAACTTAGTGCTGAGAAGGAAGAGAAGAGCGACAGGAATGTTGAACCAAAATTACCATGAAATGGTAACCCTGGATTTCAGCTTAGGTTCAGGTACAAAGCATTGAATTTATAAGGTAAAGAATTTTTTAAATACTTACCATGTTGGACAAAGTGAGGAAGTTTCCAAGATTAAAACAAAATTTTGAATATTTTTTAATAATACAATCAGCAATAAATTTTTATTTTATTAATATTATTGGCAATGCCAGTCTAACCTTCTACTACAGTCTCGCACTTTTTCTGAGATCAGTATGAGATAGGGATGGTATTTATGTAGAAGAAATACACAGAATTACTTGGAATAGAGTAGTCATTGGAACTTTAATTTCTATTTTATGGGGCAGGATTATCATTAAGATTGTCTTAAGGA
This sequence comes from Lycorma delicatula, assembly GCF_047948215.1. NCBI lineage: Eukaryota > Metazoa > Arthropoda > Insecta > Hemiptera > Fulgoridae > Lycorma > Lycorma delicatula. The sequence continues at coordinate 9,512,174 of NC_134462.1, forward strand.
AAAAAAGCTAAACGGATAAGTAAGATAGTAACAAGCAGTTTGGTCAACAGGCCAAGTGCCTCTATTGTCAACACATAGGTTTTGCTTTGTAATGACTAAAATCTTTTTGTATTAACAGTTTACTTGCTAATTACATGAGTTATGTTAATTTCATGTGTTTCAGTTATTTCTACCTTATAATTATGTACTAAACTATATTCAGCAGCTACAATAATTTTTGGAGAATTAAACAATCAGAAATATATAAGAATATGAATGTGGACAAAACAATCATATAAACTTTAAAAAACAAATTAAGTACAGTGAGACAAATCAAAATTACCAAAAGTTATTAATGGTGAAGCAAGTAAAGGGATGAATGAATACAAAGAGGTCCAGCAACATCGATGGTTCAACAATAAAAACAGTACAGCAAAATAATATTTACAGAGCCATTGTAACAGAGATAATGGTGGAAACAGATTATATTAAACTGTACAGTTAATGGTTATTCTTTGCTGAATTTTTATCATTTCATATTTTTTTAATGCATTGTGGTTTCTACTCTATAAATGGGCTCACTTAACTAGAGAAACAAGTTAAGTCTTGAGGACTTATGTTTGGCTGTGAAGAAACACTTCTTCTTTATACAAACTTACAAAAGTAGTAAATTTCCCTAAAGCTGATATTATACTTGGTCAAAATGAGTGGCCCATCTTTGTGTAAATCAATATGGTTTTGTGCAATTTGCCACCTGTGCATCATTTTGTATTTGTTCCAAATGAAACTCTATTTATCATGATATTTTTCAATGATCACATCTAAATCATCTTGCTTTACATTTGATTGCATGTATCAGAATATTTGTGTTGCACAGTGGAAGGATTGTTCCACTTATTTCACAGAAATTTCAACTCCATTTGAAAGCCTCTAACCACTTTTCAACGAGTACAACAGTTTGAAACAGAAAGCCTTCCTGACCTTGGATCAAATTTATGCCCAAACATTTTTCACAAGAAGGCCAATAGGAAACTGAACAGTGATCTAATGTATGATTACCACAAATTTCTCCAAAGCACTTGAATTTGTCAGGTATTTGCAACGTAAGTCTCATTCTCAGTGACAGATCTTTTGTTTTTGTATCATATTTCTGTCTTTGATCTTTCATTTTCAAAACACCTGTAGATTCAATTTCTAACATTTATTAACTCAAAGTAGCCTATGGTAGGGAAATAATGAATGCTGATTTCTTAAGTCTTCACTTGAAACTGCAATCATTGTTGATTAAAATTACTTTATAAATTTACGGTAGTGTCATATTCTGCGTTATTTATAAAATGACCTTTATAGCTTAGAAAAAAATGTAATTTTTTTCAAAGAATTGAAAAAAATTGATCTCATGGGCATAAAAGGACTAATTAAATCTGAGGGTAGTCAGAGCCATACAAATTCTAAAAAAAAAGAAGAAATAATTTTCAGTGGTGTTGAAGTTGCAGACATAATCAAGTCAGATGAGACAGTTACCTATCCATGTATAAATTTCTACCAGTGTTATTAAACTGCAGTGATATAAGAAACCAGTTAAAAAAAATGTGGCATCAACTGTTAAAATTTTTCATCCTTACTATACTCTCTCCTAGTTTCCAAAATACTATTTCTTGAATTTTACAAAGTTATAAAAGGATTCACCAGGTTATCAAAAATCTGACGACATCATTACGAACACTCTCTCTTGTTTGCAATCGCTCATTAGAATTCCTGATTTATAAAAACAGCAATTGTTTTCTATTTACTTACACAAACAAAACGAATTTATTGTTGTGTATTTTCATTTACTTAAAATAATATTATAATATATAGTTATTATCTCTCTTTACTTAAAACTCACCACTTCCTTCTAATCAAATGCTCTTTCAATCCATCACTACTTCAACCATTTTTGCTTTTATTGAATATAGTAACCCAATAAAGTATTTTCAAACATGAAGTAGTTTTAATGTATTCAGATTTTTAGAAAAAACCTTTTTTTAAGTTCGTGACCTGCATACTAAATCTTTTTTTTTACATTATTTATCATAATATTTGTCAAAAATGTCTGACATCATGTGTTTCTTTGAGCTTTGTAATCTAAAAATACTATTTTAAATTTGTCTATTACTTTATATTCATCATAATCAATTAACTTTTATAAAGTAATTGGATAATTAATGTATTTTCATAGATAAATAAAAGTTTTGTGACAAAACAATAGAAAAAAAAGGAAATCAACAATCTATTAAACATCAACTTTAAGTTCAATGTAACAATAAAAAATTATTACAGTTATATTGATTACCTTTTACTGTTTTTTGTAGATGATGCAGTAAATATTCCACCGGTGCATGTTTCATTAATAATTTTTCCTACATCCGATGTCCCACCCAGCCACAGCCAAAGAATTCTCCTTAAACAATCATTAAAAAAGAAATAGTAAATGACACAAAAAGAGCAACAAAATGATACAGTTGCACTAAAATATTATTTAACATAAAACAGAAGTTAAATTTTTTACTTGTTTAAGAACAGTTTCATTGCACGATTTCTTTCATTATACTAAAAAATCATCACTTTTTTGCTGACCACTATGGTAAGTAGTATTTCTGCTACCCATCCAGAAGGTTACATTTTCAAATCATCAGGCTTGGCACTTCCACACAATACAAAATTAATTTCTCATTAAATATTGTGTTAAGCATTAGTCTATTGTTGTAAAAATGTAAACTAACTGAAGTTGACAAGCTTTTCAAAGCTTTTTGACAAAGTTCTTCTGCTGAAAAACTGATACCACTTCAGTAGCAAAATCAAAAAATTGACTTACTGCTTACTGCAAGTCACAATCCCCAAGAATCTCAAAACTCACTCTAAAAGCATCTAATAAAATTTACACTATAATAAATGTCCACACCCCCAATAATAACAAAAACAAATCTCCAAAAGACTGTAAAGAAATAGAAATGTTCTGATTCCTACTCGACCAGACCATAAAAATAACTCCCCAAAAATCATGTTAAAAATTAATCGAAGACTTCCGTACTCAACTAAGCAGAGAAAGAAGATAACATGACATCATCAAAAAATGGCTCATCCAAAAGAAAACAAACAAAAACAGACAGAGGCTTGTCAATCTCTGCAGAAACCACAAACTTATCTTGAAATTCACATACTTCAAGAGGATATCTCAAAAACTCAAAACCTAGAAACACCCAACTAAACTAAAGGAGAATGGGAACTAAATCATGTCTTCATAGACAAACACCACCACAAAGAAATCTACAACAGGAGAATGCAGGGGAATGTGATAAAAAAAAATTTTATAAATTTAAAAAAAAAATGTTTTTCAAGAATCATCCTCAACAGGATTGGTTTACAACTTGAGAAAGAACTAGAACACCAGGGAGGTTTCCGACCCTGGAGGAGCTGTTAGTATTACAACAGAGAAAAAGCTATTAAGCTACTACTAGCAATTAAGCTATTACAACCGAGAAACAGGGAGATAATGTTTGTAGACTACAAGAAAGCATATGATCGCATCTACAGAGAAACCCTACTAAAAATTCTAGACATGTCACATTACAGCCCAAATTAATAAACATGATAAAAGTCACTCTCACAAACACTAATTCTAAAGTGAAATTAAGAGGCAAATTATCAGAACCATTTGACATCAAAACTGGGAAGCGCTAAGCAGATAGACTTTCACTGCTACTACTCATCTGTGCTGTGAAAATGTTAATGAGGTAATGGCTCAGAAAATGTCCCAAAAAAATAAATAGGCCAAAATAACAAAAACTGCCTTGGTTTCACAAACAACTTGGCACTGCTAGCAAACAACACTGATGAAGCTAAAACGCAGATGTTAGAACTTCAAAACATTGCAAATAAAATTGGCCTCAAAATATTATTCAAAAGAGAAAAATTATGCTATAAAAATCAACAAAATTAAAAAAGTAAATAAAAACAGTAATAAAGCAAAATAGTAACAATTTAAATACCTCGGAAAAATAACAACCTGAACAGAAAAACCTCAATTCAAATAAGAACAAACAGACAAACTAGCTAAAGCACAAAAATTAACCTGGTACACCTACAGTAAAAAATGCCTACCCATAAATGCAAAAATAAGACATTACAACACAGCAATAAAACTGGAACTCACATACGCAGCATGCAGACATTCCGCTCTTCCACAAGAATGAACAATCAAAGACTGACAGAATCCAGAAAATCAAAAGAAGAATTAGAAGAACCTGCACCAACAAAAAGTACCAGAAAGACGAAAAGTGGTGAATCCTGCCCAACAAAATCGTGTACGAAAAGTTAGAACCCATCATTGACACAATGTGTAAAAGGAGGCTAGGATTCTTTGCACACATCATGAGGATGCAAGATTCAAGACTTCTGAAATAGCTGGTACAGAACAATCTCAAATCAAAAAACACCAAGACAGGATGCAGATGGATCAGAGAAATAAGAAAGGATCTGAAGGAAATTGATCTTATACCACAAGACGAGATAGACAAGATAAAATTAAAAGAAAAAATCAAGGAAAAAACATTCATTTCACACCCACAAGAAAGAAACACATCACAAACATTTTCAACACCAGAAAGGGCACAGAGATCAGAACATATGAAAAAGTACTGGGAGGATGTCCCAAGGCCCAAACAGTCCCTTTGAAGAGACTTGAATAATAGAATCACTAAAATGATCCTATGCGGTCATGAAAGATGTGAAAAAATAAATTAAATAAAATTAGTTTCATATGATTAAATCAACACTAAGAGAGTTAAAAAACTTTTATTTGTATATGTTAAAGAAATGGAAAATTTTTGTCTGATGTTATAAAATGACAAATGTGTAACAAAATTATACTTTTTAATATACAAAAATTACTCATTAGTTGCTTATATCAACATAAATTTATTGCATTGGTAGAAACCAAAAGACAACAAAATGATTTCAGACTTATTGTTCATAAACAGCTGAATTTACAGCAAAATAATAAAATATTCTTCTTTTCGATGTAATTTCTAATGATGAGTTCTTGTTTCATAAATTCTTTCAATTTTGTTTTGTCAATTAATACTTACCTCATAAATTTTGAAGTGTATGCAAAAGAATACAAATTTTATAGCATATGAAAAATTTCAAGCCTGGATCATTCACCATCAACCATTTCATACTTCCTATTCCACCAACATTTGTTGCCTTTCTCCTCTTTTTCAACATTATCCTACACTGCAATTACTTCCTGTTGTTTATTTTCCAATCAAATGGTAGTCTTGTTCATTTGAATTCAAATATTCCTTTTTAGATCCTAAACATCTAAGTCCTCTCTGTAATTGTAGTTTAAAGTAGTAATCCACTGTTTCTTATCAAAATGTTAAATTACTTTTTATTGAAACCAGAAAAAAGCAAATCTGGCCAGTATGCTGTAATCTCACACAACATTTCTGTCTGTAGTTAAAGATTATTTGTATAATACATCATGAATATTTCACCAGGTCAAAAAAATCTTTTTACTCGAGGGAAAAAGATTAAATGCAATCTGATGAGAAAACAATGGGAGAGAAATGGGAGTTTACATAAGGACTGTATTACAATAACAACTGCAGTTATTTTTATAAACCATGAAAATCATTCATTTGCATACTAAATTTTAATTTCAGCAAAGAAGACATGATTTTATTTTATGCTAATAATACGCTTTATCAGACAACGATAATTATCATAGTATTGATAATTAATTAATAATTCTAAGTCATAATTCATTAATACAAATAAGTCATAAAAAAGCAACTAAATGAGCAGAAACATGGACATCATCAGATCAATGCTAGTTTCCTGTTATACACAAACAGGTATTAATTAGCATTGATAAATTATACAATACCTATTTTTAAAAATGAAAAGTAATGATACACAAGAGTATCAAACTACTTATACTAACCTTAACAGAAAATTGTTAAAATACTCTTTTCTCAATTCAGTGTCGCAAAAAAAATTCTGGATCTTTTTTGGAATTCCCCAGAAAAAAAAAACACTTAATTTTTTTGCCAATCGGCCAAAAATCGATGTATTTTTAATATCCAATATGAATTAGGTGGGAATATGCATGTTTCAAAATAAAAAATCAAAACTGATAGTTTTTGTTTCTCCCCCCTCAATTAGTTTGCAAGTTTTTCACCTGGAGATAACTGAAAATAGCAAGAAATATTGAAATTAACGATAACCAGGTTGGAGAAACAACCCAATAACCAGATGTAACCATTTACTGTTCTTATAACCATTTATATTTATTTTATAAATATAACCTACCCTCGCTTCGCTTGCTAACCTTACTAATTAACAGTAATGTTTGGAATATTTAAATAATAAATTCAGTAATTATTGCAATTATTTATTTAAATAATCAAAACATTACTGCTAATTAGTCAAGGTTAGCGATCGAAGCGAGTGTAGGTTAGGTTTGATTGATTAAATTTAATATTTATATCTATAATTATAAGCAATAATGCTCATATTTTTAATATGTAAAATATGTTAATATGGAGAATGTTTAAAATGACCATTATAAAAGAGCATGTTAATGTGCTATCGGGTTACTGGGTTATTTCTTGAACCTGGTTATTGTTAATATCAATATTTCTTGCTATTTTAAAACGTGCATATTCTTACCTAATTCTTATTGGATATTAAAAATACATCAATTTTTGGCCCATTGGTTAAAAAATTAAATGGTTTTTTATTGGGGGGGGGGGGGGAATTCCGAAAAAGCTCCAAAATTCCAAATAATTTTACAGAATATAAAAAGCATATTCTTTATAAAACTTAAATACAACACTCAAATTATCTGATCATAAAAGAATAAATAAATAAATAAAGAAAAAGAATCATCAAACCTGAGTATTTTGAACTAATATAGCAGATGACTGAGTCTGTTCTCTTGGTGTTGTATGGTGTTGAAATAAACTTTGTAACTTATGATTTGGATTACAAAATTTTTCACAGGAACAGTAAACAATACTAAGGCCAATATCTGATTCAGGTATACATCTCAAACCCTTAGAGGTCAAGTATTCTGTAATTAAATAAAAAATTTCTTATACTGAAATTTAACAATCAATTCCAAATTTAAAGAGTTCAAAATTAATAAATTCATAATAGAGCCACTATTAAAATACTATTTTTAATAATAAAAAAAATGCATAAAATCTGTATGAATAATAAATTAATTGACTGATTAATATGATATTCTATATTCTACAAGTTCAAGACATCTTTCTTTCTTTTTCTGTTTAGGCTCTGGAATCATCATAAGGTATTAATTACTTCATATGATGAATGAGGACAATATGTATGAATTTAAATGAAGTGTAGTTGTGTACAGTCTCAGGTCGATCATTCCTGAGATGTGTGGTTAATTGAAACCCAATTACCAAAGGACACTGGTATCCACGATCTAAAGTTCCAGATATCCAGATCAGGTTTGCTGTTCTGAAGCTCATAGGTAGCTGCATCCCTTGGTTATGCAATGATTGTACTTTCAGCTTATTGTATCAACAAATCACCTGAAATGTGGTAAGTTAGAATTCAATAAGAGAATGATGGCAGGGACAGTACAAGCTTAGGAAAACTTCTAAATTCCACAGACTCATTGCTAGGAGAGAAATTCAATTTGAAAATAAATAAGAGTAAAATAAACATAATAAATATAATATAAAAGAGGATAATGTAGAATAGAATATTAAATACACAACATTTTCTTACCCACTTTTGGTCTCAACCAAAATAGAAATGATTGATAATCTTAACATTCCCCTGAATTGTTACTCTGAATTAAAATTCTAACTTTCTGCTTCTTCAAAATGTAGATAAAAAAACAAAGAGGACAGGCTGCAGTCTAGTCCTAGTCCCTATCCTTTCCTCATTTTCTATCTTAATTACATTCAACTGATTCTTTATAAATAATTCTTACTCTTTTTTTCTATATTTCAATGATACTTTTCATCTTAAACATTCTACTCCATTTTGTGTAATCAGACGCTTTTTAAAGATCTGTAAATGCTACTGTTTGTGATCTACAAATTAGTATGTATTCACATATTACAATAATAAATTTAAGTGTTACATAAAGAGAAATACTAGATATTTATAAAAGTTGTTATTTCCATCAATAAAAATTATGATTTTATAATGTTCTGATATCATATTTTAGTCCTACTGATTGCAGAGAGTTCTACATGTTTCTTTGTCTATCTTACATTATATTTTAAAGAATATAGATTTAATATACTAACTGATTTAAGTATGACTCCATATTATATCAGTCAAATTAATCTAAACACCTCCTACAAACATTTATCACCAATTTAAAAAAAAAATACTCACTAACAACTCCCAGGTATGATTCAGGAACCTGTGAACCGTTTCCTGGAGATGGAAGCGACTGCATCACAATAACACCTTCCCTACACATATCATCCTTGCTGAGGTTACATTCCGAAAACTCTACCACTGATCCTCCTGCAATTATAATCAGAGAAACTGATAAATTAATATTAAAATAGAGATAAGACACGATTACTCTTTCAAACATAATAAATCATTATTATATGTATATAAATTTATAAGTATAAATCAACCAAATGGATTTAATTGTAAAAAAACTTACTCTGTATAGTTTTGTGAGAATATTTTTATAAACCTACCTACTTTGTAAACTAGCTAAATGACTATGTAATTTTTTTACTTAAGAAATGTTTCATTGATGTTATTTGGAAGAAACTTCATTTATAATATTTTTATTTCATACATGAACTTTCTTTTTTCAAAGATTCAATGAGATCTGGGTATGATTGCAAAGATTTCAAATAGCTTTTTTTATCAAATCTTTCTTTAATCCACTGTTGTAAAATGCCATTAAACTAAAAAAAAATGTGCATTTTAAATCCAATAAAGAAACATTTTTCCACATGTGTAAGAAAACCATTACAAGAGAAATAAATATAACATTCACAAATGGCTTTCTTTTAAGTATAAACTAATGAAGTATTAAAAATTAATCTGAGTGTAATTTATGAAGATTAAAAAAAAACTATCATTCTAACACTTGTTTCAAACAAATAAAAATGATAAAAAACTAATTTGAATTGATTCATTAAAATAAATGATTGTAAAAAAGGGAAATAAAACAGAAGTGATGAAATATATGTAATACATAAACAAAAGACAGAATCAAACAATATTAGATCGCCAAGCTAAACAAAATAATATTATCAAGTTATATGCATGAAAAAAAAAACAAGTATATGCATGAGTGTTTCTGAAAAGATTAAAAAGACAACTTACATAACAGATATGAACAGAAAAATATATATATACCTTCCCAACATTTATACATACTATTATCCCATGCTATTCATCTTCTTGCATTTGTTAAAACATAATAACATTTTTTTTTGACATGCTATGGATGGGTAGACATGCACTATGCAATTAGAACTTCAGTGCCATCTTGCATAATAACAGTTTTATCTACCCCTTAAAATAAAATGAAATCATTAAAAATAAATATATATTTTTTTACAATTTTATAAATATACTATCAACAGCACTGATATTTTGTTCTATACATGTAATATATATTGTAACAAGACTGGTATAATGGACCTAAGTAACAGATTCATACCAATTAAAAAGAAAGCAATAGAAAATTAACAATGAAAGGAATCCAGAAAGGGACTAAAAGAGTCGTTTTTCTAAGACTAACAGGTCTGTTTAACAATCGTTCTTTGTAATACCGCCAATAATACACCTACAACAGATGTTGTTCTATGAGGAGAATTACCAAACCAGAGTAGGGATTCATGGGAAAATGTAAGAACTCGAACGATCATTCTCATGCTTAAACTTGGGTCTGGTTCTACAGGTCAAGAGGAAAGAAGTATAAATACTCCATGAAAGATGAGTTAAGATCAGTTTTGAAGAAGCAAGTATAAACGTATTGCTGGATGTGTTCAACGCATGTAGTGCTGAATGGTGTGTTCAACATGACGTCACAAGAATTCCATTGTGAACAATGGGTGAATGCAGGAAGTTATTTGGTGAGTTATAGATAAACAATTAGTGAAAGGGAGAGAGTCTTAAACTCATTCATAAATTGTTGGAGTAGTTTTATTTGTAAACAGCAACGGTATGTGCAGAGAACGGTACTGAATGATCTTTAGTCTTGAATTATTTGTTTTAATAGTTGTTAAAGATGTAAATTTTAGCGGTCATGATAATGACTTTTGTCAATAGGGCTGAATTCTGGTTTTTACAATTTAACTAGCTGTAAATAAATCCTGAACTTACTTTAAATTCTATTTTGTATATAATCATTGTTTACTATTATTATTAACATTTACTATTATTATTATTATTGATATTTGTTATTATTGTTGTCACTATTATTTATTATTTAACATTATTATTATTATTATTGTTGCGGTTATCTTACTATTATTATTGTTATTATCATAATTATTATTATTATTATTATTGATTTGTCTTATTTTACTTATGTTCTTTAACTAATAAATTGTAATTGCATAAACATTTTTAATTGTTAATCTCTCAATATCCTGATCAAGCCACAAACACATGACAATACTATATATTTTGTAAACCACAAAACAAGAAAAAAACAAAGTTTTTTTGTTTCACTATTGTAGTGGTTCTCTGATATGTAAAGAAAAACAAATGTATATATTTTTGCAAAATCAAAGATATTCATTACTTTTGAAAAGTTTTTTGTGGTTAATAAGTAAGGGTTATTAACTAGGATTCTAGACTGCCATTCTACTGACTAACCTACAAGACAAAGAGAGAGTGATAGCATCTTTTTCTTCCACCTGAAGGTTTTAGGTCTGAATCCCAATCATGCTGCATCTGCATACACTAAAAAATTTTATATCATATTTCTACGGACAAACTTTAAGCTTATGTGGTGAATAACCTCAAAAAAATACCACCAGGAACTAATTTTAATTATTTATTGCTTTTTTTAATGATATTGAGTGAGCTGGCTTATTTTTCACAGGTAAAAAAAATTGGCTTGTTTTAACTGCACCACATGGAGAGAAAGAGAATTGTTTTTCTAGGTAATGGCAATATATTAATACATAAATTTAAATGACTGACATCATATAATATGATTAAATTACCAGAAAATAATTTTCTAACAGTTAATTTACTATAAGAAAAGATTTTGGGAAGAAGACAACATAAACCACATAATAGATACAAATAATTTAGTTAATTTAATTTAAATAATAAAATAAATTAAAATTTTCACAAACCTGCAGAAGTAACCATCGGTTCAATACGTCTCTTTTGTTTAAAAGATACAGCAACAAACAACAAGGATTTAAATAAAGAAGACCGTTGCTTATTAACCAAAAATGATACATTATTCTGATTTAAAGTCTCTTCATTTAAAGGTGGAATGCAAGCAACAGGATCAGGTAATTTTCCTTTTTTTAATTCAATTGCTTTTATTAGGTTTTACCAATACTGAGGAGTTACAATATGCTGACCTGCTCCCAAAGCAGAAACAACCTAACAAATAAAAATAAAGGTATAGCTGATTAAGACAAAAATAATACTAGATTACTTTGCCGTTAAGTAGAAGAACCCAAAATTGATCATAATTTTTTTAGTTACTGAATAATATGTATAAGTCTAAATGTCATTTTATAAGTCTAAATTGTTTTTACTGTAACTTATACCAATACAACAATGAAATGCAAGCAATTCAATTAACTTGAAACATAATTTTATTTAATAACATATTCTCGTGTCTCCTACAGTCGATTTTCACTAATTACAGATTTTTTAAATATCAACATCATAATTAAGATAAACCATTAACTTAAATCTTTAAAAAATATAAAAAGTGAAGATTAGAATGCTAATATCATGTATAAATACCTTATTAGATGATAAACCCTCGGGTGTTTTGATTCAAGATAATATCATGTATTTAAGACCAAAAGGTTTTTTTAATGCCTATATTGACAACATTTTAATTTCTTTTTACGTTAGGATCAATGATATGAATTATTACTGTAATGCCAAGAAATTAATTAGCCCTTAAATAAAAAACAGATTAAATTTGTTCAATCTATAGATTTGATCAAAACTATACTTCAACAGACAAAAATCCTGAGATATAAATTTTTTAAAATTACTTTTATTCAAGTTTAACAATACTGTTTTACTTCAAAAGTTAAAATTCTGTAGACAATCAATTGACTATAAACAGACTTTTTGTGTCGCAATATACCACTTTTCACCCCCTTCTCAACCCTCCACCACCCTCGCTCGCGCATTTATTTTTTTACGTTTATTATACCATTTACCATTTCCACTTATAAAAGTCCAGGTAACAACTTTTTTCCCTCTAAATGAGTTATTTTGATCAAGCTAATACAAGTTTGTTTAGGCACATATAATCTAATCTGAATTTGTTAAAATTTTTTATGCTTAACAACTTTTTTATATTTATTTAGTTGATTCTTTTTTAAATATTTTTTTCTTAAATGCCAAAAATAATAAGTATTAATGCAAGTAATTAGATTGCTAAACAGTTTTGAAATTATAACATTAAATATTATAGTTAATAATATTAGAAAAATTATGCCTAACAATAAATTTAATGAGTAAACATAGTTTTGACAGTTCACACCAGCTGAAATACACAAATGAAAAAATACAATCAGGACCTAGTCTTGTGTGTACCAATGATGGTTAAAAAACATTTAATACGTATAAATCTAAAAATGGAAACATATAAAAACTATTATAAATGATCAAAAAGCAAATATTAAATGCACATTTTATTTGCTAAATCATCATCAGTAGATAAAGATAATAAGCAATAGTAAATATTTTAAAAAAACTTAAAATAATAATCAATAAACACATATTTTTTAATATGTGTATTATACCAAAGTATTGTTTTACTAGTAAAAAAACCTTTTGTCCATAACCTGTCATCTAGTTTTATTGAGATTGATATAGAGATACCTTTTTTTTTTTAGGAATCAATGACTATTCTTTTCTTTTTTTATAAAGTTAACACATTTCAAAATACAAAGATAAGTTACAATTTTTAATTTATTAAATATCACCCTAGAGATATAAATATAAATTATAGGCTATAAATGTAGCTATAAATAAATATAGGCGATAAATATTAGCCTATTTTATTAAGGTGACAAGTAAGAGTTCTAATACAAAACTAAAAAAAGCAACAGATTTGATTTTGTTGCAGATGATTAAATTGTGAAAAGATTATACAATGAATATGCATACATTTTACAAAACTTTATGCAAAAAAAGATTCCATCATCCCCAAATGATTATTCAAAATACATATCTTTAATTTTCTCTTATTCTATTTTATTAATTTTCAAGCTGATAGAAAATAATATACCCCACTACACATATTTTTTTAAGTTCAAAACAGATGCTGACATACCAGGTAGGCCAAAACTCACTACCCATCATAACAGTCATTATTTAAATATAAAACAAAAACAAATTGAATTCATAACCAACACTTTATAGAAGCTACATGATTATTTATAATTGCTTTTCATCTTTGTTGATACATTCCTCCAGACGACCTGAGACACTTAGGAATACTTCTTTGCACAGTTGTATATTGGGATCTATTTTTTCAAATGAATTTTGAATAGCATCTTTCAAGTCTTCAATTGTTTGTAGTTTTGTAGTATACACTTTATATCATTAACCATTCTCCAAAAGAGGAAATCCATAGGTTAAGTTCTGGAGATCTGGGTGGCATTTCTATTGCCCCTCACCCTCCAATAACTTTACCACCAAATAACTCATCAACATAATTTCTCACAGCTATTGCGTACTGGGGTAGGCTCAATCATGTTGAAAGTAAAGTAAGCTTTAGTTGTTGTAGTTCATTTGTAGCCCAAGAATGTCATAAATTGCCAACATGTCCAGGTACTTCTCTCCAGTTACTATTCCACCAAAAAACCAAGGCCCAATTACTCCACAACATGAGACTACACCCCAAAAAATAACACCAGGTTGATTTTGCTACCTCTTAAAAATAATCCTATGGTTCTCTGAATACTAATAGGTACAGTTGTGTCTGTTGACGTGGCCAGTGCATTTGAAAGTTGCCTCATCACTCCAAATTATCTTCAAAAACAACTCATTATCACTTTTCTTACTTCATTTAACATTGTTTCGCAAAATTGAAGCCTACGATCATAACTGTCTTCCCAGAGACCACGTATGAGACAAGGTGTGTAATGTTTGAATTTAGCCTTATGTAAAATTATCAAAACAGAAGTTCTAGGAATATCTGTTCGAGAGATAGCCTACAAGTAGAGACTTTTTATGGCTCTGGATAACTACTTGTAAAACTTTAAGCTTAGTTTCATCACTTAATGACGGTCTACCTGACCTGGGTCAGTCTGCTGCACATGCATTTCTCTCAAGACATTTTCGTAAATTATAAACAACATTTTGTGTTGGTGGAACAGTGTTGAAATGATTACTCCATTCATTTATTAGTAAATTATAACCAACTATGAACTACGTTTTTAAAGAAAATACTCTTTCTTCATTAGTAAACATCTTCACAACAAGTTAGAATCAACTTGTCCAATGAACATAGTAACAGCTGTATATAACAGATGTTTGATTGAATAGCAGTGCACTCTGGTGTTTGTGTCAATAACTATCTGATGGAATTAAAATGTCTCCATACAGCCTGGGATAATCTATACCACAATGAACCAAAAAAAAAAAAAAAAAGAAGAAATTATACACTAATAATAATTTCTTTTAATAGTTGGAACAGGTATGTAAAAAACAAGATTTACGTACAGGGAGCACGATCTCTGCAACTGCTGGTATAGCTTATCCAAGCCGAACTGGCACAGATCTGATCTAGCCAATGGTTACCTAGCTAGCACAGGGTTAAAATATGCTACTCGTGGAAGTAAATTTATAACGCATTTCCTTTATCTCTTTAATTAATTGACATTCTCTTTCTTTTTATTGCTATTTATTATATTACATGAATATTAGTAAACAATTACAATCTGACTATACTTGTTCTAATTGTGTAAGGTGTACTCACAGAACATTCAGATAATGATAGTAGATTTCAACAAGCAGCTATATAAATTATAATTCAAATTTACATTAAAATAATGATATAAAAATCATAGTGAAAACTGAACATGTTCATGGGGTCAAATGGTACTTCAAAGGATGTTCATGCATTCAAAAAAAGCACGATGACAAAATTAAATCACAGTGTATTAATTGTTTTACACAAAGTAAGTAAAAGACTAAATGTCTGGAAGATAAATATATGAAACAAAACGGGCAGAAACTTTTGTGCTGGTAGTATAATCGATTTGAACGACATAAAAGGTAAAATTCAAATTAATATATTAGACTGGGAAAATGGTAAATCTGGTGTGATTGTTATTACTATTTCTATTATTGACAACAATGTTCACTATGATACATAAGATTTGACAACAAAGGTTTGAGAGATGTGCAAATAAGGTGCAAGGATTTATATCATTTTTGGTGAGCCTACAAAGAATTTAAAAAATAACTATTATATAAATAAGTGTGTAACAATAAATCTTATGCAGTAAAACTTATACAGAAAATCTGGAACATTCAAATGTTGATGTATGTTTATCCTATGTATAACAGCAAACTGCTAGATACTGCCTTATGCATAACATCACTAACACAGTTGCCATTCACTCTTTATTTTACGCTAAAAAAAAATACTTTATAAAAAATTAAAATATACAATGATAATAATTTCTTTTAATAATTAGAATAGTTATGGAAAAAACAAGATTTATGTACAGAGAGCACGATCTCTGCATCTGCTGGTATAGCTTTCCAAGCTGAACTGGCACAGATCTGATCTAGACAATGGTTACCTAGCTAGCGCAGGGCTAAAATACACTACTTGTGGAAGACAGTATATTTTTTTTTTTTTAGTATTTTTTAAACTAATTTTTATTCCAATCAATAAACAAATTCACATCAAACATTTTTTAATTATTTTTAGTCATATTTATATAAAAAAATAAATAAATTCATAACCGAATAAAACAATACACAAATATTTAGCTAACTTATTTTTAAATACTTAAAGTAAAAAAAAATAAAAAATAAATATAATTATTACCTTGACATGTAGGTATTTCTTGTTTTTCTGCATTTTTATACTGTTTTTACTTGCTTGGTGATAATCCTTTTTTCAGTAAAACTTTTACACTTTACTTTATAATGTATTTTGTTATGAATTCTGTAACTAGCACTACCGTAATAAAATAACTAAAGTAAAAAATTACAAAGTTGCCGAATATATAGCACTTCACTCCCTACTGCACATGATTTTATCTTCTTTTGACTATTCTGTTGAACTCTCGCTTCCCAAATTGATGATGACACATTCAATTTGTTGTTCTAGAGGTCTTCGTTTTTTGGCACGTTCACAACATTTTATCCAGTCCTTGAATGAGAGTTCTGCAAACTGTATATGACAAATTTTCATTGTTGGAGCTGTCATAAATTGTACATTTTTTGGCTGCGACACGGTTCTTCACCCATGTCCATATCATCTTGATGGAATTCAAATGGCAATGATATGGAAATAGGCATAAAACAGGGAACCTGCCTTCCTCCAATATCTCATCTATCTTATATGCTTTCAGATGATCTTTATTTTTTTTAATTGTCTCATTCATACAACTGAACTTTGGTCAAATTTTCATAGAATGATAAGCTGTTAGTCCACAGCCAGTCAATCATTGGTTGTTTTGCTGATGCTGAATTTGGTGCTCGGCTTTCTTCAGCATTGTAATTTAGAAGCATCAACTAAAATAACGACACTGATTACTGGCAAGTTAGGTATTAATTTTTCTCTTATCCACTTTAAAAGTGTGTTACAGTTCATCTGAGAATGATAATCTGAGGAAGATTTGGCTTTCCATACTGTCAAGCAGTTGAGAAAAATCCCATTTCACTACTGGCGTGGATAATTATCCTTTCTCCTTTCTGAAATTGGCACAGCAAAACACTCAGGCGCATTTGAAGGTTGCCAACAGAAATTTTGGCAATGAGAACTTAAAATATAAGTCTCATCGACATAGACAATTGGTCTTCATTCAACTCTATCTACATCTTCTTTAATTTTATTCAAATTCACAAACCCTTTGTACTGAATATCATGTTTTTCAATAAGAATTGCTTTGTTGTTCTCATTCTCTTCCATTTGAAGTCCATGCTTAACAAAAATGTCTTTAAGCTCCTCTTTTGCCCACCAAATAACCCATCAGTTTTTAGTTTTGTGTTGTTTCCTTAGAGAAGGCAAGTAGCTCTCATTTAAGTAAAATTTTAACACTTTATACCATGTTATTCTGATCAAAACTGTCCGGGTTTATTACTTCCTTCTTGTGTTTTATTCCTTTGCGAGAAATGAATTTGGTTCCAAAGCTATTTCACCAGTAATTCATTAAACTGTTCTTTTTGAAACTTCTGTAACATATGCAACACATTCTCCAACCTTTTTGGGGTCTCTAACAAGCATTTCAACTGCAGTTTCTCCTGCCATGTAATTAAAAATGATGTGTATAATGTCTTTCCCTTGGCAGTAAATGTCTTTTCCACGTAAATTAGACATAATATACAAAATAATAAAATCAATTCACTATCATAACAACAGACCCAACAAAAATTTACTAGTTTAATGCGAATAAATTACTTTTAAAATTTCACTTAAAACTTCAACTACTTTCAGGAACTGAAACTCAAAGAACGCTATAATCTGACAATAACCCTTACTCTTTGGATACACACAATTAACTGGACAAGTTTTAACTGCAAATACAATATAACTTAGAACAAAATCATTTACAAAAACAAGTTAGTCTTTGAATAAATCAGGAATGGTTTGTATAAATAGAGATTTAATGTTTCATTCGAATGTTTAGAATGACACATTGTTCAGTTATTATTTATACAAACCTGAATAAAGAAATTTTTCTTATGTATGACTCATAGTCTAGGCTAGCACACAGTTGTTCACCACTCCCAGAACAATGGGCGAAGAGCATACTATAAACAGTAGACTTGTGCATATTTGGCTTGGACATTTTATACAGTCATAAAAACTATAAATAGATACATTTAGGACTAAACAATAATTAGTAACAGCCGATTAGTCTGCATAATATTGCATAACATATCAATTTCAGTATCTAATAAAAAAAAATTATTAATTTATTACTATATAAACTCAAAATTAAATAAGAACACGAATTTGTTCATCGATTGGAATACACAATAACTGTACCGTATGCATAGTGTCTTTAATTGAGTAGTATTATAAACCCATACTCCTTAGGCAGCAAGATAAGCTATGCTGTTCATCTGATCTGTGCCAGTTCGGCTTAGACAAACTATATTAAAATATACTAACACCCACTCAAGAGTTAAATGTAAATGTGAACAACATAAAAAACATATTTTTTCATCATATAATTTATGTTAAGCTAGTTTTAACTTTGTCTGTCACACTGATTTCTCAAGCCCTTTTTAACTGGCCAAAACATCTCAATGGAAGGGAGTCTGTGTAATATCAACACCAAACTACGAGATTCCATTTAGAATCTCACCTAGAATTCAGGTTAATTTGTAAGACACTGAGATTTCATATGGCACCTCATTTTGTGTTTTTCATGTACTTGTGTTTCCCAAATTTTAAATTAAAAAATTAATATACTTAGTGACCTGTTACATTAATTTTTAATGGAATTAATAATTTTATAATTTTTTAGAACTAAATAACACATATTAATGCTTACATTTGAGTTTTTATTATTTACCAATAAAATATTAAAAGAGTTAAAAGTTAAAAAGTGTTATATGGCTTGTTACAAACAATGTTCCACCTAATTTTGGAAGAAATTATGATCAGTAATATTCCAAGAATGAATACTAAGTGCTCAGTCTTCTACTGATAAAAGTGTTTTTTTTTTTTGTTTATATAACAAATTAAAAAATATATTTTATATTAGCTCAATACATTTTATATTTTTCACCTATCTTAATTTTTTGTTATATTTTAAATGAAAGTACATTTTTAATTTTATAAAAAAAGTTAGATTTTGATTACACTTTCTTCTGTAAAAGTCTATTAGTCATAAAAAAGCTTACTGTGTTTTTATGAACATACTCAACTTTAATTGTAAAAATTGAACAGTTACATACTTTATCTAGCAAGAATCTTAGCAAACATAAATCAATCCACCAGCAAAAATAAGCAACAGTTGAACAACCAACCAGCAAGAATTGTACAGCAAATAAATTGTAACAAATTTCAAGTAAGAAACCATATAATTAATTTAAATAACCAAAAGGATAGTAATATCTGTAACTTATATCCCAGTTTATATTACATTCCTATTGTATGGAATTAATGCGGTAAGAAAATTATGCACCACTGTGACACTATGAGGCCCCATTTGAGATTTCACATATTAGGGCCATAATAATCAACTACGTTACGTTACTTTCTTTAGATAGTAAAAACAATTACTTATGACAATGAGTTAATATTTTCTGAAAACATACAGTGGTTATTTGGGAACAATTAAATATCTTCATGAGACATATTAACTTATACTAGGTGAGACTCCTTATAGGATCTCATGGCAATCAAGTTGTTAAAGAAGTTATACATGATGAATTCAAATAATTTTGGTTAGTCAGATTGAATGAATGATCTTGACCATTACCCATGATATTTTCTTTAAATAATCTTGTGATTGGTGTCTTGTAAACCTGACGCCTATTTAATGAATATAACAATCACAAGTTAAAAGGATGTAGCCAAACACACAAATTTTGAATTGTACCAACATTTTATACAGTTCTTAACATATGTAAACAATTCTCCTAAGTCTATAACGCATAGAAACTGACTGATCATCTATTGGTGGAATAATCCAATATTTTTGATTTTTTTCTTGTAAATTGGTTTCAATTACAAATGAACATATAATCATACTATAAGCATACATTGGTCAATATTTCTTATGGTAATTTACTTTCATAAATATAATAATTACAAGAAAGTTAAAAAAACATTATTTTACTGTTTTACTGTAACAAAAAGCTCTAGCGACAACCAGTTGAGATCAAGCCATCTGATCTAATCAAGAACAGAAATTCTGTACAATTAAACAAGCTGTTTTAATAGTTCTTTTGGGTGCTATTTATCACCAGGAAAGAAAGATTCAGCCAAATCCCCCAAAAAATATTTTATACAAAAATTGTTTCAAATTTTATGTACTATAATATTTTAAACTACGAGGATAAGTCAATTATTATCCAGAAATTAGTTATATTTTTGTTTAAGTTCGTAGTACTGTCGTGTTGCATATATGATGCATGCGTGGTTTAATTGTTGTTATGTCTGTGCAAGTTTGATGCTGCTAGGTTAGTTCTGTTATCGCTGCCCTGCCATTAACCAGGCTGCTCCACTTTCTGTTTGCCCCAAAGAAGAGCAACGTTCAGTGATCTGTTTTTTGTGGTCAGAAGGTGCATCAGGGGCCGAAATTCATTGAAGACTTTCAGTACAGTATGGGAACAGTGTGTTGCCACAATAGAGTGTATATGAATGGATTGAAAAATTAAAAAATGGTCGCACAAGTGTTACGTACGACAAAGGAGCCGGACGACCGTTTACCACCACAAATGAGAAAAACATTGAGCGTGCATGTGACATGGTTTTCTTACACAGTAACTATTGATGAAGTGGCACATCGACTGCAAATTAGTCATGGCTCTGCCTACAAAATCATCCACAACAGACTTGGGTTTCATAAAGTTTGTGCAAGATGGGTCCCAAAACAACTCACACAGTTGCATAAAAAAACGCACTTGGACATCTGCCAAAAACATTTGGATCGCTATGGTACTGAACGGGACATCTTCTTAGACAGAATCATCACTGGTGATGAAACATGGATCCATCATTACGAGCCAGAGAGCAAACGACAAAGTATGGAATGGAAACATCCAAATTCGCCCTGCTAAAAAAGTTCAAGACCCAACCATCTGCAGGAAAACTGATGCTTATGGTTTTTTGGGACTCACAAGGCCCAGTACTGGAACATTATGAGAAAAGAGGCATGACAATAAACAGTGCGCGTTACAGTGAAATCCTTACTGCCAAGCTAAAGCCTGAAATTCGAAGCAAACGCTGAGGACTGCTGTCGAAAGGTGTTGTGTTGTCGCACAACAATCCCCGTCCATATACTGCTGCCCACACTGCTGAAACACTCCAGAAACTCAACTTTGAAGTACTGGCTCATCCTCTGTATAGTCCTGATCTTGCCCCTTCTGACTACCACTTGTTTGGTCCACTCAAAGAGGCATTAAGGGGCCATCGATTTACCTCGGACGAAACAGTGAAAGAAGCGGAGCATTCCTGGCTCGCAGCTCAACTGAAAACCTTCTTTTATGAGGGCATCAGGAAGCTTGTGCAACAATGGACCAACTGCATTGAAATGCAAGGGTACTATGTTGAAAAATTATATACATGTAAGCTTCCTATTTGTATTGCAATAAAATTTATAACTACATTGCGGATAATATTGACTTAATAATTGACTTACCCTTGTATAACACAATTTTAGAGTTTAATTTTACTACTCATCCACAGTAGTTTTAAATGTATATTTATTAAGATTTTTCCATTTCTTCATCTTCAAATTTCATTTAAATTAAATAAAAGAATAATTCAAATTAGCCCAGTGCTTTTTGAGTTTTAAGCAAACAAATACTTAAAACTCATACAAATTAGGCAATCCAATTTACTAATAAAGATAATAAAATAAAAATCCTACCTCCATATATTCCACTGAAGCCCAAATCTTACCAAATCATCATGTTTTAGTATAATCCTTTGATTTGTTTCAATTTTTGTATTTGATTCAATTCCTGAATTAATAAATGTACAATACTTTGAGGACATATCAACCAAAACAATTCCAGAATCATCATCATTCTGATCCTCCTAAATGAAAGAAAAAATTAGATCATTAAAACCAAAATGAATTAAATGAATTTTAACTTTTATAAAACATGAACAAGACAATAGGAGAATAAAAACAGTTATGCACATGTATCTCCTGGAGACCTACTAAAGTTCACACTCAAGTCAACAGGCTGACACAGTTAGTTATATGAAAATGGCTATTACATATGCAAAGAAGTCATTTTGTGTTTAATTTTTGAAAATGACAATTCTTAACTAATTAGGAAAGGAAATACTTAAAATTACTTCTTCTTGTACTGACAGTACATCGTACCACAGAGTAGAACGTGTAACTTGCCATAAATCCATTCACAGCTCATTAACCTGCAAGTGGTGCTATGATTACACCAACAAATAGTTCATAGAGTAATTTATCAACACAACTAACTGTCCATAGTTTAGGAAATATTAACTTTTGATTATTATTAATTAAAAACAACAAACAACAATAGTACTCACATTTTCAAGTAATATTCTCGCATGTTGCCTGCTAATGGATTGATCATCACTTAATGTTATTGATCCCCCTTTGCGACTCACTAGATGCTCAATTTTTGGTGTTATAAGGAATAACTCACCTAAAAATGGTAATAATTAAACAATTAGGCCTAAATAAATACTCTGGTATAAGCTAAATAACATTCAATTGATATAGGAAATAACTCATTTAAGGTTAAGATTTCTGTAATAATCTGAAATTTGATATTTCCAGCTGTAATAATGCATATTAATCTCAACAATAAAATACTTCAACACAGAAACCTTAGAATAGTTGTACTAATAACTTAATTTATATCAACCTATATTACAGCATATTACAGTGAATAGTCAGTGTTACCTATATCCAAGCTTGGATTGGTAATCTGTCTCAATGAAGTACTTTTTAGAGATTGCTGGAGGATAATGTAATTCTTCAGCAAAGATTCACAATTGGGAGTATAGAACAATAATGACATGACAGGTTGACTAGTAACAGAAAAAGTCACAACTCTGAAGTAATACAGACAACAAAATGCAATGTACTGCATAATTAAATTAATTAGTAATAGAAGTTTAATATTAATAAAAGAATAAAGTAAAAAAAAAAAAAAAACTTTAGCCAACATTTTAACCAAAAATTTGACTCAATCTAATAACTGAGTTAACTTTATTACCAAACAGTAATTTGTTTGGCAAATCTTACAACTTAGAACCTAAATTTATAATTAATTTGTTACTAGATGCCACACATATTTATTGACAATAAAAATTGAACGAATTAACACAGTAATGCAAGAACCTACCGAAAATTATAACTATTAGATTGTTTTATAAAGTAAATATAATTTTGGGGTCTTTACAAGGCAGTTGAAAAACTAAAACAAATTTGTTACGAGCAAAGTGTAACATGTAACCTTTTTGTTTATTTTAATTTGATACAAAAAAACCACCATCATCTTTTATGAGTGAAGAATATTTATGATTTTAATAGCTGCATTTCATCCAACTGTAGAAATAAATAAAAACTTTAAATGAGTACGTTGTGCGGCTTCCTAGCTTCCACATCCCTTGCAAACACTTTTTACTAAAAATTTAATTATCAGTGGCTCCGTGGAAGTCGAGTAATTTAGGAACTTTATTTTCGATAACTAAATCTGGCTGTTTTATTAATAGTTGTACAACTTAAAATATTTT
This sequence comes from Lycorma delicatula, assembly GCF_047948215.1. NCBI lineage: Eukaryota > Metazoa > Arthropoda > Insecta > Hemiptera > Fulgoridae > Lycorma > Lycorma delicatula. The sequence continues at coordinate 9,536,043 of NC_134462.1, forward strand.
TAGAAAAACATTAAAGAACTATGTAAAAAACAGACAGGTTATGTTATAATCTTTGAGCATAAAAATTGTGACAATCAAATACTGATTACCTCTTTCACTTATTAATAACCACATTATAGTACTTCAAGGCTTTAAAAAATGTTCAGTTCATAATAGAATTCACATAATATGAAAAAAAACAAACTTTGCAAAACAACTTGTACATCAATACGTTTAAATTTCGTATTAATTCTCACCACCTAAGAATAATAACACTAAAAACAGCCCCTTAACGAGGAGAGTATCTCGACTCACTTTTTTCCGAAAGAGGTCGATTGTGCGCGCAAATTATCATATTACATAGAGAGCGTTAGAGATATATCGAAATGTTCTTTCTTTCTTTTTCCACTTTACCCTCTGGAATTACCGTTCAGATAATACTTCAGAGGATGATATGTATGAGTGTAAATGAAGTGTAGTCTTGTATAGTCTCGGTTTGACCATTCCTGAGATGTGTGGTTAATTGAAACCCAACCACCAAAGAACACCGGTATCCACCATAGTATCGAAATGATATAGACCAGAGGTTCCCAAACTTATTTTTCTCATAGACCACTTTCAAAATTTTGCTGGTTCCGGTGGACCCCCTGGAGCTACATTTCTAACATATTTCCAGTCGACGGAAAATGTGAAGATTAGATCTAACTATGAAAATTTCCGTTACGGCTGAGTTCCACGAACTAAAAGCTTCCGAAAAAAAGTGAGAATTGATCGGTTAATTTTTTATTGACTGTGCTGTGAGTGGATGTCAAAAAAGTAAAGTTGGCCGAGCAAAAAAAATGCTTCCATCCAACTTTACATTTTTGACATCTACTCACAGCACAAGAAAGCAATCAATTCTCACTTATTTTATTTAGAAAACTTCCCATTCAGAATGGTAAAAAGAAAAAGAAAAATGTATATTTTTTTGTGTTGCATTTATTCAAATATGTAATCATTACACTATTAATTATTATTGTTATCATATTGCAATGTAATATAATAAAATTGTCGTAATATAATTACAATTAAACATTAATAACGTAATGTAACTTCTACAATGACAATCACAAAATAGTTTCAATTTTAATGGGAGGGATGTACTTGATGGATTGACAGCAAATTATATAATATTGAATCTGCTCCTTTTTTTATAAAAGGTTTGTAACGACACTAAAACTTTTTTCGACAAGATATGACGAGGGAAACGCTATCAAAAGCTTTCTCGCAATTCCCCACAGTCCAGGATATTTTTCTGGTATTTCTGCCTGCAGCCAAAATGTTTGATACCCTCTTTTAAATTTCACCTTCAGCTCCTCATTAGTGTTAAGCTCGAGTAGCTCCTCTTGTAATATCACATTCTCCACTTCCGTTTCATCAAATGGATTTATGATCCGTGGTGGTATTTCCATCTTCAAATCTGATTTTGAAGTCATACTGCAGGGCGATTAAATGTTGAACGTACGTCTGAATATCCTCATCAAGGCATTCTACCTGTGACAAGTTTGAAAACTGGGAAAATACGCACCGACTAATATTTTGCTTCATAAATTTCAATTTTCCAAGAAAAGCTGAAATTACACCCTTTGTTTTTATTAAATTGAGACTGTCCCCTTGTAATTGTAAGTAACAAAACATTATCTGCCTAGATCGATACGCAAAGTCAAGCCGACATTTTAGTTCTTCACTATCGAAACGAGATGAATTTTCGTGGACCCCCGCTTACGAATTGTGAACCCCCGTAGTTTTTGTCACGACAACGTAGACCCCCGTCGAGTCTCCCGTGGACCCCTGGGGGTCCACCTGGACCACTTTGGGAATCGATGATCTAAACGAAGAATCTTTGCCGATATCATATGAATTTTCCATCAATGTAACCGACAAATTCTATGAAAATGAATACGCCGTAAAGAGTAAATAACATCCCGACCGGGTTTACACGGGATAATAAAAACTGAAACCGTTTCCGGTCGGTTTTTGTTGAACGTAAATTACCGAGAATCATTGAAATATATTTTATATTCTTCTACTGTACAGATAAAACTTCACGCTGTTGATCGTAGAAACTTACAGTTAACCGATAGTATCGCAGGAAAAAAACCTAAACGGGATTGTAAGTAGTTTATAAAAGACGATCTTTTAAAAATAAACTGTTTTACGAAATATTACTAAATACATATGTTTAAGTTTATTTTAAAGAAAGGATCGGTAACTAAGAAGGGCGTTCTGAAGGTTCCGTGCCCGAAAGAAAAACAGGATCTTAAAAAACGTTTAATAGCTTTATTTTTACACGCAGTCACCTTGCAATTCCGTTTCACATTCTCATTTAGACCGATGACTTTTGATATTTTTTAATACCTTCGATATGAGCGTTATATTTTTCCAACTCTGGAGTAAAATAAATAAAAACGGGCGATTAGTTTCTGTGGACTTGATTCATACGTTTTACTCGGAATTAAATCTCTACAAGTTTTGTTAAATAAATTTATTTGTTTATAACGCCCTTTAACAAAGTTATTTTACGCCGAGCGTAAAACAGTGTCTGTCGACACAACCTTTTAATTTTTACCATAGATTTCTTGAAAACTGTTAAAAATAAAATTCTGAAAACTATTTCGACAAGTATCCGTTTACGAACCTCTGTTTATAGAAACTTTCTTCTTTATTTTCACCGGTAGAACATGTCCTGAAAGTATGTACATTCCTTATGAATCGTACCGTATATATATAGTTTTTTTTTAATATTGTTATTATAATAGCGCGTATATCAAATATATTATAAGGCCTATCGGATTGCTTTCGTTCAACAAGTATTGGTGATCTATTTTTCATACGGCACCGACTATAGCGAATAATATAATAGCTGATAATAGAGATATAATATAAACGTATATAATACAATTAGTTAATACATAAATTAATAGAATTAAGATAACGGCGTGCAATTAACTACACTACTGAATCTCAAAAAATTTTGATAAAATGTTAGATTTTATAATCGAATTAAATTCAAAATTGCGTAGAAGTCGACGGTGTTATTATATCTTTGGCGACTAGAAAATTTAACACCGATGATGACACGTTTATATTTCGAAATTTGACGATGTATAATTTGTCCTTTTGCAGCCTCCACCGACATTAACATCGTCCAAAACTTCCACAGTAATTTTTTTTTTCGGCAGATCCCGCTTCATCGACGTAAGAAATTCAACGATCGTAGCAGATTAAACCGCGAATGCGGTAGAACTTAGTTCCTAATCGATGATGTCTCAACCGCAAAGCGCGTTCGAATAAGTTTTTATTTATAAAATAAGTTTTTATTTATAAGTTTAACATCGAATAGATAGTAATTCTGCCGATTAAAAAATAAAACAATATAACAGAAAATTTACTTTTTTTATTTTTAACGGCGAATAATAATATGGAGCGTATTAAAAAGACTCATCCGATTTCAAAAGGTATTAACTTCGCAACGACTTCACTTGATTTCAGTTTCGCTTAATTTCTGACAGGCGCTTCGCTTGTGACACGCTCCTTTCAACGCGCTTCAAGATGGCGAACCCGTAACTGAAAGCGTTCTGCGTACTTCGCATCGTTAACTGTGAGCCTGTGAAAATCGTGCTACTATTCGTAGTATATTTATACTTATAAATACAACAAATATTAAAACGACTTGATAAATTAACTTAATATTATTGCTAGATTAATTAATTAATAACTATTGTTGACAGCTAAAGGAAGATTACCGAACATGTTTTTGAGCGGGTTTTTGGTTTTGAGATTTTGAACAACTTTTTTTCTCTTTTTTATGAAGGACTGAAATACGCTATAATTCTGCGCAATTATACTTAAATTTATAAATTTAATTTAAACGTTCCGATTTTTTCCGACAGTAGAAATTCAATAAATTTATTTTTTGTCATTTTTTATGTCGAATGATGTAGGCCGTAATTAAGTAAATCTTTTATTTTGATCGGTGTTAAATAACGCGCTATATCAGTGAAGTCATTATAAAATGAAAATAGATACGATTAAAATCCATATTAGTTATTTAAATATATTAATACGTAATAATCCTAAAAGAAATATATTAAATAAAAAGCCCTTTCTCGTACGGCGAGATATTGCGTTGAATTGTATTCCGTTGTGTATTCTTATTTTTAATTCCTTCCTTGTATAAAGTAAAGGAAGTATCGTGATCGCGAAACATTTCAAGATTTCAACGGAAATATCCATTTTACCACACTTGAATCCATTTTGACTAGTTTCGCCGTGACGTCTGTACGAACGTATTTATGTATGTATGTATGCAAGTATGTATGTATTTACGTATCTCGCATAACTACTACAAAACGATTAGCCGTAGTATGTTGAAATTTTGGATTTATTACTGCTGTAACATCTAGTTGTTTACCTTCCCTTTTGATTGCAATGAATGGTGTCCAAAATGACAATGAATGGTAATTGCACTGAAAGAAAAGTGTCCAAAAAAGCCCTAAATTCAAAACAAATTTCATTTTGGACTTTTTCTTAACTGCATTAATAGGCCTTCGTTGTGAGCATTTCACTGATATATCACAAGCGGTACTTTTTTCCATCGGTTCTAGAGTACCTAAAGGAAAATTTAATTTATGAAATATCTGGATCTATAAGGGAATGGTATATTAGGTTCGAATCAGACATCAACTACTTTTCCAATTTTTAACGTGTGTTTTTTGTGTTTTTTTTTAATTAAATGTATTAAATTATTAATAATTATTAACCCGTGATTGTAAAAAAAAATGTACAATAAATAATTATTCAATAAAAAAAAATATGAAAAAAAATCAGATGTTATTAGTGAAATAAAATTCTACGTACTTTTAAAAATGTGCATATGTAATTTAACAGGCATTATTACATATATGTATATGTAACAGAGATGGTGAAACAACTGATTATTTAATAATAATTGAAAATTATAATTTAGAATCGTATTATTTTTGGAAAGAAAGGTTAACGATTGTAAATGAAAAAGAAAGTGTAACTAAACTGGTACAAGGGATATATTTAATAAATCTAAATATAGTATAAGGATATGATTAAAAGTTACGGTTATCCTAAATTTATTGATGTAAATTAATTGAATGTGGTGGAAGTGCAACACTGAATTATCAATAAACCTTACGAAGTTAAAATTGTAAAAAAATAAACTTACACAATTTTCGTTTTTCAGGAAAAATAATACGGTCTCAGGTGATATATCGATTTGGGCAATAATATAATATTATATATTAATTGTAATATTATGTTTTTGTATTTTGATATATTTATAGGAAAACACACCTGTTTCAGATAATTTGATCTTTAAATTAACCGTGAATAGTAAACTACCTTTTTCCCTTAAAATGGTTGAAGACCACCAAGCTCGGAAGCTTATTGAGCAATTCTTGTAAGTTTTTAAAAAATGTATAATAAATTTTACTATCTATAAAAAATTTATTGTCGATTTAATAAAAGCACAAGTATTGTTTTCAGTTTTTGAAATACATTTCTCGGTCAAGCGTCTTTTTTGGGACACTATATTTTCTTATTCAAGGTAAGAAACGGAAATATGACAGTTAATCTTTTATTTTTAGAAATCATCTCCAGTTATTAGTTAAGAAATGGTTTGCAACCGAAAAAAAAAATATTTTAAAGGAAAAAATACAGAATAGATTAAAGAAATAATAATATTGATTTTTTTAATAATTCAAATGGAAGTGAATATATCTTTAAAGAAATGTTATTCTATTTATTAGAAAGAATATAACTGATTTAAGTAAAAGAGACATTTGAACCAACTGCAGACTAGAGGTAAAACATTTCCGTTAAAAAACAAACTGACACGGCAAGACAACTAAAGACATAAATCATCTCGTATATTAGAGAAAATGACAACTGTACAGTAAAAAAAAAAGTCAAGGGTGATGTTATATCTCATGTACACGTGTTACATACGTTTTAATATATATATATATATATTTGTGTAGAGAGAGAAAGAGAGGGATAATAAGTGAGTAAACAAGCTCTGTAATATAAATGAATTATAACGAACAAATCTGTTCATCTATTATCTCAATTTTGGTTTTCTGTCTATGCGATCTAAGTGTACGTCAATTATGTTTCAATACACACACACGCGCGCGCGCGCGCATAGCAAAGCAAATAGAATGTTTAGACTGCGCAGAATTAAAGTAAAGAATTAGTATAATAATTTTATGTGTCTTTCATTAAATATTATTAAAATTTTTACATTTCCAAGCACACAACGTAGAAGGGATAAAATATTAAAAGCTAATAATTTTTATTAATTTACTGTTATTTATTGTATTTAATGGAAGAAATAGAACTACGTTGACAAACAAAACTCGATTGTTTGTCAACGTAGTTTTACGAGGTGTCATTTTCTTCAAAATAAAATTCTTAATAAATTTTGTAATCAGTAAAAATTTTATCAAATAAACAATCACAAAGATATTGAAGAATAAAAAATTAAGATGACTCCAATTTGAAATCTTTGAAGTTGATGTTTTCAATTTTTTTTTATTTTGTAGAATAAAAAATTAAATTTTCCAAATTTAATTAATGTAGGTTAACCCGTTTCTGATAAATAATTTTTTTGTTGAAAATTACAAAATTGCGTCCAGAAGGAAAACAAAGCAAAGCAGGACTTATGTCGATATGAACTTTTTTACTCATTTTGGTGTCCTGAATCGGTTTCTGGAGTTCGGCGAATACGTCCCGCAACACTCTGTACGTATGTTCTAATTATAAATATATTAAAATTATAGAGAACTGTATGTTTGATATTTCAGTCGCTGATAAAAAATGAACTCTAATCTGTGCTCATCACTGAAATATGAATATTTTACATTCAATTTATTCCGACGTGAATATATTTTTCAAATAAAATACATTTAACTAATAGGTCAATCGATCTTAAAATTAAAAATAAAAGGATCGGATAAAATAATTTTTAACGAATCTTAATTCTAATATATTTAAATTAAATGTAATTTTTATAAAATATAATTTGAAGATAAAAATTATTTTTAAAAAACGATATAACAAATAAATCGCTATCAGAATCATTTACACAGAAGTGTATTTAAATGTAATCCATAAATAGATTTTTTTCTGACACATTAGGAAAAAATAATCACATACTTTGTACTAAAATATCGAGAATATATTTTAAATTAACGGCAAAAAATTGTAATCCTTTACTGTTGAAAAATATACGTTAACAGCAAAAAAAAATATAATTAACCTCAATTCTATACATATATTGACGGCGTGCTTTTCGTTTGTTCCCGATAACCGCAAAAACTACTGAACCAGTCAATACAAAATTTTACCTGTAACTTTCTAATGACACCTGGAAATTTAACCGCAGTTTAAATCTCATCAATCTCACTGCTATGTAAATCATTAAATAAATACCTTATAGATAAAAATCTATAACTTCCTTTACCAAGATTTAATGTCATCTATGTTAATATCGACTTCAAACAGTAATTATTTGATTTACTAAATTTAATTCGTCGTCTATAAAATATCAGTTTGTATTAGCGCCATAATATACGTAAAAATAAATTAATTTGATAATAAAATTATAGGAAATGACAGTTTACAAATTTACGGCTGTACAGAGTAAAATTCTGTATATTTTTAGTTCCCGAACTAAGAATTTACATCATCAGGGTAAGCCATTCTCGTAATTGGCATAGATTCGACATGCGATTTGGTACTAATATTTTCATATGCCAAATTATGCATATAGCGCGGACGAGGGATCCTAGTGATAAAATAAAATTTGAACATGATGAATATTACTTACAAAATGTTCTGATGCAGCGGAGACGTCAGTGAAAATAGTAACGTCGAAGAATAACAAATAAATTTTAGTCGAGAAATACTAGAAAAAAAATACGGGATGATGTCATTTTTTTACTGAAAAGAGAAGTACTTTCCTTCTGTTGTAGATTTAACAATAAGTAAAATAAGATTGCTGCAACTACTTACAAAACCCGACCGATTAAATCTACACCACATGTAAAGCGACTGAAATAATATTAGATTTCAGATATATATTTGAATCAAGCCAATATTTTCCTTTTATATATATCTCAGTTCAGTTAAAAATTACGCTAATTTTAAAGTTATTTTTGCTGTAGATCAGCGGAAACGGAATTCAGTAACTTTTCTAGGTATTTAAATTATGAGTTTACTTAATTTTCCTTTACGGAAAGGATCCAAAACTTAACGAAGAATTTACTATTCTGTTTAAAAATGAATAAGATGAAACGGGAAATTCGTTACAAAGAAAAACCTAGATTATAACTGCCAAATTCAGTTCTCTTATCAAAATGATATTTTATTTAAATTTTATAATAAAATAATATACTGTTAATCTATAAGGAAAAACAGTTTTACAAATGCAATTCTATCAAAAAAAAAAAAAATACTAAAAACAGTACACGCGCACTAGTATATATAAAATTTTAAAGCGTGAAAAATCAGTAATAAAACATAGGTTAAATGTATCATAAAATATTTTATTAGTTATCTGTTTGAGAATAGCTTTGTAATTACGTAAATCTTCAAAGAATCACTCTTCTATCTCGCCTTAGAAGTTCCCCCTTATCAGGAATCGAACCCAGGACTTTTAGTAAAAATGTTTAAAACTAAACCGTTCATCTAATGTGTACTTTTTAACGACAGGCAATGAAAGAAAAAAGTAACGTATACGCTTTTATAACATCGACAGGATATTAATAACTGCTACACAAAGCTTAGACAATATTAAAACGTTGTCCTCAGTCGAGATTTTGGTTACAAATATAATAGTGAATAATTAATAATAAAGTTTGTTTTACATAGACAAAAATATTGTAATTTAAACTCATTTCAACTACATCTTATGTTACCTTAAGTCAGGGTTTAAACCACACAAATTTTGTAAATTTTGACTACCGACTAATTAAACCTTGAATATTATTTATATTATTATCTTTTATTTAAGAAAATAAACAAGTAGGATATATGTTCAGAGCCGGGCGCTAGTTTCTACTTTCTGTTACATTGTTTTTTTTCTATAGTATCATTTGTCCTTGAAAGCATTACATATAATAGCGGTTGTCTCTTTGTTTTAACTACTGTCAGCTTTAACTGAAATTTTTTTTAGCACAAGCGGCAGTGTAATTATAAAAAAGAGTTTTAGACTATATATATATATATATATATATCTTACAGTTCTATACTTGTTCATCAATAATTTAATGTATATACAAAACTCTTGACCGAACAAATACAAAAAAAATTTCAATAAAAAATCCTTTTTTCAGGCTTACTACGGAATATAGAATGAGAAACGAAATAGTTTCCTCTCTTCACAAAAGATGGATATATATTTTAAATATCGATATACCGATTGAAAATGTTCATTATGATCGCCAAATGGATTGTCTAATTATTAAACATCATTTACCTTCATAGAAAAAAATTACTCTTAATTAGTAATATTAGAAGATATTTTACTTACATCACAGTCATTAGAAGAATAGAAATGATATCTAAAACAATAAATTAATATACGAGTTTTGAGCCGATTACTATTTTCTTTCGTAGTAAATTTACAAAACTTTTCTCAATATTTTTTTATTAGATAAATTTTTAAGCGTAACTCTGGAATGAAATAAGGTTAGCCGACCGACCGGTATTTGTATTCCAGGACTTAGATATCTAATTTTCAAATCACTACAAATGCAGCGGTAAACTGCCAAAGTACAATGAAATCCGCAGTTCTATATAATAACATAATCCTCCCCAAAAATCAAAGCATTCCCGAACATTTTTCTACGAAAGGCCGTCGCTGCCGTCTACTGTTCCTCTCCCTTCTGTACCGCATATACTAATAAAAAACCAGTGCAGATTGTAAATTTTAATAACGATGAATGAGAGATCATTTTACGAGTATTTTTGCGCGACTAACTACCGGGTGATTGAAAAAGGACTTAACAAGTTTTAAAAGACACAAAAATTTATTTAACTTACTCATTCGGTCGAGGTCTCATTCACCGAAAACACATCGACGTTGTTACTTTGGTTCGATAACTCGGTTTAGATTTTATATCTCTTAATCCATATTTCTAATTTTTTCTGCATTCTGTATGAACGTGCAATTTTTGTTGAAAAGAACGGTCATTTATACTTAAAAAAATAACAGTATCCACTTTTACCAAAACAGATAACGGAGCTGTTTTCGTTTACAACTCGATACTATATTTACGAGAAAGGGCGGCCTTATTATGTTATCGTTTTAATAAATCGCCAATCGTTTGAAAAATCTTCCAACCGATTTATTTAAAATCACTATTTATCCGCTTCTCGTTCAAAGTGTACTAAAAGATGCGCTCAAAATAATTTTTAATACCGAAATTGTGAATCATTTTGTAGTAATCTTTTATATTTAATGTATACACTTTAACATTATTTCACGCATTTGTATTTAAACAATTAATTTGGATGTGAAACATCGATTTTTTACAGAATTTTCCAAGAAAAATAAGTTTTTTACTTTCGGTAACATGGTGAGAGCCGGGGGGGGGGGGGGGGTTCAAATTGAAGTTTCTTTACGTTTTCAGATATCAGGAAATTTAATCAAAAAAATAGCACAAGAAAATAAACGTTAGACAAGTTACAAGACAGGAGTGTACAGAGATATTCACGAAAAATATCACAAACTTTCAGGACTAGTTCCAACGCTACAGGCACAAAATAGACAAAACTCAGCTTGCTGGTCTCAAATTAAGAAAAATATATTTCTATAATATTGAATTAAAAGAAAAGCATTCAATATAATTCTAGCATTCCACATATCAGTTGCCTGTTTAACACAGAGTGATTCACCAAGTATATAACAAACCTTTAGGACGTGAAATGCAGATGAAAATAAGAAGAAAATTTGTGCAAATATAGGTTCGGAAACGGCTTCGTTAACAAATGTCGGGTGGGGAAAGATTTCGCCCTGATTTCTGTGCCTTCCATCAAATTAAGCTATACTGTATTACTGGGATCCAAATTAAGGAGGAAATTTAGTGGATTTATATGAAATCTGACTTGAAAAATTGAAAAAAAGGTAGGTCTTATAACTATATTTTTAGTAGTTTTTGAGAAATCTGTGGTAAAAAACAAAAGATTGGAGTTGAAAAAAACATTATTTTACGTTTGGTGTAAAATAACGTTGATAAAAACATTAAGGTTTTAAACAAAATTTGTAGAGAATTTGATTCCGAGTAAAACAGTATGAATAATTTGCACAGAAACAAAAGAATTTCGAAGTTTAAAAAAAGAAAAACTTCAAAATGTGACATATTTTATTAGGTATTAAACGAAACAAAACTACAAAACAAAAAAGTTAAATATTTTAGAAAAATAAAGAAAACTATCAATAAAACAATGAATTAGTCATTTAATTGTGTACTACTTCTTAATATAAAATATTATTACTAAAAGAACTTACCTAGTTTACAAGCCGAAATTTTTTTCTAATATATACTGAATACGCTGATTACAAATAATAATATAAACGAAATTTGATACTGTTTTAAAAACGCCACTACAGATCGCAAAGAAAGGAATATTATTTACTTAATATTAAAAATAACGGTAAATAAATATTATTTACTGTAAGATTTGACCACGTTAATTATATTAATGTTGACAAATTATATTAGATTAATAAGTTATCAGAAAGAAAATATTACTGTCAGTTTTGTTAATTTCACTACATAGCTTTATACATTGGAAGCAGCTAATAATATTATAACGTGGTATAATTTTTCATCGATGTAACACATATTTTGACACTGTTGCCAAGTTGTTTTGACGATTGTGGCGGGAACAAGGGAATATACTTACGCAGTTACGTTATCCATTCTCTCTCTATAAAATCACCACTACTACAAAGTTACGACAATTTTACGTTTTTATTTTATACTGTTAGATATTTTTTTTACTACTATTTCCTTATTAATCTGCATTAACTAGTTTTAATGTTCGAGTTAATAGTTTTTATATTAAAATACTTTTAAACTATTATCAATATAATATATTTAAAAATGTATTTTTTAAATGTATAATTAATAATTTTTTCACAAAAAAAAAACAAAAGGATTTGTAACTGACAGTTCGATTTGGTTCGCTTTAATTTAAAAAAATCTTACTAGAATTCTGCACAGAAGTAACTCTTACTCATATAGATGTTGTCAATTCGAGTAAAATAAATTAATATAAAAAAGAACCGGTTATAAAAATTAGTTTAATTTAGTGCGAGATAACTTTGTAAATCATACAGCAATAATCGACGGAAGAGCTCGGCGACATGCTGTCTACAATCCTGTTGCTATGAGAGGTTATTAACCTTCTCTATCAAACAACAGCTGTGCCGGCAGCAGCAGTTTACACGCGGATGTGCGCGTGAAATACTTTTTCATAATTTATTTTCTCTGGCAGTTGAAGATATTGTTGTTTGTCTAGACGCTCCCCACCACTACACTACCGCAGTGGTGGGGAGCGACAGAAAAATTACGTGGACAGAATGAGATTATGAAATGTAACGGTCAGTCCGGGTTTGTTAGAAAAGATTACAGATGGCCTGCGTACGCAGTTCAATTTTGATCAACTTTTATTATCAACTATTATTATTTCTTATACATTGTTTTAGATAGGTGACATTCATTATTGGTTGAGGTAAGATGTTTTTTATATTATTTTAATATAATTTAAAATAAGTGTACTTTCTGTTCATCTTTCAGCTCATCTAATATTTGTTAGAACTATTAATATATGAATTTTCACCTTTCCTTTAAAATGCTGACAAGATAATATTACTAAATTCTATATGTGTTCTAGTTAGACAACATATTTAAAAATGTGAGTGTGTATATTTAAAAATGTGCATTGTGAAATGTGATTTATATATTTAAAAATGTAAACTTAATTAAAAGCATAAAACTATTGTAACACAGTGTAATGATTAATTCAAAGTAAATAAAGGAAGTGCTTAACAATACTTTGTTATCCGGCAATTACTTAATGTATACAGTTTACGCGACTAACGATTTACTCTGCAGTTGGAATTTTTGGTACTCCGGGCTGGATTTTATCTGATTTACATGGTAGTGAAACTATGAATCCGCCCTGATTGTTCCTAGTGGTATGAAATTAGAAGTGCGTTTCACATTTAGAACTTTCATTAACTGTAACATGAGAATCAGTTTCATGAAGTTTCCAAAAATTTTCAAGTATAGTTGAAAGTTATTGTTACTTGTAAAAAGGGTGTAACAGTATTCTTATGTTTACAGTTAGTAGGAAGACAACCGGTGAAAGTATATTCTAGCTTAGTCTCTTGAATAACTTTAATTTTGGATAAATTCACGAGGTGAAACAAGATCTAAATAAAATTGGGCTCTGATTAAATGATCTAGCCCGAAGGACTAAAAAATGGATAAGGCCAGATAATTAAATAATTATGTGAAATATCAGTTATATGTGAAGTTCTAATATTGTTATATATGTATATATATACATTGTAGCTTGGAAAATTAAATTTCCACTAGTTATCTTCAACAATAATTAAATTATGAATGAACAAAAATATTATTTTGGAGTTTTCTTCACTACATTGAAACTGGATTCGTAATTTACATTAACACCAATATCTATGTAATATTTGTGTAATTTAGTTTGACTTGTGATGTTTTTTGACCATATTAATAATTGTAATCATTATGGATAAGGAACAAAATTATGTCAAAAGAAAATCAATTAAGGACTCTATTACAAGAATTGGATTATTCGCAGATAAATAGTCAGCATAGATTAAATAATCAAGAACATTCTGTAGACACAGTTATTAAACAATTACAATTGCAACTTATCAATTTACCATTGTTTAAAGGTGACATTCTTGAATGGCCTCACTTTTTTAATGTATTGATTTAACAAATATTCAAAAATTACATTATTTACATTTGTCAGTAAAAGACAAAATCTTAGCGATTATTCAAAATCTTCCAATAATTGATGAAAATTATAAAATCACATTAGATTTATTGATAAAACAATTTGATAATAAATCTGTGATTGAATATTTTAATGCAGATTGCATTTTAAAAATAATTTTTTTTGAAAATAGAATCAAATCTTCCATCTAAATTCATTAATGACATTTCTTCGTTTGTCAACTCGCTTGAAGGAATGCAACTTCTAGTTTACATATTTGAATTCATCGTAATTTAATTTCTAACACGGCTAGATTATAGTACTGCCAGATTAGGGAATTCAGTTTAGGAAATGGAAATTTTAAAATACAACAATGCATTTAAATTTCATCACAAATATCCTACTTCAAATGTTAACAACATTCATAAACTACATAATGCAAGTTACTATTCTAGATCTAACATTAAACATAAGAATACTGTTACATTCCTTTTTACAAGCAATAATACCTTAGATCATTGAACTATACTTGAAAAGGTTTGGAAAATTTATGAAACTGATTCTGATGTTTCACTTAATGAAACTTCTTACATGCGAAACACACTTCAAACTTAATACCACTAGAAACAAGCAAGGCAGATTTATTGTTTCATTACCACGTAAATCCGATAAACTCCGGCTTGGTGATTCTTTCATTAATACCAAAAGTAGGTTCTTATATCTGGAACAGAGATATGCAACAATTCTAATCGTAAAAATATTTCTTAAGAATACTTAAGATTAGGGTCATATACTATTACTTAATTCTGATGATTTATTAACTAATGCTTCAGATGTACATTATTTACCTACCACCCAATATTTAAGCCCACAAGTCTAGCTGCTAAAATGCGACTTGTCTTTGATGGCTCAGCTGAAACCTTTAATGGTTTATCTCTTAATGATACACTATTAGTTGGGCATGTTGTCCAACAGGTTTTATTCTCAATAATATTAGGTTTAGAATTTATAACTGTCATTACATCAGACATAGCGAAAATGTGTTGTCAAATACTAGTTAAACCTTATGACACTAATTTACAACACATTTTGTGGTGTGAATCTCCAGATCAAAACATTTTGCACTTAAAATTATAACATATGGAACCGCCACTAGATGCCTAATTCAAATATCAAATGAAAACCAAAGAGATTTCCCATTAGCATGCAATGCTATTAGAAATGATTTTATTTCAGGCTCTGACCATCTAGATGAAGCTATCCAACTAAAGGTTGATGTTTTTAATCTACTCCAATGTTGTGGATTACCATTTCATAGATGATTCTTTAATAATCATAATATTGCTACTCCTGAGCATAATTGTTCTATTCCTTTAGCTCACCAACATCAGTTAACGTGCCTTAGGCATTTTATGGAACAATTCTATAGACACATTATCATTTCAAATTAGTCAATCTATTGATACTAAAAGAATTATTCTTTCTATTATTGCAGTTGTATTTGACCCATTAGATTAGAATCACGATGATAGATTACCCACAACGTTGTTATCTCAATGGTATAAATTATACTATCAGTTGCATTTAATTGAATTAATTAAGATGATAAGTCCAGTTAAATTCAACAATGGCGATGAGGTTAACTCAACCCAAATACATGGATTTTCAGACGCCTTCATAAAGGGTTACGGCTGTTGTATCTACATTCGAACTTTGTTTGCTAATCAAACAATTTCATGTAATTTGCTTTAAAGCAAATAATGCTACCAAGGCTTGAATTATTGGGTTGTTTACTACGCTCACATTCATTAGTGAAGGTAATAAATGCTCTGAATATACATATTGATGAAATTCATTTGTATTCAGATTCAACAATAGCATTGTCCTGGATTCATGGACACCCATCTGCTTGGAAGGTATTTATGAATAATAGAACTACTGAAATTCAAAGAGATACCTGAAATTCTAAATGGCACTATATTAAATTTTTGAAAAATCCAACTGACGTATTGTCTAGGGGTTGTAATCCAAGTAAATTAATTGATATTTCGCTTTGGTGGCATGATCCTCCTTGGCTCTTACAATTTTCATTTCATTGACCAAATACTCGTATTAACTTTAATAATTATAATAGGATCCAAAATGTCTTTTAGAAAAACGTAAAAGTATATCATCTTTAGTAAATATTGTTTTAGTTGATAATAATTCTCATTTTTATGTAAGCTAATTTGTATATTTAGCTTTTCTTTATGATTTAATGCATAATCTGAAATTAAATCGATCCAAACAAATCACTGATCATTTAACTACAAGGAAAAGGTAAGGGTCAGACCCTTATCTTTTTCATAAAACAGTCTCAACATGTACATTTTAGTAATGAATTAAATAAACTTAAGAACCATCAAATTATTTCTAACTTGAATATTTCACTTGACCTATTTCTGGATGATTTAGGATTATTGCAAGCGGGAGGTAGATTACAACACTATTATATTATCAAGCTAAACATCCATTATTGTAAACTCAAAGGCAAATATAACTGAATTATTTATTACTGTTGAGGATTTATGTCTTTTACAATCTGGTATACAATTGATACATCATTCATTATGCCAGAAATATTGGGTCTTAAATGCCAAAACAAGCATTTCATCAGTCATTAATAAATGTTTGAATTGTTTTTGTTTTCTTGCGAAAACTCAAATGCAACAACTAGGTCAGTTTACCCCCTTTCAGACTAGAATCTTCTCATCCATTCTCTGTCAGTGCAATACACAAAGGAGGTCCACTTATGATTTGTCATGGCGGGCAGTGGTTCAAAGCCTTAAGAAACTCTTATATCGTACTTTTTATATGTCTCAGTACTAAGGCAGTTCGTTTAGAATTAGTCTTGGATTTGACTACACAGTCATTCATAGCAATGGTCAAGAAATTTATAAATATTTTCAGATAATGGTTCCAACTTCTGTTCTGCCAAGAATATTTTGTACGACTTATTTAAATTCTTAAATCGGAAAATCTAAAATCAAACATTCAAGCCTTTTCAGCCAAACAATCACGGTCATTTATAAAACCTTATTCACCACAATTTGGTGGCTTATGGGAGAGTACAATTAAAAGCATAAAATATCATCTATGTCATGCAGTAGGACAAACAATCTTGAACATTGAAGAATTGTGTACAGTTTTAACTCAGGTTGAAGTTTGTCTTAATTTTCGGCCCATTTTTAGCATTTCTTAAGATCATAGGAACCCATAACCAATATCGCCTGGACATTTTCTTATCGGTTGTCCACTTATGTCTACCTGAACCCAATTATAAAGAAATTAAAATTAACCGTCTACATCGTTGGCATTTACTCCGGAAATTCTTCCAGTCCACCTGGAAACGGTGGTCTATGGACTGTCTTCATTATCTACAACAAAGAAATAAATTGCATTTCCCTTCGTATAATCTGCCTATTGGAGACAGTATTAATCTCAAAGGAGAGCTGTTCATCAATGCAATGGAAATTCAGAATTATCACTAAAGTTTTTCCAGGTCCTGACCAATTAGTTCGAGTCGTCGATTTAAAAACTACTAATGGTCAGCTTCAAAAACTTGTGCATAAGTTGTGTTTGCTGCCAGTGTCTGATAATTTAATATTATTTAAAAAAAAAAAAAAACTTCACATGTTACTAATTGAGAATATTGTTAAAATAATAATTTTGATTGATATTATTCTTTATTATTCTAACTTATTAATATGCTTTAAATTGTGATTTATATTACGATCATAAATGTTACATATCGTTATTATAGTGTAATATTCTGTATATTTATATCTTACTGATATGCTCTTCTGTACGCTCTACTGTACGGACTTTTATACTACATTTGCTTGTACATATATACTACATGCATGCACATACGCGGACACACACACACACACACACACATAGATATCATATGTTAGATGTGATAAGTCACTAAATAATCATTATTTATACTTTCTATCCAACAGCACCATGGTTATTTGGACCATTGGACACATCTTATGTTGTCATGAACAACATATTTATAGAAATCCTAGTCGCTATAATATTATAGGTACAAGTTTCCAAGAATGTATATTTACGTATATTATTAATATTATGATTATTCTTATTATTGTTACATATTTACGATTATTACATCAAGATTAATGAAACCATGAGCATTACGATTATGATTCTTATTGAATTATTATTATTACTTCTATACATTATCATTGATTTGTGATCACTATTATACATTATATTGATAAAAAAAAAGTAAAATAAATATACTTGTTTTATCTTGTATTACTGAATCATATTAATGATTTGTATTAGTATAACATTTATGTACCTTATTACTTATTAGTATTACTTACGTACCTTATTCTCATGTTATTATAAGAAAAGAACTTCTTTTTTGACAGGCAGTATGTTCAGATTAAATTGTTTTATTTGTCCTTTTGCTTAAATGTAAACATGTAATTTTCTTCTTAATTTTTAATGAAACAGCTGATATTAATTATTGTTAAAATTATTAATGTATGAATCTTCACTTTTCTTTAAAATGCTGAAGAGATAACATTAATAAATCTAGCTAGAGAGTATATTTAATATATAATTAAAAATGTGAACTTAATTAAAAGTATGAAACTATTGTAACATAATGCAATCATTAATTCAATGTAAATTTAAAGTAAATAAAGGACGTGCTTAACAATATTTGGTTATCCAGCAATTACTTAATGTATATAATGTAACGCAATAAAAAACTTTTTTTGGGCATATGTTTGTAGAACTTTTCTTCTTATGTTCAGGCTCTAGAACTTGAACACAAAAATCATTTTGTGTGTATATATATATATATATATCTAATAACATAAATTAAGATATAAAATAAAATTACATAAATATAAAATCTTTAGTTTACAGTTAAAAAAATTGTCCTTTAAAAACATCATAACTAAATCATTGAACATCTTAACATTAAACATCTTAACTAAAAGATTGAATAAAATTTATAAATTCGATCCGACAGTGAACTCATTCATCGGGATTACAATACAGCTTGTCTTTTCATTATTCTCTTTCATGTTAAAGTAAAATTATTACGTTATCTTTTTTTGCTCTAAGTACAAAAAAAAGTTTAAAAAAATTAAGAAGAAAATTTGGCTCATAATAATGTTGAAAACGGATTATAGACTTACGTTTTATTCATGAGGACTTTAAAAATTTAAAGGCTTTTTTCGGTTGCACTTGGCTCCTGATGATTCAGCGGGTCCATAAAGTTCACACAGCTCCTTTTGGATGCACTCAGCTCCTGTCAGCATCACTCGGCTCTTTACAGGTTACACAGCTCCTTTCAGATACACTCGGGTCCTGACGATTCAGCAGTTCCGAACACAGTATATAAGTAAACTCCTCACTTCATTCAGTCCTATTCCAGTCTTCTAAGAGACTATTACTAGCCTCTAAGGACTCATATAGTCTTATTTCACTCACTGAATTTATTAATACAATAAACTTACATAAAGATTTATAAGTTATTAATGTTATACATATAAATGATATTTACAATTACAATAAAATAATTATAATCACAAAAACTCAAGAATAATTTTATTAAAACAAACATCTCCACTTTTCGATATACATTTTTATTGGTCCTCCGACTGCGGGTATATATAATAATACAATTTAAAGAAATATTATTCAAGAATCTTCATATTCAAAAATCTACTGCATAAAGGGATTCACAGTGTCTTAATTTTACATCATTTATGTAAGATCTTTCTTAAATTATTTCACATTTAACTTACATTATCAATAATTTATATTTATTTAAATCGCTATTATGCAAAAGGAACAATTAATTAAACAAAGGGAGTCAATAAAGGCCTCTATAACTGGGATTGCCACATTTACTGACAAATTTTATCCATCACAGGGTGATAGTCATGCCTTGTAAATTAAATTAAGGCATCTTGATTTACAATGCAAATATGACCTCGTTCAATCAAAACTTGAATTAGATTATGACGATGATGTTTTATCATTGCTTCATGTACAAGTCAAGGAAAACTAGTGTACTGTAGAATGCAAATTGCAACATTTAATAAATAATATTAATCAAAAATCATCTAATCAAAAAGTTAGTACAAATACATCATTTAAACAAACTCAATTACAACCTATAAATATACCAATATTTAAAGGTAATGTCTTAGAATGGCAGTATTATATTAATATATCTTGTATTTATTAATTTAATACGTAATAGAGATGATTTAACTAACATTCAAAAATGACACTATTTGCATTCTTTAAAAAATCAAACTCTAGCTATTACTAAAGATCTTCCAATAGAAAATGAAAATTATCTTGTTGCTCCAGAATTATTAAAGGTGCGGTTTGACAATAAATATGTAATTGCTTTTCATAATGCTGAAAGCATTTTAAAATCAGGTTCTGTAAAAAAAGAATCTGTAGATACTTTCTCCAATTTTATTAATGAAATATCATCAAACATGAACTCACTTAAAGCGATGAAACTTCCTAATAATACATATGAATTTATCGTAGTTCAGTTTTTAACATCTAAACTGGATCATAACACCTCAAGATTATGGAAAGAAAGGTTGTCAAATGAGAGGTTATCCACCTTTACAGACTTCATTGAATTTCTTTATTCTAGATGAAAACTTTTAGAAAATATTAATTTATCCATTTCAAACACGCAAGTGAATACATCATAAAATACAATCAGATCTTTAACCAAATGATTTAAATCCTAATAAACAATACAAAAGTCATAATGTTTGTTATTGTGTAAAATCCAATTTGTATCAATGCTCATTTTGTTAATCAAATCATTATAAAACAATGTAAGAAATTTTTAAATTTGTCCATAGATAATTGTAAAAACTTTTTGGCAAATAATTGTTTATGTAAAGGTCATTGTATTAATCAATGTTGTTCAAAGACTCTGTAAGATTTGTGATAAGAAACACAATACGCTTGCTTGTTCATGTGTATAAAATTAACATTCTAAGGTTGATGGCAATAAACTTGAAAGTATAACTTATTGTTTGTTTAAAAATCAGTCAAATGAAAATGTAATTCTGTCAACAGCTGTATATAAATACTACTGATATACATGGTAATACGTATTCATGGAGATTACTGTTAGATTCTGGTTTGCAAGCAAATTTTTTTCATTTAGTTTTGCTCGCAAATTAGATATTAAACTTAATAAAAATAATCTACTCATTTCAGGCATAAATCATTTATTATTTCAATCCAATTACAGTGTTACACTCACATTATAGAAACATTTTGTTCAAGTAAAATGCATTGTTTTACCAGATATTACTGACAGTCTCCCTTCATCTGCATTTGACATTTCTCACTTCAACTTACCTCATAATATATTTCTGACTTATCCCAATTTCAAAATACCAAATAACATTGACGTACTAATTGGAGCTGAATTCTACTTGAGTCTTATTCTTTTTGGGAAATTCATTTGTAATTTCAGATATACTATTATACAGGAAACTAAATTAGGACATATAATTAGTGGTCGTCTTTCTAATAACAGTGAGGGTAACAATAATGTTGCATCTTTTCTTGTACATAACACTCATAAAAAGTTTATGTTGATCTACTATACTCAAGAATTTCTGGGAACTTGAAGAAATTAATACTGATGATTCACTTCAGGAAATGAAACCTCAGCATATGAAAAACATTTTCAAACCAATACTATTCGAAATAATCACAGCAAATTTGTTGTGTCATTACCATGCAAGGCTAATAACATTCAAGGTGATTCCTTTGTCAACGCTAAAAATAGATTTTTATCTTTGGAAAGAACACTAAAACTAAACAACTATTCCAACCTTAAATAAGACTGTTCCTCTTTCATAAAGCTCAACTACTAAAATTTGAGCTGTCTTTGACAGTTCAGCGAAAACCACTAACAGTTTATCCCTCAACGATACTCTCTTAGTTAGACCTGTAGTTCAATAAAACTTACAATTTCCATATTGCTTAGATTCAAAATCAATAATTACATCATTACTTCTAACATAGCTAAAATGTATCGTCAGATATTAGTTAAATCTAGCGATTCCAATTTACAATGTATACTTTGGGCGTGATTCTCCAGATCAGGAGATAAAACTATGCATTATGTATGGTAACAGTATGGGACCACTTGTGCTTCATATTTGGCCACACGGTATTTAATTAAAATGAATCTCTACTTGTATGCAAGTCCATTCAAAACGATTCTTATGTTGATGATCTAATAACAGGTTCAGACAACTTTGAAGAAGTTGTTCAGTTAAAAATTGATATTTCTAAATTATTCAACGATATGGTTTTCAATCGATAACGTCATTTCTTCTTTTCAAAACAATACTTCCTTTCCTTTAAATAAAAAAAAAGAACTTATGTACTTTAAGAGTTCTATGGAATAATTCCTCAGATAAGGTACCAAACTGTTCATGCTAATGGTTTTAAAAAGTTGCATTTGATTAAATCCATTAAAATAGGTCATTTCATGAAATCCAACATTGGTAGTAGAATTGTTTCTATTGAAATATATGGATTCTCTGATGCCTCCATAAAGGGCAATAGCTGTAATAACTGTATACACTATTAATACAATTTCCTCTAATTTACTTTGTTCCAACTCAAAACAGGCACCCTTAAAACAAATTACACTCCCAAGACTTGAACTTTGTGGTGGTTTACAACTTAATAGTTTATTATTAAAGGTAATTACTGCCTCAAACATACAATTCGATGAAATACATTTTTACACAGATTCTACGGTAATACTACATTGTATTCATGGACGACCAACTAATTGGAAAATATTTGTCAGCAATAGAATTTCTGAGATTCAACAAATTACCACAAATGTTGATCGGCATTACGTCAAATCTTCTGATAATCCAACAGATGTATCGGTTAGATCTTGTTCACCAAGTAAGTTAATTGACATGTCACTTTGGTCCTTACTGGTTTACACAAACTGCTGCCCATTGGCCAAAAGACATTGATATTACATTCAATAACTGTAATATAAGTGCTGAATGTCTAATAGAAAACTGCAGACATATTGTACCATCATTTGTATCTACTGTTGTATTCGATTACACAGAACAATTTTCGTTAGTACATACTTTAAATCGCACTTAGTTTTTGTTTCAGATTTATTCATAATGCCAAATCAAAACAATCCGAACTAATTTCTAGTCCATTAACTACTATGTAACCAAACCACACTCTTACCTTTTTTATTCAACAATCACAACACATACATTTAGTGATGAATTAAATAACCTTAAAAACAATCAAACTCTTTGTAAACAAAGCAGACTTATTTCACTTGATTCATTTCTGGATAATTCAGGCTTACTACACTTAGGTGGCAGACTGCATCACTCTTTTACATTACCAAGTGAAACATCCTATTGTTTTACATCCTAAAACTAACATCACAAAACTAATTATTAATGCTGAACACTTGTGATTCTTGCATGCGGTCAATTTATTCATTATTCATTTAGACAGAAATATTGGATAATAAACGACAAGAAAGCTATTTCCTCCATCATTCGTAAATGTATGATATGCTTTCAATATAATGCAAAAACCCAAGTACAACAGCTTGGTCGGCTAATGTCTTCCAGAGTTATTCCTTCCCCACCATTTTCTACTTGTGCAGTTGACTAGGCGGTCCAATTATGATTCGTCTTGGCGGGCAAAGGTCTAAAACACCTGGGCAAATCTTATACAGCACATTTTATATGTCCCACCACTAAGGCTATTCATTTAGTTTCTGATCTGAATTCACAGTCGTTCATTTACAGCAACACCATTTATTGCAAAAGCGTTTTCCACCGTGTAATCTTTGTGTTGGAGACTTAGTATTAGTTACTAATGAAAATTCTCCACCCATCCAATGGAAACATGGAATTGGCACGCGGGTTAATCCGGGCCCTGATAATCTTGTAAAAGTTCTTGATTTGCAAACAGCTAACGGTCCATTAAGAAGACTTATTCATAAATTATACCTGTTACCAAGCACATGATTAATTCAAATAATATATATATATATATATTTATTTTTTTTGATCAATTTAAATATTTCATACACTTGTTTTCTTTAATTTCATTTGATTGTATTTTTATAAAATGTATGTGAACACACTTATACATATTGTTTTTAATTACTCAATTGTATTATTATTTTAATAATATATAAATGTTATTGTCCATATATGTAATTAAAGTTTTTGTTATTCGTTCAAATAATTCATTATAAATTGTACCTTTTATGCAACTTATTTTTAATTGTAAAAAAATCATATGATTCATGTTATCATTTATAATAATTTAATTCATATATCTTATGATTTTTAGCAAGCAGTATATATAGACTTAGGTTTCATTCATGAGGATTTTTAAAATGTAAAGATCTTCAGCTTCTTTTGCATGTACTAGGCTCCTGATGATTCAGCCGCTCCATACACAGTATGTAAGCAAGTTCCTCACTTCATTCAGTCCTATTCTAGTCTTCAAACAGACTTATTATAAGTTTAATTAAGACTTATTATAAGACTAATTATAAGTCTCTAAAGATTCATGAAGTCTTATTTCACTCATTATATTTATTAATACAATAAACTTACAAAGATTTACAAGTTATTAATGTTACACACATAAACGATATTTACAATTACAATAAATAATTGTAATCACAAGAAGTCAAGAATTAATTTATTAAAAGAATCAGCACCACTTTTCAACAAAGGTGTACAAATGTTTAGTAGAATAAAAAGCTTTTGTTCCTTTAGAATAAATAAAAGAGTACCTCATATCACACTTATATAAAAGGAATAAATGACCCTCACATTGAAGAGGAAACACCGAAATTAAATTTAAAACTGTTTGAAGAAAGAAAGCAAATGCACTTAGAATGAGAAAATATTGGGAAGAAAGGAAAAAGAAACATCAGAAAAATAAATTAACTACAAACTTATCATGGATCTACATGACTGAAATTAATTTAAAAAACTTTTCATTGCAATTAAGGAATAAAGGCTACAAAAATGATTCTTTTATTGTAAAAGTGGTTGAAATGTGGAGCTTCAAAAGTTGATCATGCTTCTAAAATTTCCAACAATCTAAGCTGAGAAAATTATTCTTGATTTTATTTATCTCAAAATAAATATATTTATTGTAATAATGAAGAATTGTAATAAATTATGATGATGTGTAGGCACAATGAAAAAAATACTGAAAATGATACTGTTTTCATTGTTATATGAGTTACACAGTTATTTGTGAAATAGAGATAAGTTCCAGAATAATATTTGTTTTTTAATACATTTATAACACTCGCTTGACTTGTTTCCCCCGTAGATTTTAAAAAACGCATCAAAAATGGCGGCAGTTTAAGATTGTTTTACATCTCGCCACGAGATAACGCGTTAAATACATCACGTGACGTGCTTGTTTATTGTTAGCGTCGTTTTCAACCGTATCGTTAACGGCCGTTTACTCAATTTGTTAGTGTACATTAATTTGTTAGTCCAAATAATCTTACTTAAATGTTTTCTATGATAAATAATTTGATAGGTCTACTGATTAATTTTTGCAAAATACCGAAGTAAATAAATGAAATGAATAATGAAATACTATTTTCCGCCGTGGTCCTTTACTACAAGTAAGTAATGACGTATAATTTTCTTTATTGTTTTTAATATGAATGTGTTTTTGAACCCCGTTACTTATTTACGATTGTTAATTCATACTAATTGTGTTATCTAGATAATATAAAACTATATTTTAAGACGTTATGTTTGTAGTTAATTTTGACGTATCTTTTATCCGAAACTTTTATACTGTTTTAATATTATTTTTTGGCTCGTGAACAAAATTACTTTTTATTATTCGTGCTTTCTGTTAGTTCTAACTTCCATGGTAATTAATATTATTATTATTAATATTTCAAAAATATAGTTAAAAGAAGAGACAGACTTATAGGCCACATATTAAGGCATCACAGAATAGTCGCTTTAATATTAGAGGGTCAGGTAGAAGGAAAAAATTGTGCAGGCAGGCCACGTTTGGAATATGTAAAACAAATTTTAGGAATCTAGGATGTAGGGGGTATACCGAAATGAAACTACTAGCACTAGATGGGGAATCTTGGAGAGCTGCGTCAAACCAATCAAATAACTGAAAAAAAAAAAAATTTACATATCAGATCAGAACACATGTAATGGTTTATAATTCTCCACTGTCTTTTGGCAGGTAATTCCCTCATTTTTAGAATATTGTTTTTTAACTGCCATAATCCACACATTTATTTTTTCTTAGGCCAATCCCCAGCAGTGCAATCTATAATTGAATTTTGAATGAACTAAAAACAAAGTAGATCTGGCAAAGAACATCTAGTGGAAAAAAACTTCCTTATATGATAAAATTGTTTTAATTCATATAAATAAATATTTCTTCAAACTCTGTATATGCAAATCCCATAGATTTGTCATTACCATCAAGCCAAGTATTTAATAAAAATTATATATTTGATTTTTAAAGCATTATGAGCTAATTTATTGACAAAACTATAAGCCAAAATTATCCAAATCACTGTGCATTATGGTTTGCAAACTATCAAGATAGGTTAAGTAGAGAATATAATATAGTAGAGAATATAATATCATCTGAAAAAGATGTAGCTTTACTATAAAATTTATGCAAAAGTAGGACATTAATAGAAATTATAGAGTAGATCCAAGAACCATATTCATTAAAAATATTAGCAATTTTACCATATCAGAAACAACATTTATATATATTTTATATTTAATAGTAGGCATAGAAGTACAATGGTTTTTTAATTCAGTGATTCTTTGCAGGTAATTCCCTCGTATTTTTAAAATGTTGTTTTTTAGCTTCCATAATCCATACATCTATCTTGTTCTTAAACTTAATGATTCAGTCTTAATTTTGTGGTTGTGAGAATTTTTATGCCATATTTTATACTATCCATCTCTCTCTCTGAGAAATTGTAGTGCACAACCCGATTTTATCCATGGCTTAAAATAAATAAACAGGTTTATTTTAAAATAACAGATTTTGATTGATTAATATACCCTAATATAATATGTAAAAAGTTATTAAATTGAAAATTAGCATCGTCATCAAGAATTTCCCTCCAGTCATGTCCATATAAATATGATCTTAATTTACCTTAATCCTAACCTCTTTAAAATCCTTTATGAATTACTTTGAGCTCCATCCTTAGAAATAACTATAGCAAAAGCCCTATTATCCTTAAAATGTACCAGAATGACAGCACTAGAAACATTGTGTTTATATAAAATTGATTTATAGAAAACGTGATCAATACAGGATGGCCTATCATCATCAGTACCTCTATTATCAATTTTAACTAAGGAGTTGTACTCATTCATACCAAATATTTTTAGATAATGCTTACAAATACTGTTTATTCTTTAATTAATATTTATGTCTCCTACTAAAAAAAAAGATATTTTGGAATCATAGGAAGGTATTCAAGGTATTCAAATAGTTTGCTTATTCCAGCTACAGACATCCAAGAACATAAAATGCTGTTTAAACAATTTTTTTTCTTTCAGAATGTATCCCAGCCAGTTAGCTTTCTTATTTTTTTTCTGATTAAGCTTCTATTCTTGTAAAATCTTATTATTATCTCTTCATTTTTCAGTACAATTATAATTTTCAGTAATTGAGATAAAAAGTTGGATGTAGTGGGTGAGAAAGTCAGAGTTGGCTGATGTGAGATTTAGAATAGGCTTTATGAATGTGAAGGTAGAAGGAAAATCTTGGTTAAATATTTAATTTAAGAAAATTTTAATATCTGGAAAACCATGAAAAATATAATTTACCAACAAACATAATAAACATTGCTAAAGAGAAATATAAATCTCAAGTCATTCACCCAGGAAATTTGACCAAGAGGTTAAGAGTAAATAAAGGTGTCAGATTGCACTGAGTACTATCATTTTAAATATTTCTGATGGTAATTGATAATTTGTCAAGGTAGGGAATTGAAGATAAAAAAGTGGTAGGATTCATTCAAGAAAATTTATGATCCTGACTTTGCTCATGAGATATGTACACTGCCACCTCATAATTTTGTTAATATGACAGACAAAATAAATCAATTTAGAATAGGATTCCAGCTAGTACAGCTACCATATCATTAATTGAAGATATATCAAAATCTTTGTGTATAAATTATGCACAAAGAGATTCTGTCATAGTTACCTGATTGAAAATAATACATCACAGTAAATTATTACTCCATTGTTTTTATTAATTGCAAATAATTGTCATCAGTTATCAAAAATTAAAGTTTTTAATGTTTGTGAATGATATACACATTTTTGAACTGAATGACTACATTATGTTTTGAGAACATGCAGATTGTGTATTTAATTGGTGAATTTAAAGTGATCTAGTGAAGAAGAAAATTATTCTCTTCTTCAATCATTAAAAGGAATCCTCCTTACCATAGCTGTACGACTAATAACAATGATCTAACCCATGTTGATAATGCAAGAGATTTTGGATTTTGAAATTTATTTCATTATTCATTTACAGATGTCTAGGCCTCAATAGAAGGAGGGGTCAATTTTTAAAAGGGAATATACATTAGTATCCTTTTATAACAACCCCTCTGTATACAAATTGTGATTGTATATAGCTCTGAGATTTAGAATCCATGTCATGATCAAGGCACTGCCTTACAATGTGTCCAACATTGGTCTCAAATTTGCTTCAAACATTGACTCCAATGTTTATCATTGTACACTCTGCTCACCATGTGAGCAGAGTGTACAATTCAGAAAAAAAATTTTGGTATGAACTAATGTGATAAAACGAAAAAACAGTAACATGAGATAAGTATAGGAATGGTACACACACTAAAGAAATTGCCAGTAAAAATGGTAAAGTGTTATAGGAAGAGGGAAAGATATTTGAAAGGTGGAATAAGTGTATAAAGTAACAACATTGCTCAAAAGGAAGCCAAATGATCTTATAAAGGCTGGAATAAAATTAAAAATTGAAGTAGGACCAGCAAAACCAAAATTGGAAGTTTTATCAGCATTAACTTAAGAATTAAATAGGATTTCAGAAGATAACAAAATTATGTAATGGGATCTACAACGATGGGATGTAGTCAGATTTTCTTAAAACAATCATGATTACATAGGATGCTGTACCGTTTCAATATTCCATTATTGTAAAAATAATTAAGTATTTCATTGTACTGAGGTAACCTTAAAAGAAAGGAACTAGTTATTTTAAACGTCATATGCCCATTGTTATAAATCGTATGGTCGGTTATTATAAATCGCGGTAATTTTTTACCGCATTCTACTGGATATTTTTTGAAAACAAAATACGTGTTTATTCAGGTTATGTATGTTTACGTTGCGTCTAAAGTTTGGTCTGTTTATGAGACTATTATTTTATGTAAAAGTTTCATTTATTAGTATATTTTATTGTATTAGTTGTGTGCGCTTTTTAAATGGTGATATTTATAATACAGCAATTACAAAACAGATTTGTGATATGTTATCGGTCATAAATTCATCCAATCATTCTGATTTGGAAAGTAGGTATTAATATTTTTGCTTTAGAACTGTTTTTAATACTATCATTACAATGCATTAGATCTAATCCAACATTACTACTAATAGAAATACACATATATAGTATCATAAACTGGCTTACCTGAAATGTTATTTAGCCATAAATTTGTTGTACTAATTATTGGTTTCTGTTACGAAATTTTTTTTTTAACCAAAAATTGCCTTATTCCTATTTACCTTACCCATTTGTTTATTTTGACAGCAATATTTGCAAACGGTCATAATGTATCAGTCATATTGGGGCACAGAATACTTTACTACCACAGAAATGAGAAAGTTTCTAAAAAATAAATTATTTAATGTTTTAGTGGCATGCACATTGTTTCATTAGTACTGAAATTAATACAGTATATTGCAAAACTCCTCCGTATTCTAAGAAGTTATAAAACATGCTTTATCATCATAAAATCATTCTACTTTCTGTTTGATAAAGATGCAGAATCCGCGTGAAAAAAATTCTTAATCTTGGTGAGGTTGACTGCCCTGATGATCTCTTATGTTTCTTAACATTCTTCAGAACTTTTGCCGATCGCTTCCTTGCTCCCTCTTCTGATTCTTCACTTGCATATATTCTCCATGTACCTTCAATATTTCTGTATAATGCAGTTTTCTATCTTCTAAAGAAGTTGTTCCCTCTAAGTTTACTGTTTTGTTTGATTCCTGCTGCTTAACTTATATCTTAATTACCTTCTTTCTTATCATATTTACTTCCTTATTGCACTCTTCCGTAACAAAAATCCAGATTCCCTGATTTTTTGTATACTCGTGAAAATAACATCACAATTTGCCTTATAAAAATAATCACCCTATATTTTTTATATAATTTAAATTATCCACAGACACTTGAACTGAAGTGGGTGGTTGAATAGATGTAAGGTATACTATATCCACTAAAAGTCTAAGAAAGAAAACAATTGATTCCACGTGTAATTTTCATCATTTCATAATGTTCTTGTTTAGTTTCCACTGTGATTTGAGAAATATTGAAAAAACTTCTGTCAAATCGTATTATAATATTATGATAACTATTTCAATTGAATTTCACTTTTTTTTTTTTTGTCTTCAGTCATTTGACTGGTTTGATGCAGCTCTCCAAGAT
Organism: Lycorma delicatula; assembly: GCF_047948215.1. Classification (NCBI taxonomy): domain Eukaryota; kingdom Metazoa; phylum Arthropoda; class Insecta; order Hemiptera; family Fulgoridae; genus Lycorma; species Lycorma delicatula. Next base: position 9,566,931 of record NC_134462.1, read on the forward strand.
TCCCTATCTAGTGCTAGTCGTTTCATTTCAGTATACCCTCTACATCCTACATCCCCAAAAATTTGTTTTACATACTCCAAACGTGGCCTAACTACACAGTTTTTCCCTAATACCTGTCCTTCCAATATTAAAGCGACTATTCCAGGATGCCTTAGTATCTGGCCTATAAGTCTGCCTCTTCTTTTAACTATATTTTTCCAAATGCTTCTTTCTTCATCTATTTGCCGCAATACCTGTCACTTTATCCACCCATCTGATTTTTAACATTCTCAGATAACCCGATTGTCCAAGTTTCACTTCCATATAAAGCGACACTCCAAACATACACTTTCAAAAATCTTTTCCTGAGATTTAAATTAATTTTTGATGTAAACAAATTATATTTCTTACTGAAGGCTCGTTTCGCTTGTGCTATTCGGCATATTATATCGCTCCTGCTTCGTCCATCTTTAGTAATTTTACTTCCCAAATAACAAAATTCTTCTACCTCCATAATCTTTTCTCCTCCTATTTTCACATTCAGTGGTCCAACTTTGTTATTTCTACTACATTTCATTACTTTTGTTTTGTTCTTGTTTATTTTCATGCGATAGTTCTTGCGTAGGACTTCATCTATGCCGTTCATTGTTTCTTCTAAATCCTTTTTACTCTCGGCTAGAATTACTATATCATCAGCAAATCGTAGCATCTTTATCTTTTCACCTTGTACTGTTACTCCGAATCTAAATTGTTCTTTAACATCATTAACTACTAGTTCCATGTAAAGATTAAAAAGTAACGGAGATAGGGAACATCCTTGTCGGACTACCTTTCTTATTAGGGCTTCTTTCTTATGTTCTTCAATTGTTATTGTTGCTGTTTGGTTCCTGTACATGTTAGCAATTGTTCTTCTATCTCTGTATTTGAACCCTAATTTTTTTAAAATGCTGAACATTTTATTCCAATCTACGTTATCGAAAGCCTTTTCTAGGTCTATAAACGCCAAGTATGTTGGTTTGTTTTTCTTTAATCTTCCTTCTACTATTAATCTGAGGCCTAAAATTGCTTCCCTTGTCCCTATACTTTTCCTGAAACCAAATTGGTCTTCTCCTAACACTTCTTCCACTCTCCTCTCAATTCTTCTGTATAAAATTCTAGTTAAGATTTTTGATGCATGACTAGTTAAACTAATTGTTCTATATTCTTAACATTTATCTGCCCCTGCTTTCCTTGGTATCATAACTATAACACTTTTTTTGAAGTCTGACGGAAATTCCCCTTTTTCATAACTATTACACACCAGTTTGTATAATCTATCAATCGCTTCCTCACCTGCACTGCGCAGTAATTCGACAGGTATTCCGTCTATTCCAGGAGCCTTTCTGCCATTTAAATCTTTTAATGCTCTCTTAAATTCAGATCTCAGTATTGTTTCTCCCATTTCATCCTCCTCAACTTCCTCTTCTTCCTCTATAACACCATTTTCTAATTCATTTCCTCCGTATAACTCTTCAATATATTCCACCCATCTATCAACTTTACCTTTCGTATTATATATTGGTGTACCATCTTTGTTTAACACATTATTAGATTTTAATTTATGTACCCCAAAATTTTCCTTAACTTTCCTGTATGCTCCGTCTATTTTACCAATGTTCATTTCTCTTTCCACTTCTGAACACTTTTCTTTAATCCACTCTTCTTTCGCCAGATTGCACTTCCTATTTATAGCATTTCTTAATTGCCGATAGTTCCTTTTACTTTCTTCATCATTAGCATTCTTATATTTTCTACGTTCATCCATCAGCTGCAATATATCGTCTGAAACCCAAGGTTTTCTACCAGTTCTCTTTATTCCGCCTAAGTTTGCTTCTGGTTAAAAAGGAAATTTAAGAATTTCCTTTTTAACATTCTTCCATTCTTCTTCTACATTTTCTACCTTATCTTTTTTACTCAGACCCCTTGCGATGTCCTCCTCAAAAATCTTCTTTACCTCCTCTTCCTCAAGCTTCTCTAAATTCCACCGATTCATCTGACAACTTTTCTTCAGGTTTTTAAACCCCAATCTACATTTCATTATCACCAAATTATGGTCGCTATCAATGTCTGCTCCAGGGTAAGTTTTGCAGTCAACGAGTTGATTTCTAAATCTTTGCTTAACCATGATATAATCTATCTGATACCTTGCAGTATCGCCTGGCTTTTTGCAAGTGTATATTCTTCTATTATGATTTTTAAATTGGGTGTTGGCAATTACTAAATTATACTTCGTGCAAAACTCTATAAGTCGGTCCCCTCTTTCATTCCTTTTGCCCAGCCCGTATTCACCCACTATATTTCCTTCCTTGCCTTTTCCAATGCTTGCATTCCAATCTCCAACTATTATTAAATTTTCATCTCCTTTTACGTGTTTAATTGCTTCATCAATCTCTTCGTATACACACTCTACCTCATCATCATCATGGGCGCTTGTAGGCATATAAACGTTAACAATCGTTGTCGGTTTAGGTTTTGATTTTATCCTTACTACAATGATTCTATCGCTATGCTTTTTGAAATACTCCACTCTCCTCCCTATCTTCTTGTTCATCACGAAACCTACTCCTGCCTGCCCATTATTTGACGCTGAGGTTATTACTCTAAAATCACCTGACCAAAAGTCGCCTTCCTCTTCCCACCGAACCTCACTAATTCCTACTATATCCACATTCACCCTATCCATTTCCCTTTTTAAATTTTCTAGCCTACCAACCTTTTTTAAGCTTCTAACATTCCACGCTCCGACTCGTAGAATGTTATTTTTTAATTTTCTGGTGACTCCTTCCTTAGTAGTCCCCACCCGGAGATCCGAACGGGGGACTATTTTACCTCCGAAATATTTTACCAAGGAAGGCGCCTCCATTATTGTTATGTGAAAATGCAGAGAGCCACATTTTCTTGGAAAAAAGGCAGCTGTAGTTTTCCATTGCTTTCAGCTGCGCAGTACTCAGAGGACTGAGTGATGTTGATACGGCCGTTTAAGTCATTGTGACTCACGCCCCTAACAACTACTGAAAGAGCTGCTGCCCTCTTTCAGGAATCATTCCTTAGTCTGGCTCTCAACAGATACCTCTCCGATATGGTTGCACCTTCGGTCCAGCTACTCTGTATCCCTGAGCACTCAAGCCCCCTCACCAACGGCAAGGTCTCATGATTCATAGAGGAGGTGAATTTCACTGTGTTATTATTTTTATGACATATTATAGGTTTCTGTGGTGAATTCATGTCGGGAATATCATATGTTTTCAGGAGCATAAGGCTTTATTGCGAATGCTTGAATCACTTTGGTTTGCAGGATGTAGAAATAATATGTGAATTGATAAAAACCCCCCCCTACTTTTTATACCAGGATGAGCATAGGCTCTTAGGTATTTAACTTTCTTCTTTATTAAAATGAAATTTACATGCATTCTTTCCTGAAGTAGTTTAAATTATAAACTGTGCCTCCATAGGTTCCTGCATATGTGATATGAGTTGCAGTTTTTCACGTGATTTCATGCATCTATTCATATACAAGGGTTTTTGAATGCTAAGTTAACCGTAATATTTGGGTAAATGGAGCAAGATTTTATTTAAATAAAGTTTTGAGAAAAATCCATTCAAAATATTTTTCATCAATCATTTTGGATAAAAATTTATCTATTTTGCGTTGATGGCTTGCAAATTTTTGAAGCAAGTTTTAAAATATACATACACCGTACATAATCGATTAAAATATCTATAATACAGCATTACAGCAATTTAAATTGTTTCTTGAAGGAAATGTTGGAATGCCCAATTAATTTCAATGAATTTCAGAGGGATAAATAAAAGCTGGATGCTTTTTTTGGTAATTAATTTTTAAAAAAGAGTATAGTGATATTTGGAATATGGTACAACTTATCTTAATGTTATCTTATGGACAAGCAACTGTAGAATGAAGCTATTCAGATTTAAAACGATTATTGTGGCAAATCTGAAGGAAGAAAGTTTAATTCCATCGAGTATCATTTATGATGTATTCAGAGAAAGAAATTGTGATTATGTTTTAAGTAAAGCACCTTAGGTTAGCGTTCATTGTTTACATGACCAGAAGAAATAAAAAAACTGAAGATGAAAAAACAGATTCAAGAAAAAAATACAAACGCTAAAAAAGAAAAATCTGCAATGGAAAAATCATTAGGAATTTTGAACAAGGAAGCTGATGCAATCATGGCATTAGGAGCTGAAAAGAGAGTTAAAATCAAAAGAAAGAAAGAGATAACAAAATCAAATGGTTATAGGAAAAAGTCTGCTGAAACAGCTGATGAAATGGAGAATAAGTTAAGTGCAAAATTTATCAAACTTTCTAAAAACATTTGAGAACAATCCGTATAAGCAATACAAACATTAGTGTGTGGTTATTTTTTTACCATCTTTTCAAGAAAAGTACGGTATTACTTTCAGTTACATGGTGGTAGTGAGAGCTGAAAATGAATTTTCTTTACGTTTTGAATCATTAGGAATACGAAAATATCATTCATTTAAATTGGGGTTTCATATATATGTATAGTCCTAATTTTGTGGTTTTAACATTTTGAAAACTATTGATCAGTTTTATTGAAATTTAGATTTGATGTACTGTATCTGAAATTTTACATATGAAAATTCGATGAAGAATTCAAGTTGTTCTTGAGTTATGCTCAATTTGAGGTCAAAAAAGATTGAGATTATGTTGACTGTGTAGCGGTGTGTTTCTAATTTATGCTTATACAGTTAGTCACAGTGGTGAGTGAGTGAAACTTGATGCTTGTATGTATGGTCTATTAGTTTATTAAACTTATGTAATGCGTTGTACTCTAAAAATCAGTACTTTCCGACTACAAAATAGTGCGGGTGTCAGAAACAAAAAGTCAGTCTTCTTGCATAGAACTGTGCCAGTCTTTTTATTTATTTTTGTTTGTTTATGACTGCTATAGGCCACATACTAAGGCCTCCTGGAATAGTCGCTTTAATATTGGAAGGACAGGTAGAAGGGAAAAATTGTGTAGGCAGGCCACGTTTGGAATATGTAAAACAAATTGTTAGGGAGGTAGGATATAGAGGGTATACTGAAATGAAACGACTAGCACTAGATAGGGAATCTTGGAGAGCTGCATCAAACCAGTCAAATGACTGAAGACAAAAAAAAAATGACTGCTGTTAAAAAAAACCAAAGAGCTTTCATGGAATATTTGATGAAGCTGAAGCATTTTTTAAAACTTCTTTTTTAAATTAAAATCAGTTTCATTAAAGATGTCCATCGTGTGATTAAAATGTATAAAAATATTGCTCAATTTTTTTTACATAAGAATTTAAACAAAAGTATTTAGTAAGATAATAGAAGCCTATCATTTAGATTTGATAATCCTTTTATAAATGAGCAGAACTGTGTTGTTTAATTTTATCATTTCACTTTTAAAATTTTTTTTTTCCTGTAGATAATCAACTTTTTATTTCTTGCATACATCTTTCATTCCAAGTCACATAACTTCTTTAGTAATTAAGTCGCTGTCTACTCTCTAATCTTTCTTTCCAGCACAATATATAGAGCCTACTTTTTTGTCAATTCTGCTGTCCAAACTTACATTTTTCCATATTTATCTTTATTCTCAGCTCTTTCCCCGCTTTTACAGTAACTAGAGTTTATGATGAGAGTTAGTTAATTATCAGCTAGTTAATTAGCAGTTTAAGATAAGAATTATAATTACTCTCCATTATAAAATGCAGTTCATTCCCTGCTAACAGTGAACATTTGTTATCTGCATATTTAATCTCCTTTATTCTTTCTCCTTCCTTTCTCTTTCTTTTTTGATGACATACATCCGTATTTCACTCTCTCCTAGTTCTTTTGTTTCATTAATTTCTAATCCAGATACCACTTACTATCGTGTGGACATTACGTATAATATTTTGAACATTTTCAAAAAAGCATTTGACAAATGAACCCAGATCAACCTGTCCAATGTTTTCGTCCGGTGAATACAACTGACATTTATGGTATCTGTTAAGAAATTAAGATTAGCGAAGAAGAGGAAGGGGATGAAGGAATGATTGGATTTGGAGTGTTATAGACATTAAGAAAAAGAGGATTTAGAAGAATGGAGATTATTCATTTGTAAAGTGTGTAATGAGTGACAAAGAAGTAAAATAATCACATATAACCTTGCTGATAAACAAACACTAAGAACAAAATGTTTTAATCACGTAATATAGGCCTATGTTTACTTTATTTTAAAAAAACTTAATTTTTGTTTGGTTTTTATTTTTTTTAGTTCTTTATATAATTCTCTGTATGACACTAATGCTGTTTCAAGATGTCTTTTAAAACTCATCGACTGCTCTAGAAAAGGGTCAGTTTCAGAAATTTTTGTTATTAGCTGCCTGGTTAGACAAAAAATTTTGTTTACAGATTTTAAGTTTAATAACTCAGTCATTACTTCTTCATTTTTGTCTTCATCTACCAGAGTAGGTAAAGGCTGTGTTATCAGCTCTTCGGAGAGCTCTTCCTTATCATAGTGTGTCAGCTCCTGAACATCTGAAACATCGATTTCATTGAAACCTTCACCTTAAATTTTATATGCTATTTGTACAATATTGTTCATAGTTTTATCAGCAGAGTTTTGTTTTTCAGTTTTCCCTTTTTTTTTAACAATGTTGGGCCACAGATTCTGCTATCATGCATTGATCGAGGCCGGTTTAATTTCATAAACTGATCAGTAAAAAGATATAATGTTACCCTGTAAGAGATAGAGATAAAGTTTGATTTTCATAAAACTGGTAAATGATTTTTACCTTTCCCTAAAAGGATTTAATGATTTGTAATCATGAAACAAGAGTTGGTTTCAGCATGAAGTCGCTACTAACATTGCAGCAAAACAGGTTCATGAAGGCATCTTCCAATGTAAGCCTGTTTCATCTCTGTTAAAAACTTGATCCGCTAAATAGTCTTTTGTTAATATGAGGTTATGCAGTTGTTCTGGAAGTGATTACGCTGCTTTGTGGTCAGTTAATGCTGTTTCTTCAGTTTTGCTAACATAGTGCTGAGAAAACTATTTCTTAAAGTTTACAAACAAGCCTTTACTAGCAGAAAACATAATTGCGCTAGTCCTACTTTCATTATCAGATTTAACAAAGTTGTACAAACGTTTTGCTTTTTCTCAAATAAGAAGTAAACTGAGAGATTCTGTTTTTTATGTTTGAATCTTTGATCCATAAATTCAAAGCTTTTTTGGTTTTTTCAATGTTTGTGTCATGACATACAAAAACAATCGTAACCAATTGAGAAAACCTACCGTTAAACTTGTCCTTACTTTTTCTTTATGTAGTGAACAATTGATTCATTAATGTTACATAGTCTTGCTACTGAAGCTATGCTTTCACTAGTTTTTAGTTTATCAAGAAAGTCAACCTCCCTAATTGAGGCTTAATATTTTTTGTCTTCTTTTCATTGATAAAATGAAAAGAAAAGACCAGAGACTTAGTAAAAAAAAAAAAAAAAAACCCATGACGTGTCTCAAATCTTACTAAAACCACACACAAACTGAATGTATCTGCTCAATACACAACTGCAACTTGCCGGTTGGTTCTATTAATATACATACTGAGCTTGAGAAAATGACATAAGTAGCTAGCACACCAACTGCTGCGATTTGCAAATGTCAGCATTGACACCAAGTTTGTTGATAGCGACAAAGCAGTTGCTGGCAATGCTTGTATTTTCTTTATCATCATAATCAGGTTCAGTTAAAATAAACATTTTCACAAAAATATACATATCATGTAGGCTTTGTGTAAATTTATTATCTTGTACTATTATTAAATAAATATTATGTTTATTATTTAATATATTATCCTGTAATGCTGATAACCTCTTCCCAAATACGGGTGAGAATATTGTTTTCAAATGGTAAAAGATAGTACAGTAATAACAAAGCATTTGTTAACAGCTGTACTAACTGTTAATTTATTTGCAGTTATACTAGTAAAATTCACCCAAAAAAATTGGATGAGGCAACTGCCAATAAGTAAAACTGCAAACAGTGAGGGATTATTTTACAGCAAATTTATTTAAACAATTAAAATATGTTGAAAATGTTACATTACTTAGTTTTAAAAAAATTGTGTTACCTGTTTAAAAATTATTTTGACTGTAGAAAATTGTATTGTACTTCATCATGTTTCTTCCTGTGACATTATTAAGATATCCTTTCGTTTAAGGATATCCTTTCTTTTGAAGATATAAAGTAGTTTTTTGTCAGTAAAAAGAAGCAAGCAAGACTTTCTTAGTACAAAAATATAATATTGATTTTATTATTAATTGTAAGTAAATTTTTAAATTATCTAGTTTAATAATAACTACTTTAAATATATTTTGTTTAGCTGCAAGAGATGAAGAGATCACTTTGAAGTCGTGATCAGCGTGCTGCTGAATTGCAAGTGGAAACAGCTTAAAGAACAAGCTGCTTGACAAAATGCAATTATTGCTTCATTACGCAAGAGAATAAAGGTGGGCTTACAGTGTAGATTATTTTTAATTCATATACAGATTGGTTAGGTAGAGTATTAGTTAAGGAATATTGATGGCTGAACAGGGTGGAGTTCTTTTATCTGTTAGGTAATTAATTGGTTGGGGTATTTAAGCTGGCCAGTTTTATTTCCACAGTTTCATAGGTGTTATTAATGAATGATAATGTAAAAAATATAGTTTTTTATGTTTATCATTTGGATTATTTTTTTAGTTTATTGTTTGTAAAAATGGATGTGCTCAGTCACCAAAAATAAAAGGCATAATGTTTGAGGGTGAATTGGAAAATCAGGATTATCGATAACATTGGATAATCTTAAATTATTATTGTTATTTTTATGTTTCTAGTTGGAAAATATTTACTCTAAAACCGTAGGAAAATTGGACAAAATATTTGCATCACAGCTGATATTAGATTAAAAACTTTGTTAATTGGATTTTTATTTTCTGTTATATTATGAATGTAAGGAGGTAAAAATGTATATCCTCAAAGAGAAAGTGTTGTGTAAGATTCATTCACACTTTTGAAAGAAATATAGTTATTAGTGAATTCAGAAAGAGCAAAGTTTGTTGAAATAAACAGTGGTACTGCTTTATAGAGGAAGTAAACGATATAAAATCAATTTGTGCCTCTTGTAAGGTTAATGTAGATATATTTATCTTATAATGGGAAAAAGTTCTGATCGAGTCCTATCTTGAACGGTTAAGAGTTATTTACTTGCACTCACGTAAATCAGGATTATATTTTAGGTGTTGATTTTACTATCAGAGAATCATAGAGAATTAGAAGTAAGCAGAGGAAGTGAGGAGTTGGTTAATGTGTGGAGAAGAGTGAGATCAAACAAGAGATAAATATAAAAATTTTAAAAACACGATTGCCAAGAAAATAACATTGCTCTTTAATATAGGATAATTAAAGAGAATGTGGGTGACAATTTTGTATATAATATAATTTATGTAAATATAAATATATATACATATTATTATACCCTATGACACTTTCCTGGGAAGCATGGAGCTTCATAAACCTTGGTTTATTATAAGAAGGTCCATGTTAATTTTAGCTCCAGATAATTTTAACAAGATAATTAATTTTAATTTTATTGTACTTACTACTTTTTTAAATTTTAGATATGACCAATTAATTAATTTTGGGAAGGTGTTTAACGAATATTGCATTACATGTTGTAAATGGTATGTTGATTTGCATTAAGTACTACACATCATTTTTGGTTAATGTGGGTAAGTATAATGATGGATTGATTTGTTATTTTCTAATGGGAAAGAAAACTCTGATGGGAGGATTTACCTATGGTAAATCCTCCCATCAGAGATTGAAGATTGAAGATCTCCGATCAGAGAAAAGAGATTGACCGTCAAAGAATTTTGAGGTTCAGTGTGATGCTGAACATTTTTTTGCCTTTTTTTCAGAGTGTGTTTATTACAGTATGACATGATTAGGGGCAAAGAAATTTTTGATATGTGTAATTCAAAGAAAATAATAAAAAAAATCGTTTTGCTATTTAAAAAAATATTTTTTATTTTGTTACTTAACTCGATTTCTTATGTTTAGAATTGGATTTCATATTCATCACTACAGCATTCATTTTCCTCCTGACATTATAATTATTCAATATTAAAGTTGTATGTTTATAAAATAAATTATTTTCAACTTTTTGTAAAAACAAAAAAGACTGCCACAATTTTAATAAAAAAAGATATGAAAATGACTTAAGACACTTTTTTACAATAGCTATCTGTAAAAATAACTAATAATACAGTGCTAGCAGCAGTACATTCCAATATGTTATAATAGTAATGTATTGTAAGGAGCCAATAAAAACTACTCTGATCAGCGTGAATTATTCTGTTGAAAGAATTGGAACCGTTCCCATTATATGGTTAACCTTGTGAATTGTATGTACTGTATTGACAATAGGTGACATTTGATTTGGGAGTTCTCTCCAGAATCAAAATTTTTCAGTCCTAATTTTTGTTCAGGTAGCAGATAGGTCACAGAAAGTGACAAAGGTCGCTTTGGAATGAGTTTTTGCGACTTAATTTATGTTATTCAACTTTAAATACATCTGTATAAGTAAAATATTAATATAAATTATACTGAGATGTGTTTAATCTATAATTTAAATACTATGAAAATATTAATTATTTTTGTTAATACTCTGTGATATGTTTATGTAAGTGAGTTTTGTCGTATTTAACTCTGGTAGTATTACAGCATTTGACTTTATTTTTTTTTACATTAACTCTACAAACTCTAAAATTATATAACTTGATGCTCCCTAAAGTATGTCTTCAATAACATTATTGATATATTTTTTTACACTATCCTTCTCATTTTCCTGCTGTTATTTTTGGTATTGTTGAAGTAATGAAGTAAAAAAAATTTATTTTTCATATTAAATTTATTTAATAAAAGTTAATTTAATTTATTTAAATTTATTATAAGTTACACTCCCATTAAGAAAGTCAATTTTAATTATTTATCATAATTTATATTTGCTGAATGTCTATTTAATACTCATGTGTAGAATTTGTAACGTGAAGTGAGGTGTGCATAATGTATGGAGACAGGAACTGGAGGAACGAGAGAGGTCATTGAGCAGGGCACATGGCAGATCAGAGAGATGGCACTTTCTACTTTACAGCGAGAAAGCCGGTATCAGGAAGAATGTAGCTGTGATTTAGAAAGAAAAATATCTCTATTGGAATTGGAATACAATGCTAAAGAACAAAGTAAAGAGGCTGCTCGTAAAGCAATGTCTTGATTTTGTTCGAAGATTGTCCTCTGCACTAGGTACAGAAGCTCCTCCTCATCCTACGGATCAAGATATATTGATCCATAAAGCTTCAGAACTTGTTCAGGTATATGCATTTTGTAATTACTTATTATAATTTGTTTTCAAGGCAAATTATATCTTTTTCTAATACAACATCATGTAGCTAAATGTTTACATTTATTTATCAGTCGTGCTTATTATTCGTTAGATACTTAACCAGAAGTAGGTTATTATACAGCTTTCTTAGCTCTCGTACTTCTTAAGGTTGATATTATCCTTAACATGCTTCTATCAGAAATTGATGGATAGGTAGTTATTATTTTTCATGGTATACACAAATTGAAAATGATTGAAAATTTTAGATAGAACTAGGTACTTACGTATTAACACCACCGCAGCTACAGCTTTATTTAAAAACAAAGTAGTCAATTTGATTTCAGTGGAAAATGGGCCGATATAGAGTTTAACATAAATTAATAAATATTTATTTTACAAATATAATTTAACCAAACTTAACCTACGGTCGCTAACCTTGACTAATTAACACCGTAATTTTTTGAGTATTAATTTAATAAATTCAGTAATTATTGCAATTTGATTATTTAAATAATAAATTAAATAAATACTCAAAAAATTACAGTGTTAATTAGTCAAGGTTAGCGAGCGTAGGTTAAGTTTGGTTAAATTATATTTATAAAATAAATAAATATAAATGACCATTTATATTCTGTTTTGAATCTGTTTCGGCCCATTTTCCACCGAAATCCAATTGACTACTTTGTTTTTAAATAAAGCTGTAGCTGCGGTGCCTTTAATACATAAGTACCCAGAACTAATATTGTTCATTATCTTATAATCATCAGTTTGAAACTGAAATGAAGTTTACTTATTTAACACATTGAAGCCCAGCAATCGTATCCATGTTCAGACCTGGTGGCCTGGGGGTTTTTAGGTAGATCTTTAAAATACGGATTGAATATAAGTACATTATATACCATTTTAAAGAGCAAATCATGAAGTTTATTTTAGTATATAAATTAAAAAAATTATACCACTCACCGTTTGTGTGAAAAAATAAAAATAAAAAAGTGAAAAAATTAAATTGTGACTGTGATAAGTTCGCTTTACTGCTTGTTTTTTCACTAATTTTACAAGATTGAAAACTAAAATAAAGTCACTACCCTGTCTCTAATTTATTACAAATTAAAAAACCTATAGTATTCACTTAATTATAACAGTAAATATGTACAAAAAGCAAATGTGAAATTAGTTTATATGTACTTGGCGTTGGTACGGCATAGTTTGAAACAGTCTGGAAGACACAGCGCTGTATCACAGTCAGAACACCACCGACCAATTTCTTGTCTTCCTGCTTTCCCAGTAGATGTTTTACTCTTTTCCGAACACACTTTACAAACCTGTGTTGGCTGAGCTTTTTTTTCTGTGGGAGAAATCCTGTCTGGAAAGTGACGTCCAGTGAGTATTTGAAGCAACAGACATAGGAATTGTTTTTTGAACAAGAGGTCCACCTTTATTGCCCAATTCTACTCCAAGTGACTCTATAAACTTTTCTAAATGTATTTTTTTCTCAAGCTTGGAGGTCGGGATTCACAATAAAGGAGAAATGAATTTGAAGCAGCCATCTTAAAAAAAAAAATGAAAGAACAGTTTTTTCCACCATTTCATTTGTTTCCTCTAGTAAGGATAATCGGCAATGATTTGGTCATTTCTATCGCTGGATTTATTTTTGTTACAGTCAATGATGACATCGGGTTTGGATTTTGTTATCTTACCTTCTTTTGAACAAACTTGAACATCCGTTCGAGTCATTTTGTGAGCTGATAACAACACTAAAACATCGCTTGTATCTTTCCACTTTAGACATAGAAGCTAAAAATCCAAATAAAGCTGGTGAAGTGTAAAATCTGTCCAGAAATACAGTATGCTCCTTGTCAAGATCTTTCCACTTTAGACATAGAAGCTAAAAATCCAAATAAAGCTGGTGAAGTGTAAAAGCTGCCCAGGAATACAGTATGCTCCTTGTCAAGATCTTTCCACTTTAGACATAGAAGCTAAAAATCCAAATAAAGCTGGTGAAGTGTAAAATCTGTCCAGGAATACAGTATGCTCCTTGTCAAGATACTGAGACAATGGTCTCTGGAATAGTGATGTAACTGAATTATCATCCCTTTTGACAGTATAAACTTCAAGCTGAAGAGCATATCTGGTTGATGAGTCACACACAATCTACAGCTTTATCCCATACTTGTCTGGTTTATTTTTATTATAAACCTGGAACCAAATTCTTCCTTGAAAACCACGCGTTCCTTCATCTACTGTCAAATTTTCATAAGGGGAAAGGCAACTCCTTTCCCCTTATGAAACTGTGAAAGCAATTGATCTAAGAATGGCCTTTGTTTGTACATCGGATCATTTTGTGTCGTTAAACACTGGCAGTGACAGCAGATTATCAATTATCAATAAATGACCTCCCTAAGTCTGTTTCACTTTGTTTATTGACAACTTTCTTTCTTTTAGATGGCCAAACATTTTTCACACTACTGACTAATTGCATCAGGTATCAAGATTTTCATTATTTAGGGTATCATTATTTTGATAGTAATCATTATCATCATCATCATCAGAGGAACTAATAGGCCTACCAGTTGGGAGTAGATTCATTATAATCAGGATCACAATCAGAATCATCTAACTCCTCTTCAGGCGCAGAATCAAAAATAGGTTCATCTAATTTTTAAAAACCAATTTGAATATTTGAATTGTTTTCCTGGCCATAACTAAAAGAATTTTCTACATCATAATCAAATTATTCTGAATCAGATTCCATGAGGACTTCATTTATTAAGCTGACAGTTTTTTTATCATTCTTTATAATAATATGAAACTAACAAAATTATACGACATCTGTCAATTTACACTAAAACAAAATAATAACAGAAAAATTGACTTACAGCAACAACAATAAAGTGTAAATGGAGTAGCAGCTACTAAACAAAAACATTTATAAAGTCAGTTGTCAGTAGTAAAACACAAAAGAAAATAAATAAAACACCCATAATTACAAAACATATGTAATTACAAGTGTCTTTGTTATTACAAAACAAAAATTATTAATTTTACAACCTTACTAAAAAACACAGTAAACACTGACGATAAATAAATAACACCAATATAAAGAAAAACCTTACTGTAGTAAACTGCCTGTAGTAAACACACCTCACAAATTAAACTCGATCGTAAACAACACTTACAACCTCAGTGTGCAACTAGTTTGTTTTTCTTCTATAATTTCAAAAATCCTCGCCAGAGCACAGTGATGACAGAGTGACTTGAATTAAACTATTCAGTGAATGGTTTACAAAACCTTAAGCACGAAAATAAGCCGCGGAAGCTTTTATATAGAACTAAATTTGACGGCTCAAAAGTTTTTGGCCATCATCTGTTAGGGTATTTCAGTCATCCCAAATGTTTTCAAGTTTCAGGTTCAATGTGTTAATATGACAAAATATAAATAATAAAAACTAAAAGAATAATAAATACAATGTTTATTTTTATTTTTTTTTAAATTAAGTCTTTTAAATTTTTTAAATTAGTATAAAAAAAAAAGTTTCACTCATATTCTTGAAGGAATATTATTCATATAGGCGTAAAACCAGTATTTGATTGTGATCATATGTAGTGCTCAATAAGTTACTTTGTATTGTAAATTTGAATGCGATTGCAATTTGTATTGTATGAAATTAAAAAAAAAAATTAATGTATGCACTTGAATTTACATTTTTCTTTGTGAATTAAAACTATCAGTCTATGAAGTGCTTTTACGGTAAAAGTGTATAATTATCTGTTTAGCCTGTGTTTTTTTTTCAAATTAGTGTTCTTTTTTTATTTTATTAACTGAAGTAAAATGATGGAAGTTACTCATTGTATCATTCTAATTTATTTCATTTAGGAAACACCATTGCTACGAACAAGATCTACTACTATGTCTGATACATTAGCTACAGTTAAAGTTGAGTTACGTAGTTGTAGAGACGCATTAGAAAGAGTATTAACTGATCGTGATAAACTTAAGAGGCAAGCTGCAGATCATATTTTAGAGATTGATCGACTGAGACAGGTTTGTGACTGTTTTCATCTGATTCAGAAATTTTATTTTTGTTTGAAAATGTGTGAATTTTTTATTTCTTAAAAAAATTAAAAAAGTTGTTTATGTCAAATCTTAATCATCATAATTGAAATTTTCATTTGTGGTTTTTAGAGAGGTTTTAGATTTATAAGAAGAAAAATGCATATTGTTTTTTTTTTATATTGATGCATGCATACATTGATAATATTTTATGTTAAATTAAAAACTTTTGATTGCTCAGGTTTTTTTTATTGTAGCTGCTGGTTGTACAGTTTCCCATCTAAAGGGAAGCGAATATTATTCAGTTTTTATTTTTTAAAAGAACCTGTTATTTGTCAGATTATTAATGTAGATCCATCAGGTTAGTCTTGTCATCGTAAATCAGCTGATTTCAAAGTCAAGAGTTCTAATGTTCAAATCCTAGGTCGTGGATACTGGGTCGTATTCTTTGATGGTTGGGTTTCAGTTAACCATACATCCCAGGAATGGTCGACCTGAGACTGTACAAGACTACACTTCATTTACATTCATACATATCATCTTCATTCATCCTCTGAAATAATACCTTACAGTGATTCTGGAGGCTAAACAGAAAAAAGAGAGAGACAGATTATTAATGTAGGCATTTTCTATGCAATTCCTCGTTGAGATGTTTTTGATGTTAGAAACTATAAAGCGATGCATTGTTTTATCTTGGACTCATAAATAATTATTAAATGATTACAAAAATTTACAAATGTTAAAAATGTACATATAATTACTTTTTAAGTCATTTTTGTCCAGTTTTTAATGTTTGTAAGAACTGTCTGGAATATTTTGATTCTACGTTTATTTTATATTCTTAATTTAACTATCCAAATTATGAATATCTTGGATTGAAATTTCTGTAACATTAGATTAATGTTAATTTCTTTAATTTAATTTCATTAATTTCTGAAAAGATTAATGTTACAGATTCACAGAATCTGTAACATTAATAAAGATTAATGTTACAAAAAAGTGTACCTTTTAAACATTTCTAAAATCTATATTGTTATAATTTAGAAATATTAGTATTCTTTATTCAGGTGAAACAGTATATTTTCTAATTATTGAGTTGGTTTGTCGTATAGGAAAAGGAGACATTAGAAATACAGCAGCGTGCTGCTGAAAGAGAGTTACAGGAATTAAGGGATAAATTAACAGCATTAAATCGTAGTTTGGGTTCAGCAACTGGAAATATTGCTGCTCAAGAAGCTACAATATCCACACTGAGAGGTATGCTTTACATTATTTAACTGTTTTTTTTTTTAAATAATATATATTTAAAGATTAAATCAGATTAATTTTTGAATTGCTGATTTATTAAATAGGTTTACAGTACAGGTCTGTGCTGCCAAAGCAGGTGTGTTTTTACCCGTTACAACCCGGGCAAAATACACTTTCTTGTTTCATAATCTTCTCTACCTGTTCACTACCCTAGTCACATCATCTTTATGTTTATTAGTTTCCTTATGCATTTGCATTAAAAGCAAATCTTTTCAGTTCATTCTTAGCCCGACAGCAGTTGATCCTGTGGATAAAAATGATCTTTTCTGTAACTTCAGCGATAATTTTTTATTTAGAATGATTGAATACCCAGTTACCCAGTCTTCCCTTCTTCCTTTTGTTTATTAATCGGTATAAATTAAAATAATCACTTGTTAATCTTAGATTTTTGTTCTCATTTCACTTCACTTGATCCAATTATGTGCATTCTGTTCATTTTATGAATTAGATCATTGCATGTTTACAAAGAGAATTCAATTTAGATTTAGTACAAATTGTTAAAGAATAAAATTCAGATGTTAATAAATAATTTATTTTTGAAAATTTTTGTTTAAGATAATCGGTGACTGATGTTTCTTAGCGTATAGAGTCATTGAAAGATAAAATAGCTGCACTAAACTCACAGTTAAATAGACAGTTGGAATTAACAGATTCAGCCAATAGTATAATAAGAACTCTGGAAGATGATAAGGCTTGTATTGAATCAAAGTTACATAAATTGGAGGTTGATTTGAGTTCATGTGAAATTACAAAAGAAAATTTGAGATGAGATTAATCAATTGTGAGTAAATAATTAATTTTTTGTTTAACTCTGTTAAAAAAAAAAAAAAAATAAAAAATTTTTTGTGGATTTGTTGTATGTATTTGATTTATGGCTAAAAGAATTTTAGTATTATACTCAGTAATTTTTCTTTTGGTGAAAACATTTGTGTTTAAACAATTTTGTTCAGCTTTTATATATACACACTAGCATTTATATAAAATTATCATTGTATTGTAATTTCTTCAGAACAACAGTTTGGTCAGTATGGACCTGAAATTTTGAGTAATCTAAGATTGTGGGTTTCAAAACAGTTGGCCTCCATCTTAAAAATATTACTTATTGCTGGTTACCCGTAATTCATACAGGGAATACAGGTACAGGTATTTTGCTTGCTCGGTTCTTAGCATTACCTGACAAACACACTAGGAAATGGCTATACTTTGTTTTTCAATTTAATCTTTTAATTACTTTTTAATGTTTTAATTATTTTTATTTTATGTTTTTTATTCAAGTAACTGAAGGCAGGTACAACTAGTCGGTATGCACGTACAGAAACAGCGGATGTGTTGGTTGAGCCACCATGCTGTACACTATCACACCCCTTAAAAAATTGAAAATAAAAAAACCCAAAAATGGTATTTAAATATTTATCTGAAGAGTATTCGCAAGCCCATTATTTTCACAAGATGTCATGAAAATAATGTAAGTAATTCATATAGAAACATATGTAAGAAACAGAATTTTTAGGCCGTAAATTAATAGAGCAGAATTAGCGGTTCATTCTGGTTTTTGATCTGAAAAATCTAATAAAATAGGTCCCAGAACCATATGTGCAGTAGTTTTTGAGAAATATAGGGTGAAAACCAATAAATTGGGGATAAAAAACCTAGTTTTTTATGTTTGTTGTGTAATAATTTTGTTAGTGTTAGTTAAGGGGTAATTGAAATTCATACAAAATCTTTCACTAGCTGTAATTTGCCAGCAAAACATTTTAAGACATAGGTTGTTATAAATTATTTTCATGAGTAAATAGGTTGTGAAAGTCCTGAGAGAACTTTATGATACACTTGCATATATAACATATGTTAATTACTGTGTCTTGGTGTGTTATATTTCATATAATATTAAATATATATATTTATATACATCTTAACAGTAGAAAACTTTTCAGTAAATTAATTTTATTGTGGTTATAAAAATTTGAAATGCAACTATAAAATTAAACATGTTAGTGTCCTGGCATGGTTGATGCATGGTTCATAAAATTAATTGTTCAAGTTTACTATTTTACTCTTCCATAACTGTACTTACCTTCCCTTCTACTGCAGAGCTTACTTATTTATTTATTTTTTTTAATTTTACAGTAACTGATGATTTACCATTTTAAATCTACAACCTATATGAGGTACCGGTGAAGAATGAGCTTCAGTTAGAATTCTCCAGTAAACTGTCCAGTAAATTATAAAGAAAGAACTTAACCCTAGATAGTCCAAGGTGTTTCTGTAATGCGCAGGTCAAAGGGGAAGTCAAAAAATATTTACACTTATTCATATACTTTTTACCACATGTTTATTTTAATTAAGAAGTTTAATATTTACAGATCTGTTATAAAATATGATTTTTTTTTGTAAAACAAAATAATTTTCTAGATTACATCTTGAATACTAAATTTTCTTAAAAAATAAATGTTCTTTTATCATCAGTAGATTTAAAAATTTTTTACTAAACTACTCGCACTCTTCTGGTTCATTTTTACATTCAAAACTAGTGTTTGATTTTTCAGAATGTTTTTATGTATGTGTATATACTGCACTTTGCACAAGTAATAGTTATTTTACTCGTTTTTCTTTCTTTGAAGAAACTTCACTACAGCAGGTATAGCATTGATCTTTCCATGACTCGGTTATTTGCTTTCTTGAAGAGTTTGTTGTTATCTTATAACTTAAAATGTTTTCTACTGCTGTGATTATTGGTTTTTGTACTTTAAATTAGGTTTTATAAGCTGTAATCCAAGTTTCTGTAAAAAGATTCTTCTTTTATTTTTGTTACTTTTATTCCATTCTGGATAGTTTTGAATGTATATTGAAAAAACATTTATACATATAATGTTAATTAGAGTATAAAAAACATAAAGTGGCCACCTTCTAGTACTCCTTTTTGTCATGTACTCCATTACCATTTGATCGATTGAATCCATAGCGCCTTTTGTAGATTGTAAAATATCAGACGATTGTTTATATCAGACGTAATTTTTCCTTTGCAGATTAATATCATTATTTTAGTAGACAAGAAGATTAGGCTGTTTTTAGGCTTTTCGTTGGTTATATGCGATAGTGAGATCACAGGAGCCTGTTAGATTCTAGATCTGTGAATGCAGAAATATTTAATTGCAGCGGTTGGTTTCCGGTTTCTTTTAATTCCTTTGGATTGAACTTGCCGTTTGACTACATGGTTCCTACCATCGCTTGATCATGTTCTTTGTAAAGCTGTTAACTTAAAAGAACAGATGTATAAAACCAATCAGTAGTTGCTTTCCTCCTTGACTTTGTGATACAAGTAACCAGACGTTTTACTACTGATATTGAATCTGCAGGTATACTCAGCCTCTTTCCACAAGTTATATCCATGTTCAGTACAAAGCTGTTCATAATCTGTTAATAGTCTATTTGATTAAAATACTGTTTTTTCTAGGTTTTTCTCTTAAAAATACTTAAAACAGACATCGACCTCCGAACAGGGACAAGATTTCATTGATAGCTGTATTTACTGATTGATGGTGTATAATGTTTGGGAAGCTTATTATTGATAAGTTCAAAGAGTTCCCTTATTGGAGCAAATTTGTCACTCTGTCGTTTTCATTTGTTTATCGTCAAATTGTATGATTGCGAGCAAACTATGAAATCTACAACGACTAATAGGAGCAATATATTATGCTGTTCAAAATTCATTTGACCACAAGTAGTGATAGTCTAAATTATTATTATTATTTGCACCGACTAATACAAGTATTTCTAAAAATTCAATTATTTTCATTTCACTAGTCTTGTCTAAATTTTGTAAAACTGCCTCTTCATTCGAATGTTTCGATTCAGAAGAGTGACGATGCATTTTCTGAAAAGAAATTTCTAAGACCCATAAATACTTGTTGCTCTTCCGGTATCCTTCAAACCCGGATTTTCATGAAATATATTTGCTATCGTTCTACGAGTAGCCTTAATCTCATGAGTTGAATATTTCGAATTTATACTTGATTTCACCGTATATTTTACTTAGTTATTTTTCAAGAACCAAATCTAATTCTTGTTCATCTTGAACGCTAGGTTCTCCTAAACCATCACCGTGAACGTTGTTGTAAGCAAAGTCTTCTGTTTCACTTGAATTGCACAACTCATCTTCATCAATATGTCACTTAATATAATTTCTATATCACGGGTAGAAATATATTCATTCAATTTCAAAAGGATAAAACAACCATTTCACAAAAACTCAAATAATACTAGCCTAGTGTAGAAAGTATTATCAACTACAAACACACTGACCTACTACTGATTGAATATAAGCAGGCATGCCAACTTACCATAACAAAATAATCTCATTTAGAAAAACTGAAACATTTCAAGGAAAATACTTTCTGTTTAAAAAAATATTTTTTTTTAATAATATAAGAAGGGTCATTTGTTGGTCCAGGGGGGTTTAAAAAGTAATCCGTTATCTAATTTCTGTTATGAAAATAAAAAGGTGTTAGAAATCTGAATGTGAGTTTTCAGAAAAAAATGTTACCTTTAATGACACAAATTAATTTTTTCAGATTTTTTTACTGTATGGCATTTTTTAGCACAACATTTTTCTAAACTGTGACCATTTTTTGACCTCCCTTGGTCCATCTAGGGTTAATGTACTTGAAATTCATGTTTTTGCGGGATCACAAAAAGAGTGTTAGAAACTTTATTTGTTCAATGGAAATATAAAAGGGGATTCATCTCTTCAGATGTTATGAGATTTTGTTATTGCCGAGCTATTGAACAACTCCTTTTTAAGTATTACCTATTCGTATGTTAGGGAGCAAAATCAGGCATGTACTTAGAGACTATTGCAGTTAAAATTTTCCCAAACGAATAAGATGTTGATGAAAATTGAATGATCATGTCATTATGCGATGGTTTGATGCCTTATGATTTTTTAGTTATGGTTTTTTGTTATGGAGAATAATCAAAGATGTGGTACTTTCCTTAAATGCAAATGTCCTGAATTACCTGAAGCTTTTTTAGTTAAAAATTCAGTAGATTTTATAAATTGAGACAAAACTTTGTTGTAAAAATATGTAATTTACCGGTTAAAAATGCTGATATGAATAATAGCGCATTAGCATAGAAGGAGATTTTGAACAGTTCCTCTGATATGTATTAAAATTTACTGCAAAGTGTATTTTATTACTAATAATAGGAGAAACCAATTTTTAGTCCACCCACTACTTAGTAACAAGTATTAAAAATGTATAAATTTTATTTTACAGTAATTGTTTTTAAAAATGAATTTTATAATATTTTGTGTCTATCAAAATACAGACCTGTAATATTTAACTGTAGGTTTTTTCTTATAGTTTGTAACATTTTTGGAACGCTTAGCAAATGTGATGAGTGTGGATGAAATTACAAAAGATATTGGGGATGATCTTCATACAGAATTACTTTTATTAAGAGCTAAACTACCAAGATTAGAATGTGATAAACTTGCTGATAACAGCTAAAACATCTGTATTTTATTAAAAAAAAAGCATGATAAAAAAAAATTTTAGCACGATATATATAACCCGCATCAAAGATTTTTTTCATCTATTTTTAATAAATCTATCTATCTATTTTTAATTTGTACAGTTTTTTAATAAATCAGATGGAAATGTAAACAAAGGAAAACCAATCAGATCAATGCAAGATATGGCTGCTGTCAAACACAACAACCAATCACAAAGAACCCGTATGGCCGTTGTCAATGTAAACAAAATCACAACTGATTAAGTAACAAATTTCTTTGAATTACATTTAACAGCTAAAAAATCTGTATTTTATTATTAAAAAACAAAAAAAAACACCAAAACAAAAATTAAAGCCACCAAGAAGGATGACTTACAGTAAATAAATTAAAACACCCAACTTTCTTATAGCCCAGATAGACTTAAGACTATCCAAACAAAAAAAGTCTAAATAACCAAATACACAGAAAATAATATCCCTACATAATGACCAAAAAATCCTTTGTTAGGTTATTTTTTTACATATATATGACCAAACAATCGTTTTTTGGTCATTTAGTGTTCTTTGCTATGTAAAAGCAAAGAACAAAATTCACAAATAGTAACACTGAAACCACACAACTAAGTATTCGGTTTTTTGGGGGGTTTTTTCTAACCTCCGAAACCACCGTATGCATTGCTTCAGATGATATGAATGATTTATAGCGTATGAAAATGCCATGCCTGACCGGGATTCCAACTCGGAACCACCGGATTAAAGTCCGAGACGTTACCACTCGCGCCACGGAGGCCGGCAAACATATTCGTTAGGAGCCGAATAAAAACACGACTTACCAATATGGCGTTGTGTGTCAAACCAAATTTATACGGACTATAATTACTTTTAATACGCGAAACCCTTTGCAATGATTGAACATTAACTTAAACCTCTTCAAAAATTATTCCTTTTGAACTAAGCCGCATTTTGATATCATTGTTTTTCTATAACACGGCTGGAATTCTTTTCGTTTAATGATAAGAAGCGTTGTCGAAGACAATAACCGAATTCTCCTCCTATAGGACATAATACACCGCTAAACTATTTCTAAATAATTCAAATTCGTGTAATATTTTTACGATTCGCGTTTTTATCAAAATCTCACCTTTTTCTCAATTGACCTGCGGGGTTTTGTCTTCTTTGGAGACCGTAATTCATTAGAACCGTAGATTCATACTCGAGGATCACGTTGTACACTGAAGCAGCACAACTTCTACTTAACGTTCGCAGTTTATTAACATCTGAAATCAACGCCGTTTGATTATTCTGTATTTTGTAAGCATTTAAAATGATGTGTTTTTTCGCACGACTTAGGGGATTTTTTTTGCAGCCCACAAATCTTTATATATAAAAATGTTAAGTTCGTTTGTGTACGCTTCAAAAACTCAAAATATTCTGCACCGATTGAGCTCAAATTTTAGCACGATATATAACCCGCATCAAAGATTGTTTTTATCTATTTTTCGCATCAGTCACATACCCGCGACCGCGAGAAAACGGGTTTTTAACGGTCAGCTGTGTACCAGTGACCGCGCCATCTGCCGGAAGCAAGGGGAACACTCGCCATACTAGCTAACGACAACCGCAGTCACATGTGAAACAATACCTGTTCCCAATTACATTGTTTATTAACAAAATAAAAAAAAAAAAAAAAAAAAAAAATACCACTTGCATCTGATTCAGATTATTATACAATCTGAATTAAATATTCACTTTAATCGAGGTACTTTTGTGTGATCGTGTCGTGATTGAACTGCACCTTTGACCAAGCTCTGAATTTATTAGAAAACGACCAACAGTGGGATATATGTATTAATGACACGTGCAACACTGCATACCCAAACCAAATTCGCGCATTATTCGCAATTATAATGACCGCTTGCTTCCCTTCATCTCCCACAAAGTTATGGGAAAGATATCGATCGCATATGGCTGAGGATATTTTGCATAGAGTACGCCTAGAAAATACCAATATGACCATGGAATTTACAGAAGGCATTTACAACGAAGCATTGATAAATACTGAAGACAAGTGCTTAGCTATTGCAAATAAAGTTCTTAGTCAATCGGGAATGCCAGCACCCACCCGAGTTGCGATTGCTTCATTTGATGTGGATTTACGCCGTAAACAGAGTTACAACATTGGTGATCTTCAGTCATATGTCCGATCAAACATTCCCAAATTAACGCGTGAACAGAAAGGCATTTATGATCGCATAATGCAAATGATAAATGACGGAGTTTTGGGGGACCTTCTTCTTGGATGCGAGAGAAAACATTCCTCATTAGATTGATTCTAGCAACGGTTCGATCAAAAAATGACAATTATCCTGTTGCGGAATATTAATCAGCCAAAACTCTGCAACGGCACGCGACCTGCAGTTAAGAAATTGATGAATAACGTAGTGGAAGCAACGATTTTAACGGGGCCTTTCAAAGGTGAAGATGTCCTCATTCCTCGAATACCCATAATCCCGACCTATACACCATTTTAATTTAAAAGATTGCAATTCCCAATTCGATTGGCATTTGCAATCACAATCAATAAAGCTCAAGGTCACTCTTTAGAATTGTGTGGTTTAGATTTAGATGCGGATTGCTTCTCACATGGGCAACTGAATGTTGCGTGTTCCCGAGTCGGCAAACCAGATAGCCTATCTACGCAGACAGTGGAAAAACAAAAAATATTGTATATCCACAAGTAATGCAAAATTAAACTTATATGAAACGTATGATTTGTTTTGTTTCTCATTTATCATCCATGCAACCACAATGTGCTACAGCGAAGCGTGGCGGGTAGAGCTAATATATATATATATATATATATATATATATATGTAATAATTATAATAACAAACTGACTTTACAAATAATTGAAGTATTTTTTTTTTTTTTTAAATGGGATAATTTAAATTAAAAATTTTGGATATCTATACTATTATAAGATTACAAAACTTTTTCTAAACTTTTAAAAACTTGCTTTATACTTTTTAGTCATACTTTAATCAAATTATTATCATTCATTGTATGAGTAATTGGTAGGTTAATTTGGATTTCAAAAGATAACATCATATATTTAAATTTCTAATATATTAATAAAATATCAAACAAATATTTAATCAAACATTTACAAGTTTTTGTATAGTGAAGTTTTTATTTCATTTACTTAATTAACAATCACAATTTTCAAGAAACGTTTTTATGAATTTTTATAAAAGATTTCTCATTCGATTTCTCAAACTGCTATCGGTTTTTTTATCTGCGACCCCAAAAACCCCGCATAGCCGTTTTGCAGATTTTTCAATTTTTTACACCTGCACCCTTCATTTACTCCCATATACTCTCATATGAGAGGATGCTTGCAAAAGTAATGGTGGAATATTGTATTGTCACTCGACCTTAGTAATTGTGCAAAATTTCATCAATCCGCAACGTCAGGAAGTGTGTTAAATTAACTTACTCATATCATATTATCCTCAAATTTGCGTGTGCAAATTTGAAGATAAGTATGAAAAAAACATTGTGAGTTAAAGAAAAACACGTAATAAAGAGGAAGAAGGTTTTTGTTTGTTTGGGATAGACAAAAAAAAACTAGCCGATCAATTGCAACCAAATATTTACCCATGTTTCTTTGCATAACTGAAAAGGTTTTTAGACATTTCATCTCAAAAAATGTCGAAAGCAGAAATATACAGAGTGTCCCATATAAAACGCAACCCAACCTTATATTGGCAGGTATTGAAATAATAAAAAGGCATTTGTAAATGTAAATGTAATTTTTATTATTACCATCCATTACCTTACATTTAGAGTAAATGTTGGAAGTGGCCGCCATCTTCTTGAATACAAGCTTCAATTCTTTTTACAGCGTTTCTTGCAACTTTTTTCAAAGTTTGTGGCTGGATATTTAATACAGCTTGTTCAATATTGACTCAAGTGTTCGTGGTTTGTAGCTGTAGGCTTTTTCTTTGAGGTAACCCCGTAGAAAAAAATCCGTCGCAGTCAAATCTGGAGATCTTGGTGGCCACAAGCCTCGACCGATAACACGATTGCCAAAGAATTCCTCAACGAAATCAGAAGTTGAACCTGCGTAGTGCGATGTCGCACCGTCATGTTGTAGCCAGCAGCGTCTGTCTTCCCCTTCCAAGAGTGCAATGAACTGAAATAAAATATCCTGATATCGTTCTGCATTAATGGTGTACTCGAAAAAAATAGGACAGATTATTTTCTTCCGCGATATCGCGCACCACACGCCCAACTTCTGCGGGTGTAATTGTTTTTCGTGATAAACGTGGGGATTTTCAGCGCTCCAAATTCTACTGTTTTGGCTGTTTACGTAGCCATCCAAATGAAACCGTGCTTCATCTGTGAAAAATAACGAATCCATAACGTTAATTCCCTCACGCAGAAATCGACGGAACCGTTGACAATATTGTAGCCGTTTTTCTTTGTCGGGCTCAAGAAGTCGATGAACCGTTTGAATGCGATAAGGTCGTAATTGTAATCGTTTGGTCGCCCGATGAACAGTTGATTTAGACAAATTAATTTCAGCAGACAAACGTCTGATCGATTTATTTGGCGAGGCGAGTAATCGGTCTTTGATTTCAGTGACTGTATCTGTATTCAACACTGACGCAGATCTTTTGTGTTCCTTGTTATTAACAGAACCGGTCTCTCTAAATTTTGCGACTAACCTTAATACTGATGTTTTGTTAGGAGGTGGTTTATCCGGGTACTTATGGCGAAACAAATCTTGCACTGCAACCACTGATTTCGTACTGAAGTACGACTCAACGATGAAAACACGTTCATCTAGCGAAAACACCATCTTGTCTCTAGCAATACACTGAACGTTATGATTGCATTGTTGTTACTATCGGTAGTGTTCTACTGCGTCGCCACGATGTTCAGATATTGGACGAGTCCATTTCAGTAAAGTAGAGTAGGGGAGTAAGCTTGACTTTTGAAATTTCATGGATGAGTGATTGATGGGTTGCGTTTTATATATATATATATATATATATATATATATAGAAATGGAGATTTCCCGCTTGAAGCAAATTTATGAAATGAATTAATGAACTGTGGAGGACAGAATTTGAATTGAATAATTCGAATCAATCAAATGAATATTATTACATAATAGTAGAATTAAATAAAGTAACTTATCTATACCATTATGTAAAAGGAGGAGGGTGTTTTTTTCTTCGGGATAAACAAAAAACTACCCAATCAATCGCAACCAAATTTTTACCCATGTTTCTTGGCATAACTGAAAAGTTTTATAGATATATTTCATTTCGAAAAATTTTTTGTAGTGGAGATTTGCCGGTTGAAGCACAAACTTCAATAAACTGAATTAATGTATTGTGAACTGTAAGTGTCTATTACTGTATGAGCTTGGTTTTTACTGAATGATTATACATACATATTTATAAACCAATTACTAGATTTTTTGAAATTCTGAATTTCAAGGTTTAAAAGTGATTTTTGAAACCCTGTTGTTTTTTTAATTTTTCGATCACAAATGAAGAAATCAATCTAACTTCTGGTGAGTGTAATCTTCATGTCAATAAACCAATTTTTAGATTTTTGAAATTGGACCTTAAAAGGGGATGAAGAAAGGTAAAAAAATGTAGAACAATGATTGAAAATATTCCATTCCCCATTATAATAAATGAGATGTTCAGTAGATATGGGCTTGCAAATACTCTTCAGATAAAAATTTACAAACCACTTTTGGGTTTTATTTAATTCCATTTTTTTTAACCGGTGCAAAGGTATACAGCGCTACGGTTCAATCAACACAGTCACTGCCACTGTTACTATACATATGACTAGCTGCACCTGCCTCCAGTTACTTGACTAAAAAACATAAAATAAAAAGATTGATCGCTATGGAAAATGCAAGTAACCACATAGCATGAGCGAAGCTGTGACAGGGAGCTAGTTTATTATGTAGAATGAAAATAATGAAAAATAATTTTGGTTGATAGGTCATGATGAAAGAAGATCTAGAATATACATTTCTTGAATATAAAAATCAACAACATATAATAAAAAATAATAATAATTAGAAAAGTGGATAAAAACTTCATTTGATTTTGAAACTATCTTTATGAATGACTTTCACATACTATGAATACAATACCTATGAGTATAATATGTATTCAAACCTATATTCATTCAAGAATATACTCGTAATCACCACTTCCTAAGGCAGGTTGTATTTCTTATAAAGTTCAAACAAATCAGATGCATTAAAATTCCAAAATTGGTTAATTTGTGAAATGTAACCTATATTACAAGAGAGTGAATATATCTAATGTGAAGTTCAAGCAAAAAGAACAACTCCTTGAACCATTACAGCAATAGATTGATTAAAAAAACTATTACTGGAAAAATTGACAAAAAAAATGATCAGGTGCTACAGCTGGTTGATAATATGAATAAACATTGTGATAAGCCCATCAAGATGGAAAGAAAAATGGCAATGATGACAAATGACTATGCGATGAGACATACGTTCAATTTGTTAAAAAGAAAGTATGAACCAGACAACAACAGAAAAATTAATATAAAACATTGCAGTGTCAAAAAGGAAGTATATAAAAGGCTTGTAAAAGGCAGACAAAGATGTTATAATCTGTGGTAAGTACAGAGAAAAATGTCAATTCTCATGAATATCTTACTGATAAGAAAAAAGATTCCTTACACATCATGGGGCAATAACAAAATAAAACCTGTGGTTCATTATCTTTAATTTACCATAGAGAAATTGCTGGAGAATAATCATTTATTTTTTATGGCTTTGAAATTAGAATCTGCAGTTTAGAAAAAAAATCATCAGTTTATCTTTTTCTCAAGTCTAAAATGTACATATAATTTATATCAACGTAGATTGTTTGAGGTATAACGTGAGGACATCATGCCTCTAAGAAGAATAATAATGCAAGAAGGCTAATATGTCCACGTAATGCTTTTTATCTCAGTACAATGTCAACAATAGTATTTTAACTTACATCAACACTATAATGGCATACATTTAATATAGGTGAAGTATTATGTCCTTAAAAGTGACATGAAGTCAGTCAAGATGAACACTAGTCCTTTATCTGTTACATACAAAGTAAATACATTTTATACTGTTACATACAGACTAAATATTTTAACCTCATAATATAAGAGATTTTTCTTATTAACCTTGCAAAATTGAAATTTGCTACTGTAGAAAACATTTTGAAGCAAAATATAAAATTTGAATTTCATTCAGAGTAAAAACGTTTATAACTTAACACCTAGTGTGAAACATTTGGAAACAGTTTTTAATTAGTTTTTAATTTGGAAACAGTTG